>NC_053491.1:458896376-459218876 GCF_905171775.1 Rana temporaria
AGAGCGTAGGCGCCCTTGCCTCCCCCCCCTCCGGAGAGCGTCGGCGCCCTTCCTTCATCCCCCCCTGCAGAGCGTCGGCGCCCTTCCCTCCTCCCCCCCTCTGCAGAGCGTAGGCGCTTCCCCCCCCCCCCCGCAGAGCGGCGGCGCCCTTCCCTCCTCCCCCCCTCTGCAGAGCGTAGGCGCCCTTCCCTCCTCCCCCCCTCTGCAGAGCGTAGGGGCCCTTCCTTCCCCCCCCCCCCCTGCAGAGCGTCGGCGCCCTTCCCTCCTCCCCCCCTCTGCAGAGCGTAGGCGCTTTCCTCCCCCCCCCCCGCAGAGCGGCGGCGCCCTTCCCTCCTCCCCCCCCGCAGAGCGTCGGCGCCCTTCCCCCCCCCCCCCCCCCTGCAGAGCATCGGCGCCCTTCCTTCCTCCCCCCTCTGCAGAGGAGCCTGTGTGTCTGATTTCCACAGACTATGGAATTATGGTCTCTGTGAGTGTTTCTGGTGTTAAATATTAAAAGAAGAACTGTACTTTTATAATCGCCTCTGACCTTCCCCCACCCCTCCAGATACAACCTGCACTAACACCCCTCACCCAACCCAGCCCAGTCCAGCCACCCCTCCAGATACAACCTGCACTAACACCCCTCACCCAACCCAACCCAGTCCAGCCATCCCTCCAGATACAACCTGCACTAACACCCCTCACCCAACCCAGCCCAGCCATCCCTCCAGAACTAACCTAAACCAACACCACCCACATCACACAACCTCCACCATCCTTCCAGATCCAACATGCATGAACACCCAACCCAACCACCCCCTCGGAACTAACCTGCACTAACCTTCCCACCCAACCCAACCACCCCTCCAGAACTAACATGCACTCCAGAAGTAACTTGCACAAACCCCCACCCCACCCCTCAAGAACTAATCTGCACTATCACCCCCATCCACCCCTGTCATCCTTCCGGGACTAACCTGCACAAACACCTCTCCACTCAACCCCCCCACCAGAACTAAGCTACACTAACACTCCCAGCCCTCCGTAATTAACCTGCACTAACGCCTGACCCAATCACCCACCACCACCCCATTAGAACCCAACTTACACTAACACCCCCACCTCACCCACACAACTTAACCACCCCTCCAGAACTAACCTGCACCAACACCCCCACCACCCCAATCGCCTCTCCAGAAGTAACTTTCACAAACACCCACCACCCTTCCAGAACTAACCTGCACCCCAGCCCATCCAACCACCCCACTCCAAGAACTAATCTACACTAATGCCCCCCAACCCACCACAATCACCCTTCCAGAACTAACCTGCACCCCAGCCCATCCAACCACCCCACTCCAAGAACTAATCTACACTAATGCCCCCCAACCCACCACAATCACCCTTCCAGAACTAACCTGCACCCCAGCCCATCCAACCACCCCACTCCAAGAACTAATCTACACTAATGCCCCCCAACCCACCACAATCACCCTTCTAGAACTGAGCTGCAAAAACCCTCCACCCAAACAAACCCAACCACCCCTTTGTCTTTTTAGTTTGACTTGGATTGTTTCATAACACTTTATGGCCCAGATTCTCAGAAAAACGCCTATCTTTAGGCGGGCGTAGCGTATCTCAGATACACTACGCCGCCGTAACTAAGAGCGGCAGGTCCCGTATTCAGAAACATCTTCCGCTCTAAGTTACGGCGGCGTAGTGTATCTGATACGGCGTAAGCCCGTCCAATTCAAACTAGGCTGGTAGGGGGCGTGTTGTATGTAAATGTTATGTGACCCCATGTAAATGACGCTTTTATCGAACGACGCATGCGCGCATGCTCAGTATCACGTTGAATTTTCAAATTAAATTGCGCCTGCTCAATGCCTAGTCGACGTGAACGTAACTTACGTCCAGCCCCATTCAGGGACGACTTACGCAAACAACGTAAAACGTGAAAAATTTGACGCTGTTCCGACGTCCATACTTAACATTGGTACGCCTCATAGAGCAGGGGTAACTTTACGCCCAAAAAAGCCTTACGGAAACGGCATAAAAAAATGCGCCGGCCGAACGTACGTTTGAGAATCGGCGTAACTAGCTCATTACCATATTTGACGTGTAAATCGACGGAAGCGCCATCTAGCGGCCAGAGTAAATATGCAACTTGGATACGACGGCGTAAGAGACTTACGCCGGTCGGATCTAATACAAATCTATGCGTAACTGATTCTAAGAATCCGGCGCATAGATACGACGCCTTACACTCAGAGTTACGACGGGGTATCTGGAGATAGGCCCAGATTCTCATAGGAGTTACGCCGGCGTAAGTGTCTACTCATGCCGTTGGGGACTGCGTCATTTGCTTTTTTAACTTTTTTTCTTGGAGAATTTGCATTTCTTTCTTTTTTACTTTTTTTTTTCCTTTCTTAGACCTCCACACTCACTCAGGGCCTGGAGCGGATCCCGGATCAGCAGGGGTACTTGGTGATTAACGAGGATGGCGTGTTGGCGGTAAATGTGATGACTCTTGGAAAGATTTGGGGAATGGTTACAAGCTCTGTTGGGATTTTATTTGCAGTCCCCGTCTCCTCAGGGAAGATTCGCCCCCCACTTCCTGGTGTGAAGTGTCTCCAGTGGGGAGAAAACAGCCGAAACAGCTGTTTGTTGCAGTTGAAAGACAGAAGGGTTCTCGGCTCTCCTCTCCTCTCCATGTGCAATCGGTGTGAGGAGAGGAATTCCAATAACTGGCACTTCCTATTTACACTGTGATTGGACACAGCTGGTCACATGGTAAAGAGCCCACGTCATAGGCTCTTAAAAACGAATTTCTCCCTCAGTTTAGGCCAATATATAATTTTCTACATATTTTTGGTAAAAAATCGCAATAAGCGAATATTGATCGCTTTGCGCAAAAGTTATAGCTGTGCAAGTATTGTGTGATGTATTCTCTAGGGCCTCTGCTTTAAAAATATATAATGTTTGGGATTTTTTTTTCTTTACATGTAAACAAAAGATTTAACCGCTTCGGCCCCGGAAGATTTTACCCCCTTCCTGACCAGAGCACTTTTTGCGATTCGGCACTGCGTCGCTTTAACTGACAATTGCGCAGTCGTGTGACGTTGTACCTAAACAAAATCTGTATCCTTCCCCCCCCCCCCCCCACAAATAGAGCTTTTTTTGGTGGTATTTGATCACCTCTGCGGTTTTTATTTTTTGCGCTATAAACAAAAGAACAGCAACAATTTTGAAAAAAACACAATATTTTTAACTTCCTAGTGGCCACAGGGCGAAGAGACATAACATTACGTAGTTTCACCGTAGTTGCCGCAGTAAAACTGCCGCGGCTGGTCGACAAGTGGTTAAACACAGCACCTTGCAAAAGTATTCATACCCCTTGAAATTTTCCACATTTTGTCATGTTACAACCCAGTGGCGGCTGGTGCTCAAAATATTTGGGGGGGCGCACCACTGTGCCATGCCATCAAACGCAGCCACTGTGCCATCAATTGTCACCACTGTGCCCATTGTCACCACTGTGCCCATTGATGCCACTGTGCATGTCACTGTGCCCTTTAATTGTCGCCACTGTGCCCTTTGTCGCCACTGTGCCCTTTGTCGCCACTGTGCCCTTTGTCACCACTGTACCCATTGATGCCTCTGTGCCCTTTGTCACCTCTGTGCCCATTGTCGCCGCTGTGCCCTGTAAAATGCACTTACCTTTCTGCTTCCATGTCCCTCAATGTCTTCTCCCGCCCTCGATGACGCTTCAGCCAATCAGGTTACCAATAACCAGAATCGGTGAACCTGATTGGCTGAGACGGCCGTCAGTCTTTTCCAAGGAACGCACAGCCATACGTTCCCTAAATAAGCATCCGGGAGACAAGGGCTGTACTCGGAAAGCCTATCAGTGCCGCTATTTGCGAGAGCCAGAGGGGGCCGCGCTGCAGTTAGTATTAGTAAAAACAATATAATTTTACGAAAAAAAAAAATCTTAAAGGGCCCGTTTTTTTTTTGTTTTTTTTTTTGTGACTACAGGAGGGGGGGCGACGCCCGAGCGCCCCCTATGGATGGGCTGCCACTATTACAACCAGAAATGTAAATGTATTTTATTGGGATTTTATGTGATAGACCAACACAAAGTGGCTCATAATTGTGAAGTGGAAGGAAAATTATAAATGGTTTTCAGCATTTTTTACAAATAAATATGTGAAAAGCCAAACTTTTCAGAAACTTGTAAAAAATGTGGAAAACCATTTATCATTTTCCTTCCACTTCACAATAGGGGTGCAACGGATCAAAAAACTCACGGTTCGGATCGTTCCTCGGATCAGGAGTCACGAATCAAATCATTTTTCGGATCGGCAAAAAATAAATAAAAAAAATTCTCCCCCACTGTAATATCCACATCTCCTCCTCCCCCCCCCCCCCCCCCACTTGAATATCCACATCTCCCCCCCACTGTTCACCTCACCCCCCCACCAAATATAGTACCCCCTCGGTGCAGACCTCCCCCCTCCTCTCCGTACAGAGACCCACCCTCCAGGTAGTACCGACAGACACTCTCCCCCCCCCCCCCCCCTCAGGTAGTACAGACACTCCCAGCGTGTGTCCCACGAGTGCGGGCTCCTCCTCTGTAGGTGTAAACAGAGGAGGGCCGCCGCCAGGTTTACCAAGATGGAGCTAGGCCGAAGCCGCGGCCTTTCCTAATGTTATTCCTGCGGCTCCGGAGGTAGGCCGAAGCCGCGGCCATAACGTTAGGAAAGGCCGCGGCTTCGGCCTAGCTCCGGAGCCGCGGCCATAACGTTAGGAAAGGCCGCGGCTTCGGCCTAGCTCCGGAGCCGCGGCCATAACAAAGAGAGGCCGCGGCTTCCGCCTAGCTTCCGGAGCCACGGCAATCCGCGGATCACAGTGGTGTTCCGATCCAAAGGGGGTGACCCGTTCGGATCACGGATCAACTGTGATCCGTTGCACCCCTACTTCACAATGATGTGCCACTTTGTGTTGGTCTGTCACATAAAATCCCAATAAAATACATTTATGTTTTTGGTTGTAACATGACAGAATGTGGAAAATTTCAAGGGGTATGAATACTTTTTCATGGCACTGTATACTGCTTTTTGTATTGTTGTTCTGTGTATGTTCTTTGTGTACAGCTGTGCTGTTTACATCTTCATTAGCGAGAATCTAATGTTGGTTGATCTTTCTCCATGCAGAGTGCCGGTGATCTAGAGAACGATGAGCACATTGCCAGTGTGATCCGGGAGATGGTGACGGCGGCGTGCAGCTTCCGGGGTCTCGGGGACCAGGTGCCATTTAAACGCATGAGCAGTGAGTAACCCGGGTGCTGATAACTGGGACTCGGGGGGGTTCCCTTGGTGTTCCATGATGATACAACACACCCTTTGTTTTCTCTCCTGCACAGTTGTGTTCGGTGAGCACTCCTTCTTCGTCACCGTCTCCGGACAAAAGATCTACGTGGTGAAGAGACACAATGTTGTTCGTGAACCAATCGTTGTTTGATCCCTTGTGACCACGCCCTCTGCGTTATTTTTTTTTTTATACATACTGGACTGAGCCCCGGTGAAGAGATGGTCGTTGTGGGAAGTGCTGCTTTCAGATTGTAAACAGAGGTCTCTCTGCTAACCTGTTTGTAAATACTGTGTTTCCCCGAAAGTAAGCCCGGGTCTTATATTAATTATGCCAACAAAAGACACAGTAGGGCTTATTTTCGGGGTAGGTCTTACCATGTAATGTGCTGTCTTCTCTCCCCCTCTCCCTCCCTGCCCGACAGGAATCCCCAGTGTAAACTGAGATAAAATGCTTGTAAAATCCTATAATACACTCTATTACAGTATTATATAATGTACAAAGTGTATGTTTCTGTAATATAATTGTGCCAAATACCTTCGTTATAGCGTCGCTCTCTGCTTCTGTTACCCGCCGGAGCTCTCTTCCCCCGCAATTATATTACAGAAACACACACATTGTACATTATATACCACTGTAATAGAGTGGATTATAGGATTTTACAGCATTTTTAACTAGGGCTTATTTTCAGGGTAGGGCTTATATTTGGGGAAACAGGGTAGTAAAGTTTTTTTTCTTTTTCTAGCAGATATTGGAGTGGATTACCTAAAAGCAAATGGACTGTGCACTCTGCAAGTGCAATTGCACGCTACAAAGTGCAGCTGCTCCAGAGCTTAGTAAATGAGAAGTATTGCCTACTTCCACCATCCAATCATCTGCAAGCAAAACTGCTATATATTTTTTTCCTAGCATGTGATTGGGTATTCTTTGCAAAGTGAAGCTTCATCTCATTTATTAAAGTTTTTTTTTTTTTTTTTTTATGTCACAATGTAGAGTATAAGATTTCCTATCATCTGTGCCCAGTCTTGCCACACAGAGTTAATCCAGCTCTGAGCAATCCTCTTTTATTGTTCAGTGAAAATTAAGACTTCCAGATAAAAACCTGTCTAAATAAAAAGTAATTTCCTCTCTCCTTGCTTTGAGTGACAGGTTATTTAAATATCTAGCTTAGACATGTTTATCATATGTTATGTTTATCATAATATGAGGTGATCCACAGTATAAAAAGTGAGAAATCCACCCCTCCCCCCACATAATACATCCTGGTAATATACAATGACCTGTGGATCACCTCATATTATGATAAACATAACCTAACATGTCCAAGCTAGATATGTAAATAACCTGTCACTCAAAGCAAGGAGAGAGGAAAGGACTTTGTATTTAGACAGGTTTTTTATCTGGAAGTCTGTTAATTTTCACTGAACAATAAAAGAGGATTGCTCAGAGCTGGATTAACTCTGTGTGGCAAGACTGGGCACAGATGATAGGAAATATTATTCTCTACATTGTGACATCAATGGTTTACATCCACTTTAAGTTCTGGAGCAACTGCACTTGCAAAGTGTTCAGCCTGTTTGCCTTTAGTAAACCAACCCTAAAACCGGTGCCCGTTCCCTCTTGGCAGCGATTTTTCAGGTGCAGTTGATGGGGAAGCTTCTTTTTTTTCGTGGTTGGCAGTCTTGTTTAAAGGGGTTCTAATTTTTTTTCCTAAATATCTTCCTTTACCTTAGTGCAGTCCTCCTTCACTTACCTCATCCTTCCATTTTGCTTTTAAATGTCCTTATTTCTTCTGAGAAATCCTCACTTCCTGTTCTTCTGTCTGCAACTCCACACCGTAATGCAAGGCTTTCTCCCTGGTGTGGAGTGTCATCCTCTCCCTTGAGGGGGGAGGGGGCGAGCAGGAGAGTCAGGACGCCCACTAACACACAGCTCCTTTCTCTATCTGCAAAGTAGAGAGTGTCCTGACTTGCCTGCTCGTCCCCTCCCCCCTCAAGAGGCTTTCTCCCTGGTGTGGAGTGTCGTGCTCGCCTCCTTCCTTGGACTACAGGAGAGTCAGGACGCCCACTAACACACAGCTCCTTTCTCTATCTGCAATGTAGAGAGCATCCTGACTCTCCTGTAGTCCAAGGGAGGGGGCAAGCACGACACTCCACACCAGGGAGAAAGCCTCGCATTACTGTGTGGAGTTACAGACAGAAGAACAGGAAGTGAGGATTTCTCAGAAGAAATAAGGACATTTAAAAGCAAAATGGAAGGATGAGGTAAGTGAAGGAGGACTGCACTAAGGTAAAGGAAGCTATTTAGGGGGGGGGGGGGGGGGGGAATTGTACCTTTACAACCCCTTTAAGGGCAATAATGATATAATAGTGAATAGAGCTGGGCTCATGCGTGTTTGGATCTCAATCGGAAACCCATGGACCCCCCCCCGTCCGGGAACTTGTCGCCTGTATTGGGCCAATTATCTGTGCCCCTGCCCTGCAGCCGCATGTATACAAGGGATGCCTTAGATCAGTGATGGCGAACCTTGGCACCTCAGATGTTTTGGAACTACATTTCCCATGATGCTCAGGCACTCTGCAGTGTAGATGAGCATCATGGGAAATGTAGTTCCAAAACATCTGGGGTGCCGAGGTTCACCATCACTGCCTTAGATGCTGATGATTAGCCCAGTATAGTGAGAGCTTGCTGGCTCGGGTGGGTTTGGACTAGGATCCGAGCCCAGCCTGAGCTCATTCCTAATAACAATAGAGAAGAGCTTTCTGCTACAACATTGTCAAGGGACAACTTGCATCTCTGTTTCAAGTTGCAATCTGGAGCCGAGAACCAAACGCAACCCAGTGTACTTTATTCCTTACATAGACAGTGGCTTTAGGGATGCGGCCTAACCCGTATAGAGATTGCAATGGTAGATTTACTCGGCCAGCAAGATCTTACTTTTGTGAATATTGCTTTATTTAAAAAAAAAAATAAGAAATTTCCGCTGCGCTTGTTAAAAGCGGGCATTGCACTTTCATAGAATAAAGAAAATGTTAACATGTTTGATGTTTTATTTCTGCCAGGGGAAGTTTATTAAAGGGGCTAGAGTCAGAGATCTACACTAGGGGCCAGATCCACAGACATGAGCGTATATTTGTGCGGGCGTAGCGTATCTTCTTTACGCCGCCGCAACTTAGAGAGGCGGCGTCGCGTAAATGGGCCGGCGTAAGGGCGCGGAATTCAAATGATGAACAGGGGGGCGTGTTTTATGTAAAACAAGCTTGACCCCATGTAAATTAAATTACGCCCGCTCAATGCCTAGACTACGTGAACGTAATTTACTCAAAGCCCTATTCGCGAACGTTTTACGCAAACGACTTGCACGACGGAAAATTCTACGCCGGCCCGACGTCCATACTTAACATTGCGTACGCCTCATAGAGCAGGGGTAACGTTATGCCGAAAAAGGCCTTACGGAAACTACGTAAAAAAAAAAGCATACGCGTATCTAGCTAATTTGCATACTCGATGCGGAATTCGACGGAAGCGCCACTTAGCGGCCGGCGTAAATATGCACCTTAGATCCGACGGCGTACTAAGACGTACGCCAGTCGGATCTAGCCCAGCTTCAGGCGTATCTTGTTTTGTGGATACAAAACAAAGAGACGCCGGAGCAACCTAGAAGTTACGCGGCGTATCAATAGATACGCCAGCGTAACTTCTTTGTGGATCTGGCCCTATATTACCAAAAGTATTGGGATGCCTGCCTTTTACATGCACTTTAATGGCATCCCAGTCTTAAAGTGGATGTAAAGCCACTCTCATCCTTTCTAAAATACTGCCATAGTGCTGATCTATAAGGATATAGACGCCTCCTGCATGTATCCTCACCTGTCACATGTCTTCCCTCTGTCTGCTATAAGAACTGAAAAACTGCAGATTCTGTGGGTGGATCTGTTGTCTGGAGCTCGGTGGGTGGAGTTGTGATGTCAGTAGACTCCCCGCCCTCCTCTACACTCCCTTTGTCGACATACATTTTCTCCTGTGTATTCCTTACACTAAATTCTGCTATGATCACTAACATCCAGTCAAAATCCAGAAAAGTAATCACATGACTTTAGAAAAGGAGTGGGGGTGGGAATTAAAAAATAATGCCTGTCTCCAGGCTAGTGCATGAGATATGTAAATAACCTGTCACTCACAGCAAGGGGGCGGAACAGACTAAGGTTTTTCTCTGTAAGTCCTGTTTTATTTCACTGAACAATAAGAGGATTGCTCAGAGCTGGATTAACTCTGTGTGGCAAGACTGGGCACAGATGATAGGAAATCTTATACTGAACATTGTGACATAAAAAATTTTTTTGGGTTTACATCCACTTTAAAAAAGTTGTAAAGGAAACATTTTTTTTTCCCTAAAATTAATGTCTGCAAGGTAGACAGACAGAATAGTGTAATGATTCTGTTAAAAAACAAGTAAATACCTATTAAATTCCTTCATCTATATCACCTCCTGCGTTCTAGTTTCTGTTCTCTCATTCACTTCCTGGTTTGCGGCGCTCGTTCATGTAACAACTACATTTCCCAGTATGAATTGCGGCACACCCAGTAATTCACACCTCTTTGAAGTCTCTAACACGTAGAGAGCGTCCTGCCACACAGATGTAGTTCCCAGGAGGGGGCGAGCACGTCACTGACCACCGCAGTAAACCCTCCCGTCACGGTGGTCAGTAACAATCAGACAAGCAGGAAGTGAACAGAACAGAGAAGAAATAGAGCAACTTCTAAACAAAAACGAACAATGAGGAAGTGAAAAGAGGAATGTCTGCAGGTAAAGGATCCTTATTATGAAAAAAAAAAATTCCTTTCCAACCCCTTTAAGCCTTGTGGACACGATCGGATTTGTCCGATGGAAATCCGTGGAATTTTGTGCGAAGGGCGTTGGCCGTGAACTTGTTCTGCATACAGACGGCAGAACTTTTTTAGCCAAAATACACAAAATTACGTGTTTTTTTTTTTTCTGCTTTTTAGCGCCACCCTTTGGGCAAGTTTGGAGAATGCGTGTTTGTACTTTGGACTTAAGTTCGACGGACTTGTGTACACATGATCAGATAATCTGACGGAACACATTTGTTGTCGGAAAATTTGCGATCATGACCATCCAACATTTGTTGTCGGAAATTCCGACAACAATTGTCCGGTGGAGCATACAGACGGTCGGATTATCCGTCAAAAACCCTGCCATCACACATTTGTTGTCGGAAAATCTGATTGTGTGTACGGGCCTTTAGTCTGTAGGGTTCAATATTGAGTTGGCCCCACCCTTTGCGGCTATAACAGTTTCAACTCTTCTGGGAAGGCTGTCCACCAGGTTTAGGAGTGTGTCTATGGGAATGTTTGACCGTTCTTCCAGAAGAGCATTTGTCAGGTACTGATGTTGAATGAGAAGGCCTGGCTCGCAGTCTCCACTCTAATTCATTCCAAAGGTGATCTATTGAGTTGAGGTCAGGACTCTGTGCAGGCCAGTCAAGTTCCTTCACCCCAGACTCGCTCATCCATATCTTTATGGACCTTGCTTTGTGCACTGGTGCGCAGTCATGTTGAAATTGGAAGCCAAAATGTCTTGGTATGCTGACACCTGAAGGCTCCATGCACACTGAAGCTGATAAACTGCAGTTTGTTGGCATTTTGGCTTTTTTTTTTTTAAGAAGCCCATAAACTGAACTCTATGTTAGCCTATGAGTCCATGCACACGTGGAAGTTTTTTAGTGTTAATGAGCAGTGGAGTTTATGGGCTTTTTTCTGAACGCCAGAAATTTGCTTTCAAAGTGTTGTTTTTCAGCGCCAAAAAACGCTGGTAAACGCTCAAATGCAGCTCGCCAGCATTTTTTTAGCGTTTTTTTATCCATTTAAAAAAAAAAAAAAAAAAAAGCTAATAAACGCTATTGCAAAAACGCTAAAAAACGTTGAAAGGCTCCCTGCAAAGCTGCTAGCTTTTTTTTTTTAGCTTCCAGTGTGCATGAAGCCTAAGAGTTCCCGTCACTGGAACTAAGGGGACAAGCCCAACCCCACACCGGAATTTAGAAAGAGAACATGCTCAGAATCAAGTCGACGCATGCGCCGAAGCATTGAAATTCATTTTCCTAGGCTCGTCATAGTGTTGTACGTCACCGCGTTCTTGGCGGTTGGAATTTGGTGTGACAGTGTGTATGCAAGACAGCTTGAAGGGAATTCCGTCTGAGTTTATCCGTACAGAAACACACACATTGTACATTATATACTACTGTAATAGAGTGTATTAAAGGATTTTACAAGCATTTTAACTCCGTTCACACTGGGGATTCCTGACAGGCAGGGAGGGAGAGGGGGGGAGAAGACAGCAGTAGGTAAGACCTACCCCGAAAATAAGCTCTACTAGGTCTTTTGTTGCCAAAATAATATAAGCCCCGGGCTTATTTTCGGGGAAACGCGGTAGCCCAGTGGTCATCAACCCTATCCTCAGGGCCCACTAACAGGCCAGGTTTTATGTATTACTTTGGGGAAATACAGACTAGAATACTGCAATCACTGAGCAGCAAATGATATCACCTGTGATGTATTTTGGTTATCTTGCAAACCTGGCCTGTTAGTGGGCCCTGAAGACAGGGTTGATGGCCACTGTCCTAGAGCATGAAATATCCACTTGAAGACTGCAATATATATGATTACGTTGTGGCTTTTAAAGTGGAGTTCCAGGCTAAAGTGCAACAAGGCCTTAAACAATAGAGCATCCTACACCCCCTCATTTTTGGATATCTTTATTTTTATCATTTTTTTGGTACCTTTTGTGTTATTTTCCTGCTGGACTTCCATCCTACCTTGCTGCGGTGGGGTACGTAATTTCCGCAATTCCATTGAGCCCTCCTCCTTCCCCCCTGCTGCCTTCTGGGGCCGGTGCCTGTCCTAGAAGATGACAGGACCATTCAGTAAGCGCAACACGACTCGTGCACGTGCAGTGGGAAACCGGCTGAGAAATCTGTTTCCCTTACTAGCAATGCCGGTGATCTGACGATATGGTTCCGGCTATCGAGATGGTTCCTGTAAGGACTGCGCAGGCGCAATCCTTGCCGACGGAAATCACCGAACCTCCAGGGCGATGTGGAATTTGAGGTAAGTGGCCAGTTGGCCTCACGTGTTCGCTCGGCCTCCTGGCTCTTTTTTTTAACATTCTCCAATCCACGGGGATGTTAAGGAATGAGCCTGGATGCCTGCCGAGGTTTCGGAGATTTCCGTCGGCAAGGATTGCGTCTGCGCAGTCCTTACAGGAACCATCTCGATAGGGGAACCATACCGACAAGTCACCGGCACCTACACCCGAAGCTGATGTATGGCTCGGTTGGGGTGCCGACGTTGCGGGATCCCTGGACAGGTAAGTGTCCATTAAAAGTTAGCAGCTGCAGTATTTGTAGCTGCTGACTTTTAAATGTTTTTTTTTTTTTTATAGAGGCTGAAACTCCACTTTAAGTAGTATTCTGGGAGGATCATCTGGGTATTGTCTTTGCTGCCGGCGATTGTCTTTTTTTGTAAAAGCAATCCTAGCGGCTAATTAGCCTCTGAATTGCTTTTACAGACGGCGGTAGTTGTTGCCTCCCCCCATCCCATCCGCTAGTGTCTCAGAGTTTTCTGTCTCACCGAAGAACCCAGTCCTTCTACCAGCTTATCATAGAGCTTTTTGAGGATCAGAAGGTCCCTGATCAGCTCTATGGTATAGAAACCGGTGTTGCATCAGATTAGGTATTGGAAGTGACATTCTGTCAGCTGCATACTTACTAAGGGCAGGGCAGGTTTGCTAATCTGCGATGGATTGAAAGCTGCATATGAGAGGATGGTTGTCATCTAAATGACAATATTTTTCATAACTGAATAAGCAACTCAAATGTATATCTTTTGTAAAAAATCCGCTTCGACTCGTCGGTCACCCCGTTTCATCATGTGACAGTGTGCAGGCCTGGTAACTGGCTACTCAAGCCTGAACACTGCATAACTGGAGAAGGTTTAGATGCTCTGAAATACCCAGAAGCTCTATTTTGTAGAGGCCGTGGCAGGGAAATATTTTTCTTTTGAAGTATAAGTGTCTCTCGCACCTCATCTCTGCCCCACCTTGTCGCAGCAATCGGGCAACACAGAAGAAAACAGGACTTCTCCGCCAAATCCTGTACATCTCCGTGCAGAGGCTCATCTCTTCTCCCCCCCTACCTTAGCAGTCGGCACCAGAACACCTACTCCAGATCCTGTGCCTTTCTGTGCACCCACAGCACTCCCTCACCTCCACCTCTCCAGCTCTCAGCAGACTCCGGCTGCTCATTCCAGACCCTGCACTTTCTGCTTCCCAGCAGCAGCAGCAAAAGGTAAGGGGGTGCACTGTGATGTAAGGGAAAGTGGGAGGGACTTGACTTCTGATGGTGGGGGACTCTTGACATCTGTTGTTGGGGGCGGGATACTCTGGACATCTAAACGGCCCTTTAAAGGCAACCATAATGCTGATGCAGTCCATGATGAAATTGAGGTTGACGCCCCTGGCTTAAAGTGGTTGTTAACCACTTAACGCCCGCCGCATGACTATTTATGTCCGCAAAATGGCACGGACAGGCAGATGGGCGTATATATACGTCCTTGCCTTTCCGCGGGTCGGGGGTCCGATCGGGACCCCCCACGCGGCGGGCGGCTTACCTCGGGGAGCGATCCGGGACGACGGCGCGGCTATTTGCTTATAGCCGCTCCGTCGCGATCGCTCCCCGGAGCTGAAGAACGGGAAGAGCCGTATGTAAACACGGCTTCCCCGTGCTTCACTGTGGCGGCGCATCGATCGTGTCACCCCCTTTATAGGGGAGACCCAATCGATGACATCAGACCTACAGCCACACCCCCCTACTGTTGTAAACACACACTAGGTGAAGCCTAACACGTTCAGCGCCCCCTGTGGTTGACTCCCAAACTGCAACTGTCATTTTCACAATAAAGAATGCAATTTAAATGCATTTTTTGCTGTGAAAATGACAATGGTCCCAAAAATGTGTCAAAATTGTCCGAAGTGTCCGCCATAATGTCACAGTCACGAAAAAAATCGCTGATCGCCGCCATTAGTAGTAAAAAAAAAAAAAAAAATTAATAAAAATGCAATAAAAATATCCCCTATTTTGTAAACGCTAATAATTTTGCGCAAACCAATTGATAAACACTTATTGCGATTTTTTTTTACCAAAAATAGGTAGAAGAATACGTATCGGCCTAAACTGAGGAAATTTTTTTTTTATATATGTTTTTGGGGGATATTTATTATAGCAAAAAGTAAAAAATATTGCATTTTTTTCAAAATTGTCGCTCTATTTTTGTTTATAGCGCAAAAAATAAAAACCGCAGAGGTGATCAAATACCACCAAAAGAAAGCTCTATTTGTGGGGAAAAAAGGACGCCAATTTTGTTTGGGAGCCACGTCGCACAACCGCACAATTGTATGTTAAAGCGACGCAGTGCCGAATCGCAAAACCTGGCCTGGGCATTTAGCTGCCTAAAGGTCCGGGGCTTAAGTGGTTAAGCCACTCTAACCTGTATACACCATCAGAACTGCCTCCTATTGTAGTATGCCCCCTCTGTGTGTGATTTAAAAAATATACGCTGCAAATACCTAATTTCACTGCCGAGATTGCGATCACATGACTGGCCAGCTTTCTCCTTTTCTCCTCTGAGAGAGGCAGTGGGGGGGACTGAGATTCCTCTGCTGTCAGTCTGGAGGGGAGGAGGAGAGAGCTGGCTGGTCATGTGTTTGCAATCTCAGCTCTTAAATTAGGTATTTACAGCATTTATATAAATCTATATATTAGTCATTCATAGAGGGGGACACTGCAATAGGAGGCAGTACTAATGGTGTATACAGGTTAATATTATGAGAGCAGCAGGAGGAGGGGAAGGGGCAGCTCCCACACAGAGAGGGGAGGAGGACATAGGGAGCAGATAGCAGGCTGCTAATGACAGAGGCACATAAACTGACCACGGTGTCTGATGTCAGCAGCCATGATACATTGTGGTCAGTTTACAGAGGGGTGGGTAGAAAATGGCAGGATCAGCCAGGTTTTTTTTAAGGCATTAAAGGGGGCCAAATGACACAGGACAAGCACTATATCATATAACAAGGAGCAGGATCAAATTTTTGGGGTTAACAAATGCTTTAAGCAACCTACCTTCCCATGCACGATCTGACAGTATACCATCAGGTACCGCACACCGTGGATGCCTCCCTTCTTCGTAGAGTGTTGTAAGCCAGTGTTTCTCAACTCCAGTACTTAAAGCGGGAGTTCACCCATAAAACATTTTTTCCCCTTAGATGGATGCTCGTTTTGTCTAGGGGAATCGGCTAGTTGTTTTAAAATATGAGCCGTACTTACCGTTTTCGAGATGCATCTTCTTCCGTCGCTTCCGGGTATGGGTCTTCGGGAGCGGGCGTTCCTTCTTGATTGACAGTCTTCCGAGAGGCTTCCGACGGTCGCATCCATCGCGTCACTAGTAGCCGAAAGAAGCCGAACGTCGGTGCGGCTCTATACTGCGCCTGCGCACCGACGTTCGGCTTCTTTCGGAAAATCATGGAAAATATGTATTTATTTGGAATCTGCGCTAAGGTAGAATACAAAATATCCTGCCTATGTTTCCGAAGGCCCTCATCTGCCCACAGGGTCTGCAACAAACCTGACCAGAATTGTATGTAGAGTTTTTCTTTATTTTACCCACTTTATTACATTTATATTGGGATCAACTATCTCCAGAAATAAACACAGCCAGACAATTTTCCTTTAAACTTCAGTGTGTATTTTTGCACCTTATTGTTCAAAATAAATTATAAACGCATACAATAAAACATAAAGTGCAACATGGGAAAAACATGTCAGAAACATCCATTTAAAAAAAAACAATGTAAAACCAACATAAAAAAAAAAATGTCCAGTGTAAGCGGATTGGCGGAAAGCACTCAAGTATCAGCAGGAATGTTGGAGTGACAAGTGCAGTGTGCGGCGGCGGCGTGCCAACGCGTACCGGCGACTTGGGACAACACGTGTAGCCGTGCTCTGTGTCCTTTATCCAGTGACAGCCAGGAAAAACAAAAAACAGTACTAAAAACATACAGACCCCAAAAGTTATCCAAGCAGGAATTGATTCACGGCTTTGTGATCGGCAGTGTCTGAAGGAGAAAATGTCGGTTGCCCACAATAACCAATTACCTGGAAGATGGTATTCAAGTCAACATATAGGTTTGGCTAGAGCAGGGGGTCTCCAAACTTTCTAAACAAGGGGCCAGTGTACTGTCCTTCAGACTTTAGGGGAGCCAGACTGTGACCATTGGAAGTAGAAAATGCCCTGACATCAGTGGGAAAAAACAATGCCTCGTCTTTGGTGGAGTCATTGGGAGGAATTGTGTCCCATCATTGAGTCATTGGGAGCAATTGTGTCCCGTCATAGAGAGCAATTGTGTCCCGTCATAGAGAGCAATTGTGTCCCGTCATAGAGAGCAATTGTGTCCCGTCATTGAGAGCAATTGTGTCCCATCATTGGGAGGAATTGTGTCCCATCATTGGGAGGAATTGTGTCCCATCATTGAGAGGAATTGTGTCCCATCATTGAGTCATTGGGAGGAATTGTGTCCCATCATTAAGAGGAAATGTGTCCCATCATTGAGTCATTGGGAGGAAATGTGTCCCATCATTGAGTCATTGGGAGGAAATGCGTCCCATCATGGAGTCATTGGGGGGAAATGTGTCCCATCATTGGGAGGAAATGCGTCCCATCATTGGAAGGAAATGTGTCCCATCATTGAGTCATTGGGAGGAAATGTGTCCCATCATGAAGTCATTGGGAGAAAATGTGTCCCATCATGGAGTCATTGGGAGGAAATGCGTCCCATCATGGAGTCATTGGGAGGAATTGTGTCCCATCATGTAGTCATTGGGAGGAATTTTACCCCATCTTTGGTGGAAGGAATTGCAACCCCATCATTGAGAGGAATTGTTCCCCATCATTGGTCAGATTATGCCCCATTGTTGGCATCAGTGGATAAAATAGTGCCCCAAGGGCCAGATAAAAGCTGGCAAGGGGTCACATCTGGCCCCTGGGCCACAGTTTGGAGATTACTGCGGCTAGAGGGATGACGAGTTAGTCCTTCTTTTGGGTTATTATCTCTGCTGGGGAGATTTCCTCACTTCCTGTACTAGAAATACCTAGAATATTAATGTAGGCTAAACTTGGTGCACCCTCTAAGGATAGTAGAGACAGTGTCACTGTCTGTACAGTTGAGTCTTTGGAGGAATATATGGAGAATTGGGGGAACAAGAACACAACAATGGCTTAAGTGACACCAGAAAGGAAGTGAGAGCATTTCACCCCAGGGGACACAAATAGCTATAAAATCCTGGCAGAAAAACAAACTATACTTTCTTCAAAACAAAGTTTTCTTTGTCTTTCCAGTTTGGGTGAAAATATAGGAGAATATATATATAAAAAATATAGAATTCCATTCTCCCAAGGACACACTAAGAAAATATGTCCCCCAGTTGCTTGAGACTTTAAAGGCAGAAATACTCCAGCTGTTTAAAAGATATTACCGTATATACTCGAGTATAAGCCGACCCGAATATAAGCCGATGACCTAATTTTACCACAAAAACTGGGAAAACTTATTGACGCGAGTATAAGCCTAGGATTCTTGTCGGGGGTCGTGGGCGTCCATTTTTCAAACGTCGCGGCTTCCTCCTGGTCCCGTTCAATGATAGGAGTTTGACACTGTGTTCCGCTACCGCCTATCACGGAGGTCTTCTCATCCTCGGACACTGCAGACACTGTGTTCAGTGTTCCGCCAATCACGGACCTTCTTTCATCCTCGGACAAGAGGACGTTCATGATAGGTGGAACACTGAACACAGTGTCTACTGGGAAAGTCTGAGGATGAGAGGACCTCCGTGATAGGCGGTAGCGGAGGAAGCCGCAACTTCTAAAAAAAACAGACGCCTGCGACCCGACAGGTACACTGACTCGAGTATAAGCCGAGGGGGCTATTTTATACTCGAGTATATACGGTACATTCCCCTAAGGACACTAAGCTAAATTGAGGGTGTGGGGTGAGTTAAAGCCTCAAGGGGGCTGGTCTTCAGTTTTCTATGTGCCTGATGTTGATTTCTCCTGTAGGTGGCAGCGCAACCCACCTGAGAGATATTTGCATATAGGTAAACCTATAATTAGGCTTACCTATATGTACTGAAAATATCTCCTGAACGTGCGCCGTTCAGGAGATATTGCATGTAAACTGCGCTGATGATGTCATCGGCACAAGCGTGAGCCGTTTCTTCTCCAGCGGGTGCCGTGACTGGCAGCTCCCATGCGCATGTGCAGGAGTGACATCACGTGGCTCTGGTCAGTCACAGAACCAGAGGCCTTGGCCCCCAGAAAGAAGAGGGGTGCAGATTCAATGCTTCCCGGGGACATTGCAGGCTTCGTTTGCAGGTAAGTGGCACATAATGTGCTAGTATGCGATTCAATACTTGTGAAAATACTCAGTATCAGCACTGCTACAGGTACCGGTGCAACACTAGTGAGTATAGTTTCACTTTATTGGAAGAATATGACACATCGACAGGGCAGCACAAATGGTTCATTCAAACAGTGTCAGTCATGAAGCCATCGTGAATCATCAAGTCCAAAAATGAAACCTTTTAGACATGTGAATGCCAAGAGAACAATGATCCTTGCCAGCAACTTGGCACTTAGCTATGGAAACATAAAAAAAAAAAATGTTTGCATAGCAAGCTATGGGTTTTAAAGTTAAAAAGAGACCATGCACACTCAGGGCCAGGTGACAGCGTCTTGTAAAAGGGCCCCCCGACCCATTTATACTTGCCTTGCCATCGCCATCTCAAAGCTGATCCCAGAAAGTTGGGTCTATGAGATGAATGATGGGATCTTCCCCTCCCCACCCCCCACTCTGGGACACTGTATTCTGACAGCGGGACCCGCCACTGTCAGAATTCACTCAACAGCTGCTGCAAACGCCAATGTACAAAAGTTTCGTAGCATGTCCCATTTACAGAAGTGGTCTAGTGATCGGTTTTCTGTTGAGCGGGGACAGCTGCATACTAATCAAAGGTTGGGTGGTCTCTGTGGAACCAGCCAAACTTTGATTGGTGTATTGCCAGCTTAGGGGAGGGGGTGACATCAGTCATGTGACAAGCGCTTGGACCTAATGATTGACTGCTAGATCAAAAAGGAGGGGAGGAGGTCAAATGTAGACAATTGTACAATCTGTTTTGCTCTGAATTCTTTTAATGAATTTCAATGAATTCGAAAAGATCCAAATTAACGAAAACCCGTTTGTCTAATTTTTTGAATATTCGTAATTTTGAAAATCTGAAATAATAACTTTAACTATTACGAACTATTAAATGATAGGTATTGGAATTTCCTTTCAAATTTGTCTGTTGGTGAACGTAACGAATACGAATTTATCCGAAGTTATGAATTATCCAAAATAACAAATGCCGCATCGAAACAAATGGAATGAATTAATAATAATAATAAAAAAAATAAGTATTTTATTATTAATTTGTTACGTTCTATTCATTTAGATGCAGCATTCGTTATTTCAGATAATTTGTAACTTCGGATAAATTTTGTATTTGTTACGTTTTCACTAACAGAAAAATTTGAAAGGAAATTCCAATACCTGTTAGTGAACGTAACGAATACAAAATGTATCCGAAATACAAATTAATAATAAAATAATAAATAATAATAATAATAAAAAAATAAGTATTTTATTATTAATTTGTATTTCGGATACATTTTGTATTCGTTACGTTCACTAACAGGTATTGGAATTTCCTTTCAAATTTTTCTGTTAGTGAAAACGTAACGAATACAAAATTTATCCGAAGTTACAAATTATCTGAAATAACGAATGCTGCATCTAAATGAATGGAACGTAACAAATTAATAATAAAATACTTATTTTTTTTATTATTATTTATTAATTCATTCCATTTGTTTCGATGCTGCATTTGTTATTTTGGATAATTCATAACTTCGGATAAATTCGTATTCGTTACTTTCACCAACAGACAAATTTGAAAGGAAATTCCAATACCTATAATTTAATAGTTACCGTATTTATCGGCGTATACCGCGCACTTTTTTGCCCTGAAAATCAGGGCAAAATCGTGGGTGCGCGGTATACGCCGATACCCGCGCCGAGTTTTGAATACTGCGCCGACATATACCGAGCGCAGTACACTCGGGTATAGTCGGGCAGTCTCGGCTCCTTCCGTGCTCACGTCCTGGATGTACAGGACGTCAGCGCGAGAGTTGCCGAGCATTGCCGACAATACACGAGTGTACTGCGCTCTGTATATGTCGGCGCAGTATTCAAACTCGGCGCGGGAAAGGAGCGGGGAGGACGCCGCAGAAGGACGCCGGACCTGACGAAGAGGACACCCGAAGCCGCAGACGGACGCCGGACCCGACGAAGAGGACACCCGAAGCCGCAGACAGACCCGACGAAGAGGACACCCTAAGCCGCAGACGGACGCCGGACCCGACGAGGCCGCCGCGCAAGACACCAAAACTGTAAGTACAAAAAAACTTTTTTTCCACAGGATTCGGGGAAACTTTAGGGGTGCGCGGTATACGCGGGAGCGCGTTATACCGCGATAAATACGGTAGTTCTTTTTTTCTAAATTTTCTTTCTTTTCTCAGATTTTTGAACTTACGAATTGCGATCATAACGAATGACCCGAAAAAATTAAAATAAAATGAAGAAATCAAAAAAATTTTTGGCAGTGCACATGTCTAGTCAAAGGCACCCCCCATACCAGACAGCACATGGTATTGTTGCCAGCTGCAAGAAGCATAGGCAGACGTGGCGAGGGAAGCTGGCAGGATGAGGACAGCTGGATCCTTACCAAGACACTGTCACTTTGCCCTCAATGGGAAGGTGACAGTCTCTGTAAAGAGAACCAGTCTTCAGCATACTAATGTTAAAGGAGTTATAAAGGCAGAAGTTTTTTTTTTATATCTTAATGCATAAGATAAAAAAACCTTCTGTGTGTAGCTCCCCCCTATTTACCTACCTGAGCCCCTTCTCTCTCCAGCAATGTCCACTAACCCCTCAGCCATCCAGGACACGCCTCCTGATTGGCTCCCGCAGCTGTCAAAGTCAGTCAGCCAATCAGGGGAGAGAGGGGGCGTGGCCAAGTCAGGGTTCTGTGTCTAAATGGATACGCAGAGCTGTGACTCGGCTTGAGTGCCCCCCGTAGCAAGCTGCTGGCTGTGGGGGCACTCAGAGGAGGGAGGGGCCGGGAGCAGCAAAGAGGGACCCAAGAAGAGGAGGATCCGGGCTGCTCTGTGCAAAACCAACTGCACAGAGGAGGGAAGTATAACATGTTTGTTATTTAAAAAATTAAAAAAAGAAGACGATGACTTTACAATCACTTTAAGAACACACTGTGGCTAACATGGTCCAATCTCTGTCTTTGCTATTGACTGAAGCAGACCGAGTCATGTCATGTAAATTAGATGTGAAGCTGGTTAATACGGTTTCTGGTGGGAGTCCCATCATTGGCAGGGAAGCCAAGTGCATTCAGCTCTATAATCCCAGAACCAGAATGAAGCCACCTTTGTTTGCCACTGGCTTTTTCATACCCACATGGCAGAGAATTCACTATACTAATATGCTCTCTCATGGAGAGAGGGTTACCAGTGGGGATTGGACGGCACCAGAGTACATAGGACAGGTTCTGTCTGCTCTTAGGAATAGCACATGGCAGAGTGGTTTCCAGGACACCTATCTATTATCAACGACTCTGCTATTATAACACATGGCAGATTGGTTCCCAAAAAAACTATTATCAACTCTGCTATTATAACACATGACAGCAACACATTGCAAACAGCATTTATTACCAGTTTTCATCCCCCAGCCTTGTCCTTGAAGTATCCAGTGCTGTGCTGGTGTTCCGTCAGATTAGGCGACCCGTCAAAACTTGTACTGGAAGAGATGTTCCGTCAAGGCCATCTTGGTACACCCCGCACTCAGCCTACAGTCTGAAGTCGCCAAGCGGACATCTTTTTACGCCCCCCGAAGTCTTGCATTTCACACTTATTTTTACCACTGCATATATCTTGAAATACAATGGGCCAGATTCAGGTAGAAGTGCAGCGGCGTAACGTATCGTAGATACGTTACACCGCCACAAGTGCCTGATTCACAAAGCACTTGCAAAGAAAACCTACGTCGGCGGCCTCCGACGTAAGCCCGCGTAATTTAAATGGGCGTGTGCCATTTAAATTAGGCGCGCTCCCGCGCCGGACCTACTGCGCATGCTCTGTTCCGTAACTCCCGCCGTGCTTTGCGCAAAGTGACGTCATTTTTTAGAACGGCGACGTGCGTAGCGTAATTCCGTATTCCCGGATGGCTTACGCAAACGACGTGAATTTTTAAATTTCAACGCGGGACCGACGGCCATACTTTTTACAGCAATACGATTGTACGTAGCGAACGCGAAAATCCGTCGTGGATCGCCGTAACTCCTAATTTGCATACCCGACGCTGGTTTACAACGCAAACTCCCACCAGCGGCGGCCGCGGTACTGCATTCTAAGATCCGACAGTGTAAAACTATTACACCTGTCGGATCTTAGGGATATCTATGCGTAACTGATTCTATGAATGAGTCGCATAGATACTCTGAGAGATACGACGGAGTATCTGAGATACTCCGTCGTATCTCGACTGTGAATCTGGCCCAATATTTAGAAGTCCTCAACACGGTTTTGATGTTGGATTTTTAAAAGCCGTGGTCTTCTGTCAGATTAGCAAACCTGCTTTTAAAATTCAAAATCAAAAAACAGTCACACAGACTTCTAAATACTGTATTTCACGATATAAGATCACTTTAGTGGTAAAAAAAAAAAAAAAAAGTGTGAAAGGCAAGATTTCAGTGGGTGTAAAAAGATGTCCGCTTGGCGACTTCAGGCTTAATGTGGGCAGGTGCGGGGTGTACCAAGATGGCGGTGACGAAATGTCACTTCCGTTCCGAAATCTGACGGAACACCTGCAGATGACTGTGTCAGCCATCTCCCCTACAGGCAAAAACTTGACACACCAAACTTGCCTGAAGGCATTGGGGGGGTTTAATAAATATACTATTCTAATCACATTCGCAAGAAAAAAAATTCAAATCTTTTCTCTTGTCTAATGGCACAGTGCCACCTGGTGGCTCGTTTATATTCTGCCAGCAGATTGAACTAAGAATCAAGTATTCAGAAAGGGAAGGTTGTCCTTTTTTATCACCTAAGGCTGCATTCACACCTGAACGCGGCGTATTTTACCGTGATTTGCAGCGACAAATTGCGGCGTTTTGTCCCGCGGTTTGCCGCGACAAAACGCTGCGTTTTTTACCGCGGTTTTCGCTGGAGGGGTGATTACACATTGTCGGCTATGGCCGAACGCCGAAGACGCCTGAAAAAAAGGGTCAGGGACTTGTTTTGAGCTTCAGGCGTACAGCGTTTCGGCGTGGAGATGTGAACCATCTCCATAGCCGACAATGTTAAATCACCCCTCCAGCGTATTTCAGGCTGCAATAGCGTCGCCCTACAGGCGACAAAACGCCTAGGTGTGAATGGAGCCTAAGTCTCAAACTTGCAGCCCTCTAGCTGTTCATGACTAACATTTCCCATCATGCCTTGTCATGTCTGAGTTGCAATGCCTCAAGGGACATGCAGTTTCCTCAACAGCTGGAAGGCTGTAGTTTGGAGATCCCTGACCTAAAAAGGCACAGGTGTCAAACTGGCGGCCCTCCAGCTGTTCAGGAACTACATTTCCCATCATGCCTTGTCATGTCTGAGTTGCAATGCCTCATGGGACGTGTAGTTTCCTCAACAGCTGGAAGGCTGTAGTTTGGAGATCCCTGACCTAAAGGCACAGGTGTCAAACTGGCGGCCCTCCAGCTGTTGCAAAACTACAAGTCCCATGAGGCATTGCAAGGCTACAAGCATGACTTCCACAGGCAGAGGCATGATGGGACTTGTAGTTTTGCAAAAGCTGGAGGGCCGCCAGTTTGAGACCCTTGAAGGGATCTGCTTTCATTATGGACAGTGAAATAGATTTAAGCTGCCAATACAGACCTCATAAAATCCTAGTTGCCCGGAAGTCATTCTGATCCACCAACGTCAATAATTTTACCACTGTAAGAACGCAGCAAATAAAGTCTGAATAAGTTGGTGATCCTGCCAGTAACACACTTCCTGTCTTAGGGTGACAAAGCTCACTGACTGTATTGGATCTATAGAGAGAAACAGAGTTGTCATCCTATGATAGGACTACAATAACACCCTCCTCTCCTCCATAACATTAAAGGGAGGAGCTCTATAGCTCTCAAGATAGCTGGGAACAATGCAGCTGATAAGAGCTTAGGAGAGGAAGTTATCAGCTGACAAGACAGGCATTTCTTGCACTTATTGAACAGATAATAAAAAACACTTCCAAGCGTATATTTAAAACCGGACCAAATAGGAGAAACTCACTGGTAGGGTTTATAAACCCCGTAACTCGGTATAACAGCCAGTCAGCCATGGCAGCCTACATTATTTCACATCTCATTTAAAAGTAGAGCTATAGGCAAAACTTTTTTTCCCCATTTTGGATAAAACAAAGGAGGGTTATAACTAGGGATGTCCCGATACCGATACTAGTATTGGTACCGATACTGCGCTTTTCCCCGAGTACTTGTACTCGGGGGAAATGCTCCGATGCCTCAGCCGATACCTGGGCAGGCAGGGGAGTTGCAAGTCTTCTTCTCCGTGCCGCTCTTCTCTCCCCCCCGTCCGTGCAGCTCTTCTCTCCCCCCCCCCCGTTCGCGCCGCTCTTCTCTCCCCCCCCCCGTTCGCGCCGCTCTTCTCTCCCCCCCCCCCGTTCGCGCCGCTCTTCTCTCCCCCCCCAGTCCGTGCCGCTCTTCTCTCCCCCCGTCCGTGCCGCTCTTCTCTCCCCCCCCAGTCCGTGCCGCTCTTCTCTCCCCCCCGTCCGTGCCGCTCTTCTCTCCCCCCCCCCGTCCGTGCCGCTCTTCTCTCCCCCCCCCCCGTCCGTGCCGCTCTTCTCTCCCCCCCCCCGTCCGTGCCGCTCTTCTCTCCCCCCCCGTCCGTGCCGCTCTTCTCTCCCCCGTCCGTCCGCGCCGCTCTTCTCCCCCCCCCCAGTCCGTGCCGGTCTTCTCTCCCCCCGTCCGTGCCGCTCTTCTCTCCCCCCCCAGTCCGTGCCGCTCTTCTCTCCCCCCCGTCCGTGCCGCTCTTCTCTCCCCCCCCCCGTCCGTGCCGCTCTTCTCTCCCCCCCCCCCGTCCGTGCCGCTCTTCTCTCCCCCCCGTCCGTGCCGCTCTTTTCTCCCCCCCCGTCCGTGCCGCTCTTCTCTCCCCCGTCCGTCCGCGCCGCTCTTCTCTCCCCCGTCCGTCCGTGCCGCTCTTCTCTCCCCCCCCCGTCCGTGCCGCACTTCTCTCCCCCCCCCGTCCGTGCCGCTCTTCTCTCCCCCCCCCGTCCGTGCCGCTCTTCTCTCCCCCCCCCCGTCCGTGCCGCTCTTCTCTCCCCCCCATCCGCGCCGCTCTTCTCTCCCCCCCGTCCGTGCCACTCTTCTCTTCCCCCCCCGTCCGTGCCGCTCTTCTCTCCCCCCCGTCCGTGCCACTCTTCTCTCCCCCCCCCGTCCGTGCCGCTCTTCTCCCCCCCCCCCATCCGTGCCGCTCTTCTCTCCCCCCCGTCCGTGCCGCTCTCCCCCCTCAATTTGTAGGAGCCGCTAAACCCGACTCCTACCTCCCCCGAATGGACAGAGTCAGTGATCACTGACTCATTCACGTAACTGAGCATCGTAAGCTGTGTTTACGATGCTTCAGTTTATGAATGGAGGAGCTTCCCTCCATTCATTTCAGCTGAGGCTGCAGAGAAAGGGACTGAGAAATCTGTGTCCTTAGTCCCTTTCTCTGTCTTAAAGGGGAGATTTCAGAGGTCTTTTAAGACCCCTGATATCTCACCAAAGACCCCCAACAGGGCTGATAAAAAAATAAATAAAATTGCGATAGATAAATATTTAAAAAAATTAATAAAAAAAAAAAAAAACACACTGACAATTTCACCCCCCCTCCCCCCCAAAAAAAAAATCACTGTAAAAAAAAAAATATATAAAAAAAAAAATACCGCCACTGTCACATGACATTAAAAAAAAGTATCGGTATTCGGTATCGGTGAGTACTTGGAAAAAAAGTATCGGTATTTGTACTCGGTCTCAAAAAAGTGGTATCGGGACAACCCTAGTCATAACCCCGGTCAGATTATTTGTCGCCATCTGTGTCCCACTGGGGAGATTTCCCTTCACTTCCTGTCCCATAGTCAAACAGGAAGTGAGAGGAAATCCTTGGGGACCCCCAGGTCCCCACTGGAAGATTTACCCTCTCTTACTTTTCTGGGGACACCCCAACATTTTGGATTTTCTTTTAAGGATAATGGTAAACAGGATAAATAGAGGAGGGTGAATCTCCATAACGGGGGGCACAGACGGCAATAAAAACCTGACAAGCCTTCTAATCCCTCTCCAAAAAAAAAAGTTTTGCCTTTAGTTATACGTTAAACATACAAAATATGCAACCCCTTGCCTTACATATAGGTGTAACTAAGCTGCAGTACCTAAAACATTCCTGAAGGTGGCAGAATAATCCCTTTTCCAGTGTTTGAAGGGATTGTGTCACAGAACACAGATGCCTCATGACTATCCCTTTAAGAGGTTCATTTGTTACTTATAATTCCTAAGTAAACTTCCAGTGAAAACGACTATTATTATATATCCATACGTTTTAGTGGTTTCATAGTCAAAGCGGAGTTCCACTCAGAAATAGAACTTCCACTGATCGGATTCCTCCCCCCTCCAGGGTCATATTTGGCACCTTTCAGGGGGGGAGGGGGAGTGGATACCTGTCAAATCCAGGTATCTGCTCCCACTTCTGAGCATAGATCGACGCACAACTACGCAATGTAATCGAACGCAAAAACCCCCGGGACCCTTTCAAAAACAGCACCCAAACCAACCCGGACATGTGTGAACCGTCTCCATTGGGAGTCGCTCCCATTCACTTGTTATGCAAATTGGATGTGGCTAAAAAAAAAACGCATCCATCTGTGATTGGACAAAGGGATATTGTGATGTTCATACGCCCTTTGTCCAATCACAGAACGCCTTGCATCTTTGAAAAGCGGTTTTCTCAATGGAGACACTACACTGTGAGCAACCCGCTGTGATTAGAGGCTGCGTGTAAAGCCTCGTACACACAATCGCATTTTCTGACGGGAATTGTGTGAGGACAGGCTGTTGGCGGAAAATCCGACCGTTGGACAATTGTTGTTGGATTTTCTGGACAAATGTTGGCTGGCAGGCATTAAAATTTTCCGCAAACAACGGTCTGCGCGTGTCCGTCAGACAAAAGTCCAAGGTACAAACAAGCATGCTCGAAAACAATGCTCACCACAACACAACATTAGCAGAAGGCGCCCAAAGGGTGGCGCTAATGAGCTGAAAAAACATGTAGGGCTAGATTCAGGTAGCTGCGCCCCTTCTTACGGCGGCGCAGCAGAAGGTGCCCAAAGGGTGGCGCTAATGAGCTGAAAAAACACGTAGGGCTAGATTCAGGTAGCTGCGCCCCTTCTTACGGCGGCACCGCGTATCGTATTTACGCTACGCCGCCGCAACTTACAGGAGCAAGTGCAGTATTCACAAAGCACTTGCTCCGTAAGTTGCGGTGGCGTAGCGTAAATGGGGCCGGCGTAAGCCCGCGTAATTCAAATGTGGAAGGGGGGCGCGTGTTTTATGCTAATATGTGATGACCTGAAGTGATTGACGTGTTTTACGACCGGCGCATGCGCCGTCCGTGTACATATCCCAGTGTGCATTGCTTCAAATGACGCCGCAAGGACGTCATTGGTTTAGACGTGAACGTAAATTACGTCCAGCCCTATTCGCGAACGACTTACGCAAACGATGCAAAAAAATTAAAATTTCGAAGCGGGAACGACGTCCATACTTAACATTGGCTGCGCCACCTAATAGCAGGAGCAACGTTACGCCGAAAAAGCCTTACGCAAACGACGTAAAAAACTACCGCCGGGCGCACGTACGTTTGTGAATCGGCGTAACTAGGTAATTTGCATACTCTACGCTGAAAACAACGGAAGCGCCACCTAGCGGCCAGCGTGAGAATGCACCCTAAGATTCTGAATACAGAAAGAAGATACGCCGGCGCAGCTTTGAATTTACGCGGCGTATCTATGGATACGCCGGCGTAAATCGTTGCTGAATCTAGCCCGTAGTTTTGTGTTTGTTGGCCAACAATTGTGTGCCGTTTGTATGCAATACAAGTTCACAGCCAAAGCCCTTTGGACAAAAGTCCTACGCTTTGTCTGCGGAAAATCCGATATGTATGTACCAGGCTTTAGTAACACTGGGGTAGATTCAGAGAGCAATTGCGTCTGCGTAACCATAGTTACGCAGTGCAATTGCTTACTTGCGCCGGCGTATCGAATGCTCCTGATTCAGGAACCTCGATACGCCGACTGCAGCCTAAGATATGCCTGGCATAAGGCTCTTATGCCGTCATATCTTAGGCTGCATGCTTACGCAGGCCGCTAGGTAGCGTTCCCGTAGTGGTCAGCGTAGAGTATGCAAATTGCATACTAACGCCGATTCACAACCGTATGCGCGCCCTGCGTACGCAGTTTACGTCGTTTGCGTATGTCAGTTTTTGCGTAAGGCTGCCCATGCTATTAGCAGGGGCAGCCAATGCTACGTATACCCGTCGTTCCCGCGTCACGTTTTTGAAAAATTACGTTGTTTGCGTAAGTGAATCGTGAATGGCGCTGGACGCCATTCACGTTCACTTTGAAGCAAATGACGTCCTTGCGACGTCATTTACCGCAATGCACGTCGGGAAAGTTTCCCGACGGAGCATGCGCACTACGTTCGGCGCGGGAACGCGCCTAGTTTAAATGATCCACGCCCCCTATGGGATCATTTAAATTGCGCACTCTTACGCCGGGCATTTTTCAGGAGCGCCCACGCAATTTACGGAGCTACTGCTCCGTGAATCAAGCGTAGCGCAGGAAATTTACGGAGGCGCAGCGGCAAAACGGTACGCTGCGCCTCCGTAAGAAATGGGCAAATGTACCTGAATCTACTCAAACATCATTAAGACGTACCTAACTGATGCCCCAATCAAGTTTTTGCACACACTTTTAAAAATGATTGTTTTTTGGCATAAAATGTAGTTCCCCACGCGGGCCACCAAGATTTTTTTTTTTTACCATTAGTTCCCCACACGGGTCACCAAAAAAAAAAGTACCATTAGTACGCGCTCTCATGCAGTTTGGGTTACAGTACTTGTGGTCTACAAACATTTCCCGCAACCAGCTGCCTTTCTATTTTTGCTTTAAGAAACAGAACTTTTCGATTGGCCCTTTCATACAAAGGATTTTTTTTTTCTACGCACCCTTTTGGCCAAGGCATTTTTTTTTTCCCTGCAGAAACCGTTACAGCTAAAAATGGCTAGTCTCTAAGTGCAAGACGAAAAACGGTAATTGGCGCAACTGGAAAACATTTGAGATCTGTGTCTGAAATGCCTGGTTAAAAACAAAAACAAAAAAAAAACAGCAAAAAAATGTAAACATAAAAAAAACCTGAATGTACGAGAGAGATGGTGGCAAAGAGAAAGGGATACAGTCCGTTCTCCCATCTCATTTCCTAGATCACATGGGGTGAGTCACTGACCCCATTTGTACGTTAAGCTCCTCGCATTCCATTCTTTGGTCCCAATGTCCCACCCACACAAGCTTCCCAAAGCTCCATCTGCACTACCAGTTGTTTGGCTTCAGTTACCCACCCCCGACAGCCTGCGTTTTTTTTTTTGTATTTTTTTTGCTCCCCCCGATCCCTCCCACCCCAAAGGCTGTGTCTGTTTGCTTTTTTTTTTTCTCCCTGCGCACACAGCCTGCGTTTGGCCCCAAGATCCCCCATTTGCTTAGGCCACTGGTGGCCCCCATCCAACCCAAGCTCTATTTGGCCCTGCTGGGCCCGAGATGTTTGGCCCCTTAATTTCCCATCCAGGAGAGGCTCTGTGTGGCTCCAATCTCCCGTCCAGTACAGGCTTGTTTGGTGTATGTCCTTTCTCCATCCCAAGCGTTTGTTTGGTTCCCCGAGTTTAGGAGGTTCCACTTCTGCTTGGCAGCTTTGGCAGAGGTCACTGCACTGGGTTAACCACCAGAACTTTGCACTGGCGCTTGGCTATTTTATCCAGCGATAGGGTGGCCCGCTCGGGTGGCAGGTAGAGGGGGCGGCCCAAGGGGGATCCTACAGGTGGAGTGATTGCGCGACGCTCCATAACGCTCCCGGTTCTATACAAAGAGAGAAAGAGGCGTGTTACTGGCCAGATCACCAGGTGCAAAAAAAGGCAAAGAAAAGAAAACAAATGCAGCCATCAAATCTAATTATTGGTAAGCTGTAATATATTACATTTTGGTTTTTATACTGCTATAAACATTTATACATAAAACAAATGAGAGTACCCATTCCTATAACTGTCCTGTACATGTTCAAGTCATAAAAAAAAAATAGCAGCCTAACGATTTTTTCCTAAAGCTTTAATATGCAGCCATTTATAGCCATCCTAATATGGATAGGATCACAAGTTTTTTTGTTTTCACGATAAAGCTGCTGACGAGTAGACATCTTGTAGAGCCTCAGTCGGGTACACACTAAGTGGTTGTAAATTCAGAAGTTTTTTTTATCTTAACTGGTTGTCGACCAGCCGCCGTCGTTTTACGGCGGCAGGTCGGCTCCCCTGCGCGAGAGCACGTAGCTATACGTCGGCTCTCGCGCAGGCCACTAGGCCCTGGCCCCCCGACTCCCGTGCCCGGCGGGCGCGATCGCCGCCGGGCACACGCGATCGCTCGTTACAGAGCGGGGACCGGGAGCTGTGTGTGTAAACACACAGCTCCCGGTCCTGTCAGGGGGAGAAATGCTGATCTTCCGTTCATACAATGTGTGAACAGAAGATCAGTAATTTCCCCTAGTGAGTCCACCCCCCCTACAATTAGAACACACCCAGGGAACATACTTAACCCCTTCCCCGCCCCCTAGTGTTAACCCCTTCACTGCCAGTGGCACTTTTATAGTAATCCAATGCATTTTTATAGCACTGATCGCTATAAAAATGCCAATGGTCCCAAAAATGTGTCAAGTGTCCGCCATAATGTCGCAGTACCGAAGAGAAAAAAAAAAAAAAAAATCGCTGATCGCTGCCATTACTAGTAAAAAAAAAGTTTTTAATAAAAATACCCCCTATTTTGTAAACGCTATAACTTTTGCGCAAACCAATCAATAAACGCTTATTGCGATTTTTTTATTTTTTTTACGAAAAATATGTAGAAGAATACGTATCAGCCTAAACTGAGGAAAAAAAATTTTTTTTATATATTTTTGGGGGATATTTATTAGAGCAAAAAGTAAAAAATATTCATTTTTTTCAAAATTGTCGCTCTATTTTTGTTTATAGCGCAAAAACTAGAAACCGCAGAGGTGATCAAATACCACCAAAAGAAAGCTCTATTTGTGGGGAAAAAAAGACGCCAATTTTGTTTGGGAGCCACGTCGCACGACCGCGCAATTGTCAGTTAAAGCGGCACAGTGCCGGAAGCTGAAATTTCACCTGGGCAAGAGGGGGGTATATGTGCCCAGTAAGCAAGTGGTTAATGAGTAACACCGAACCATAAAGCAGTTGGATTCCTCACCGGATCAGCTGACCGCGAGGAGGCTGCTGGTGAGAGAAAGACTGGGATCTCCCAAGAGCACCCCCTGCCTGCTGTCTCTCCAGATCCCTAAGTGCCGGACTGCTGGGACTACTTCTTCTTGAAACAGGACGAGCGTCTGGAGGAGCCTGGGACACACTGGCTGTGAACTGCAGCTTCAGCTTCATATGTTGGCTCAGCTAGAAGAAGAAAACAGAAGAGAAATCAAAAGTCTAGTTGAAGTGGTCATGGTAATTGTATATTATTTCCACCATTGCAGTCAAATTTGAGAAAACCCCAATATACAGGATGTTTGTTATGTGTTCCCACTCACACAGCATACCCATTTTTTTTTTTTTAATATATTTGTTACTGTAACGGTCAGGGGTTAACGCAGTTTACGATATTCCATTCCACCAACCCAAGACAGCTTATCGACACTCCACAATCCAGCAGACGAACATGGCCCATAGGATTCCCCAGAAAACGAGACACACAGCTCTGTTCTCTGGTTCAAAACGGATAGATTTTAATGACAAACTCAGGCTCTTTTTATACAGTCAGTAATAAAGTAACAATGGCTTAACTCCACCCACAACATGACACAAGGAGCCCAATACACATCTTTAGTCAGACTTTCTGGCACCGATATAATCCACATGAGCCAATTACTAATCTTTTTATCCAGACAAGGTGACTCCGAGATTAGCTCTTTTCACCTCAATACAATACACATTCCTTTAGTAAACATAAGTCAGACATCTGACCTTTTAGAGTGTGCTAATTCACATTCCACATCTATCATAAATAGAACTTTCACACAATACAGTGTTAATTAGCATCACACAATGAAAAGGTCTTTAGAAGCCAGGCTAAGGCTCGTTTCCATGACAGTAGCAGACTTAATTACCCCCTTAACAGCCTATGTTCCACATTGAATGAATCACTCTCCTATTGACCTGTTGGGTTCAGAATTAACCACCTGTAATATTTCAAGATATCCTGCAATACATTGTGAATTATCATTACTGTCCCATCTCATGTAATTCAAGATATCATTTCTCAGTCATCCTATGCCCCTAGTGGACATAGGATGACCCTAGACACAAGAGTCATTGGTGAAGCTGAAACAGGAGTACCCCACATCCTTCAAGAGCCTCTGGGTCCTACGGGCCATTCCGTTACAGTTACCTTTTAGCAGTTTATTAGGAGAAGGTGTCATTGCTTACTTCAAGATTTTTTTTTAAACAATGTTGGGGTGAGCCTACCCCTAATCTTTCCTCATTAAAGCAGAACTTCACCCAAAAGGGGAAGTCTGCTTGTTTTCCTCTCCCCTATTTAACAACTGGCACTTTTGTTGGGGGGGGCGACGACTGATCAGGTGACCAGCGTGCGGTTACTTGGTCATGCGATGAGCCCTGGGTTCAGCAGGCACCGACCAAGTTTCAGTCTGTGTATTGCAGTCCCTGGTCGGTGGAAGTCAATGGCATCTTCTGTCGAATGGACAAGCTGGAACACTTTTGTTGATCAGTGGCTGCAGTGTATTTTGACAGTGGAGAGTCCCGCAGTCAGAATTCAGAACCATCTGTGGCCAGCTTAACTGCGTTGCTGGTCTGTGCCACTGATGCATTTCAGTGAACTGAGAAGCTTCCTCTACCTCTATAGTTCCGTGCAAGAGAGCACAGGTTAAAATTTCTATGACCCCCCTTCCTCCCAAAGCACTACAGCCACCTAAAAATTCAATGCCAAAATCCTTTACCTTGAACTTTGGCAGAACAGAAAAGACTGTGAAGAACAAGACTGAGCTTATAAGAGAAGAAGTAAGTGTGACTACTAGATTTATGGTAAATTATTAGATTGTAAGCTCTTCTGAGCAGGGCCCTCTTATTCCTCTTGTATTATAACTGTATTGTCTTCCTGCAGGGAGAATACAGTGATTATTGCTAGCAGCTATAGCCATTGGCAATAATAAGCATATAAATCTGACATGCTGGTTGTACTGATGCTGATAAATCCCTGCTGAACTGGCATAGATGCAAACCATCTATGGCTGGTTTAAGTCTCTTAGGTTTAACCACACTTTAAAATGCATGTTAACCACTTCCCGCCCGGCCTAGCAGAATGATGGCCGGGTGGGGGTTCATTTATCCTAACTGGGCGTCAGTCTGACACACCGATCTCGGTAAAAGAGACTGAGGCCCTTTACCACATGATCAGCCGTGTCCAATCACGGCTGATCACGATGTAAATAGGAAGAGCTGATGATCGTCTTTTCCTCTGCGAGTAGAGGAGAGCCGATCGGCTGCTCTCCTGACAGGGGGGGGGGTGGTCTGTGCTGATTGTTTCTCAGCGCAGCCGCCCCTTGGATGCCTGCCCAGGACCACCAGGAATGGCAATTCCACTGGACCACCAGATATGAAAGAAAGAAAGTTACCGCACCAGGTGGATTGTGTGCTGTGACTTGTAGTGCATTTTTCCTTTTTTAAATAAAGACAACCATCAAGGTTTTTTGAAGTGCGGCTGTCCATATTTTCTTTTTCCATTTTGACCACCAGATATGCCACCCTAGACTACCAGGGAAATGCCAATCAGTGCCTAGGCAGCTTCCAATCAGTACCCATCCCCAGTGATGCCTATCAGTGCCCCCCATAAGTATCCATTAGTACAGCCTTTCAGTGCCCACCAGTGCCACCCATGAGCGAGGTGGGGTTCACCGCTCCAGGGAAATCCCAAGTGCAATTGTGGATAAGTCCAGGTGGATGTGGGTGCTGGCAATGCACTAGACAATGGAAAGTAGCAAAGGACGGATGGAGGGCCGCACACCAAAGAACTCTCGAGTTGTCTTTATTGAAGGAACATGAGCAAACACCGCAAATACACAGCAGAAATCAAAAACAGCCGACGCGTTTCACACTTAGTTAGTGCTTATTCATGGCCAGTCCGTCCTTTGCTACTTTCCAGTGCCACCCAGGAGTGCCTATGAATGCCCATCAACCCTGCATATCAGTGCCACCCATCAGTACTGCCTACCAGTGTCCCCCATAAGTACCCATTAGTGCAGTCTTTCAGTGCCCACCAGTGCCACCCATGAGTGCCCATCAACACTGCATATCAGTGCCCACCAGTGCCACCCATGAGTGCCCATCAACACTGCATATCAGTGCCACCCATCAGTACTAATCGTCAATGACCGTGAGTGCCCACCAGTGAAGGAGAAAACCTACTTATTTACAAAATTTTATAAACAGAAACAAAAGAAAAACTTTTTATTTTTTCTAAAATTTTAGGGCCAGATCCTCAAAAGGGATACGCCGGCGTAACTGCTGTTACGCCGTCGTATCCCTGTTCCTAACTATGGAACTGATCCACAGAATCAGTTTTCCATAGTTAGGCAGAAGATCCGACATGTGTAAGGGACTTACACTGCCGGATCTTAGGATGCAGTACCGCATCCGCCGCTGGGGGCATTTTGCGTCGAAATGCCGCCTCGGGTATGCAAATTAGCACTTACGGAGATCCACGAAGCTTTTCAGCTTCGTTTTTTCTCTGTAAGTTTTAGTTTGCAAAACGCAAAATTAGGGCTGCTTTTACAAAGTGTAAACTGTTTACACCTTGTAAAAGCAGACCTTTCTGTCCAGCGACGCGATTTTTTTTTTATTTTGAATTTTTTTTTCGCGCCGTATCTTTTTTTTTTTTCCCCGACGCAACTTTATTGACCCGTCGCAATCCACAAAGCTCGGCGTAACGTAATTTCGCGCTATGCACGTCGGGAAAATGACGTCACGAGCATGCGCAGTACGGCCGGCGCGGTAGCGCGCCTAATTCAAATGGGAATCGCCCCCATGAAAAAAGGAACGCCTTGCGCCGGCGGAATTTAAGTTACACAGCCCAAAATTTCTAGGTAAGTGCTTTGTGGATCGGGCACTTAGGTAGAAATTTTAAGGCAGTGTAACTTAAATGGAAAAAATTAAGTTACGCCGGATCTTTGTGGATTACCCCCTTAGTCTTTTTTTTTTATTTGTGAAGTGATCAAATACCACCAAAAGAAATCTCTATTTGTGGGAACAAAATGATAAAAATTCTGTTACAGTGTAGCATGACCGCGCTATTGTCATTTAAAGTGCGACAGCGCTGAAAGCTGAAAATTCCTGGGCAGGAATGGGGTGCGAGTGCCCGGTATTGAACGGGTTAAAGCAAAACCTGTGCTTCGCCTACTCATTGCGCAGAATAAAATTGTAACTTCCCTGGAACTGAGCAAGCATGTTTATGCAGAAAACTGGCCAGCCACCCGACTAGAATCCATTCCAGTTCCATGGCCACCTTTAACCATTACTATAAAATCAGCCTCGATAGTCCGGGTTACAGTTGGTTAATTCCAATGCCCACAGAAGCCAGATGCCCTTCCTCCGTAGACAAAGAATGAGTCATGAGATAATTGCAGACAATCTCTGGAATAATGAATCGTCTGGGAATATTAACAGTATGTCTTATGTTTTCATCAATGCGGAGGAGAGGAGAGGGTCATACACTGTACTATACAAGCACTTATCTCTTCACCGCACACACCGTCTCCCATAATGACAGGGTAGGCGCAGCGCTGGGGGACGGCAGGCTGAAGGTCAGACAAAGATTTTTTTATTTATTCCCCCCCCCCCCCCCCATCAGCAACAGATAACCTGTCTTCAGTCACAGGGGAATTGTGGGCTTTGGCACAGCTATGCATTACAAATGAACAGCAGGGCAGGGGAAGAGCTCTGTGTTGGACAAAATCAGCTTCAGTTCAAAGTGAATACCAAAGCAGAAAAGAAGGCGCTTCTAAGTGCAGTAATAAAACACTTTAACCACTTAACCCCCGGACCATATTGCTGGTCAAAGACCAGAGCACTATTTGCGTTTCAGCACTGCGTCGCTTTAACTGACAATTGCGCGGTCGTGCGACGTGGCTCCCAAACAAAATTGGCGTCCTTTTTTCCCCACAAATAGAGCTTTCTTTTGGTGGTATTTGATCACCTCTGCGGTTTTTATTTTTTGCGCAATAAACAAAAATAGAGCGACAATTTTGAAAAAAAATGAATATTTTTTACTTTTTGCTGTAATAAAATATCTCCCAAAAATATATAAAAAAAAGTTTTTTTCCTCAGTTTAGGCTGATACGTATTCTTCTACATATTTTTCATAAAAATTTTTTTTAAAAAAATCGCAATAAGCGTTTATTGATTGGTTTGCGCAAAAGTTATAGCGTTTACAAAATAGAGGGTATTTTTATGGCATTTTTATTAATATCTTTTTTTACTAGTAATGGCGGCGATCAGCGTTTTTTTTTTTTTTGGTACTGCGACATTATGGCGGACACTTTTGACACATTTTTGGGACCATTGGCATTTTTATAGCGATCAGTGCTATAAAAATGCATTGGATTACTATAAAAATGCCACTGGCAGTGAAGGGGTTAACACTAGGGGGCGGGGAAGGGGTTAAGCATGTTCCCTGGGTGTGTTCTAACCGTAGGGGGGGGTGGCCTCACTAGGGGAAATTACTGATCTTCTGTTCATACATTGTATGAACAGAAGATCAGCATTTCTCCCCCTGACAGGACCGGGAGCTGTGTGTTTACACACACAGCTCCCGGTCCCCGCTCTGTAACGAGCGATCGGGTGTGCCCGGCGGCGATCGCTCCCGCCGGGCATGCGCACGGGAGCGCGCACGTGCCCCTAGTGGCCTGCGCGAGAGCCGACGTATAGCTACGTGCTCTCGCGCAGAGGAGCCGACTTCCCGCCGTAAAACGACGGCGGCTGGTCGGCAAGTTAATGACAAGGAAGGGTTAAAAACACTTACAAGATGGAAGTGAAAAACAGGGATATCAATGAATCCATAACGTCCAGCGGGATGCCTCCTGGGAGTAAGACAGCTGCAGGTGGAAGTTTCAGCCGACCAGCGATGGTAAATACGGTCTCTCTGATCCAAGATAGAGGGCTTTGCTGTCAGGATTAGCATGGAATCCAGGCAACCCAGGAAGAGACGTCAGAGTGGACGGCACATGTTTTGGAGCATGCCTAGTCGCTCCTTCTTCAAACCAATCGTTGGTTTGATTGGTTTGAAGAAGGAGCATGCTCCGAAACATGTAACGGCCACTCCATTTTGGATCAGAAAGACCGCATTTACCACCGCTGGTCGGCTGGAACTTCCACCTGCAGCTGTCTTACTCGCAGGAGGCATCCTGCTGGACGTCATGATTCATGGCGTGTTTTTCACTTCCATCTTATAAGTGTTTTTAACCCTTCCTTGTCATTAAAGTGCTTTAAAAGCGCTAGCAGGGATTAAAAGCGCCCCGCTAACAGCCAAAAAGCGCAGCTTAACCACTTCCCTACCGCGTCATTGTGAAATGACGGCGGCAGGAACCCCTCCTCGATCCAGGAGGACGTCATGTGACGTCCTGGGCTTTGCGGGTGGATATCTGAATGATGCCTGCAGCTAGAGGCATCATTCAGATATCCTTCTCTTGTGCCGGCGATTCTGCACAACGTAAGAACGATCATAGCGGCGATTCCGCCGCTAGATCGTTCTTACAGGCGGCGGGAGGGGACATCCCTCCCCTCCCGCCGCCATCCGGTGCTTCTCCGGGCTCTCCCGTGCCATCGGGGGCCCGGAGAACGAATCGTCCGGCGCTGGCAGGAAGCATAGAGATGACTGGTGACCAGATGGTCACCAGTCATCTCTATGACCGTTGGAGGACCCGGGCGCGATGTGATGACGTCACGCCCGGGTCCCCGTAAGTAAACAAAGCCGCAATTGCGGCTGCTAAGCAACAGCAAGCATGAGATCGGTGAATTTTTTTTCACCGATTTCATGCTTTCCAGCCTGGAGGAGAGATGTGGGGTCTTATTGAACCCGCATCTCTCCATAAAGAGGACCTGTTACACACATTCCTATTACATGGGATGTTTACATTCCTTGTAATAGGAATAAAAGTGATAATAAAAAAAATAAAATAAAAAAAAAAAGTGTAAAAAAAGAAATAAATATGTAAAAAAAAAAAAGAAATAAATATTTTTTTTAACGCCCCTGTCCCCAGTAGCTCGCGCGCAGAAGCGAACGCACACGCAAGTCCCGCCGACATATGTAAACGCCGTTTAAACCACATATGTGAAGTATCGCCGCGTGCGTTAGAGTGCCAGCAACAATTCTAGCACTAGATCTCCTCTGTAAATCTAAACTGGTAACCTGTAAAAAATTTCAAAGCGTTGCCTATGGAGATTTTTAAGTACCGAAGTTTGGCGCAATTCCATGAGTGTGCGCAATTTTAAAGCGTGACATGTTAGGTATCTATTTACTCGGTGTAACATCATATTTCATATTTTACAAAAAAATTGGGCTAACTTTACTGTTTTGTTATTTTTTTAAATTATGAAACAATTTTTTTCCAAAAAAAAAGGCGTTTGAAAAATTATTGCGCAAATACCGTGCAAGACAAAACGTTTCAATGACCGTCGTTTTATTCCCTAGGGTGTCTGCTAAAAAAACATATATAATGTTTGGGGGTTCTGCGTAATTTTCTAGCAAAAAAATTATGATTTGTACAAGTAGGAGAGAAGTGCCAGAATAGGCCTGGTATGGATGTGTATAACTGCCCTGTATGGAAGTGGTTAACTGACAATTGCGCGGTCGTGCGACGTGGCTCCCAAACAAAATTGGCGTCCATTTTTCCCACAAATGGAGCTTTCTTTTGGTGGTATTTGATCATTTCTGCGGTTTCTAGTTTTTGCACTATAAACAAAAATAGAGCGGCAATTTTGAAAAAAAATAATATTTTTTACTTTTTGCTATAATAAATATCCCCAAAAAATATATATAAAAAAAAGTTTTTTTCCCTCAGTTTAGGCCGATACGTATTCTTCTACATATTTTTCGTAAAAAAAAAAAAAAAAATCGCAATAAGCGTTTGATTGGTTTGCGCAAAAATTATAGCATTTACAAAATAGAGGGTATTTTTATGGCATTTTTATTAATATCTTTTTTTACTAGTAATGGCGGCGATCAGTGATTTTTTTTTCGGTACTGCGACATTATGGCGGACACTCTTGACACATTTTTAGGACCATTGGCATTTTTATAGCGATCAGTGCTATAAAAATGCATTGGATTAATATAAAAATGCCACTGGCAGTGAAGGGGTTAACACTAGGGAAGGGGTTAAGCATGTTCCCTGGGTGTGTTCTAACTGTAGGGGGGGTGGCCTCACTAGGGGAAATGACTGATCTTCCGTTCATACATTGTATGAACAGAAGATCAGCATTTCTCCCCCTGACAGGACCGGGAGCTGTGTGTTTGCACACACAGCTCCCGATCCCCGCTCTGTAACGAGCGATCGCGTGTGCCCGGCGGCGATTGCTCCCGCCGGGCACGCGCACGGGAGTAGGGGGCGCGCACGAGCCCCTAGTGGCCTGCACGAGAGCTGACGTATAGCTACGTGGTCTCGCGCAGGGGAGCCGACTTGCCGCTGTAAAACGACGGCGGCTGGTCGGCAAGTTGTTAATGACAAGGAAGGGTTAAAAACACTTACAAGATGGAAGTGAAAAACAGGGATATCAATGAATCCATAACGTCCAGCGGGATGCCTCCTGGGAGTAAGACAGCTGCAGGTGGAAGTTTCAGCCGACCAGCGGTGGTAAATACGGTCTTTCTGATCCAAGATGAAGGGCTGTGCTGTCAGGATTAGCATGGAATCCAGGCAACCCAGGAAGAGACGTCGGAGTGGACGGCACATGTTTTGCAGCATGCCTAGTCGCTCCTTCTTCAAACCAATCGTTGGTTCGATTGGTTTGAAGAAGGAGTGACTGGGCATGCTCCGAAACATGTATTGGCCACTCCATTTTGGATCAGAAAGACCGTATTTACCACCGCTGATCAGCTGGAACTTCCACCTGCAGCGGTCTTACTCCCAGGAGGCATCCCGCTGGACGTTATGGATTCATTGATATCCCTGTTTTTCACTTCCATCTTATTAGTGTTTTTAACCCTTCCTTGTCATTAAAGTGCTTTAAAAGCGCCCCGCTAACAGCCAAAAAGCGCAGCTTAAACACTTGCCGCCCGCCAATGACAGATTGACGTCGGCAAAGTGGTTTCAATATCCTGAGTGGAAGTCGTGGACCCGGGGGCGCGCATCGCGGCGATCGTTGTTGCAGGGTGTCAGACTGACACCCCGCAACACCGATCTAGGTAAAGAGTCTCTCACTGAGACTCTTTACCACGTGATCAGCCGTGTCCAATCATGGCTGATCACGATGTAAACAGAAAAAGCCGGTAATCGGTTTTTCCTCACTCGCGTCTGTCAGACGCGAGTAGAGGAGAGCCGATCGGCTGCTCCTCTGACAGTGGGGGTTTGTGCTGATCGATTATCAGCACAGCCCCCCCGAGGATGCCCACAGGACCACCAGGGATGCCACTAGACCACCAGGGATGCAAAACCAAAACACAGGTATATGCCACCCTAGACCACCAGGGATGACAATGACACAAATAATGGATGCCAATCAGTGCCCGCAATGGATGCCAATCAGTGCCCACAATGGGCATCACTAATTGGCAGGCATTGTTTGGCACTGATTGGCATCCATTAGTACAACACATACGATAGTGCCACCTATCAGTGCACATCTATGCCCATCTGTGCCACCTACCAGTGCCCATCCATGCCGCCTACCAGTGCCCATCCGTGCCGCCTATCCGTGCCGCCTATCCGTGCCGCACATTAGTGCCCATCAATGCCACCACATCAGTGCCACCTCATCGGTGCCCATCAGTGCCGCACCATCAGTGCCCATCAGTGAAGGAGAAAACATACTTATTTACAATGTTTTATAACAGAAACAAAAAAAAACTTTTTTTTTCTAAATTTTCGGTCATTTTTTTATTTATTTTTTGCAGAAAATAAAAATCCCAGAGGTGATCAAATACCACCAAAAGAAAGCTCTATTTGTGGGAACAAAATGATACAAATTTAGTTTGGGTACAGTGTAGCACGATCGTGCAATTGTCAAAGTGCAACAGCACTGAAAGCTAAAAATTGGTCTGGGCGGGAAGGTGTATAAGTGCCTTGTATAAAAGTGGTTAAACAGCGACAACCTATCCCCCGCCACAGGGTGCTTGTAAGGGTACTTTTACACCAGGGCAGGGATACGTTGGCGGTATAGCGCCGCTAGCTTTACTGTCATTTTAGCAGCACTATTTGGCCGCTAGCAGGGCGCTTTTAACCTCTGCCAGCGGCCAAAGAGTGTTAAAATTGCCTGTGTTTTGCGGTGCTGCTCATTCATTTTAATGGGCAGGGTGTTTTGGGATGGGTGCATACAATGCTCCCAAACCACCCCAAAGATGCTGCTTGCAAGACTTTTTTCCCCCCATCCCGCAACTGCACAGCCCCAGTGTGAAAGCACATTTGGGCTTTCACACTGGGGAGGCACGAGAGGCGCTTTACAGGCCCTATTTTTAGCGCTAAGATGCCTGAAAAAGTCCCTTAGTGTGAAAGGGGTCTAAGAGACTCAAGGATACTATTAACAGAGATGCAGAACCTATTTAACCACTTAAGACCCGGACCAAAATACAGCTAAAGGACCTTGCCCCTTTTTGCGATTCGGCACTGCGTCGCTTCAACTGACAATTGCGCGGTCATGTGACGTGGCTCCCAAACAAAATTGGCATCCTTTTTTTCCCACAAATAGAGCTTTCTTTTGGTGGTATTTGATCACCTCTGCGGTTTTAATTTTTTGCGCTATAAACAAAAATAGAGCGACAATTTTGAAAAAATTCTATATTTTTTACTTTTTGCTATAATAAATATTCCCCAAAAATATATAAAAAACATATTTTTTTCCTCAGTTTAGGCCGATACGTATTCTTCTACATATTTTTGTTAAAAAAAAAAATCGCAATAAGCGTTTATCGGTTGGTTTGCGCAAAATTTATAGCGTTTACAAAATAGGGGATAGTTTTATTTCATTTTTATAAAAAAATTTTTTTTACTACTAATGGCGGCGATCAGCGATTTTTTTTCGTGACTGCGACATTATGGCGGACACTTCGGACAATTTTGACACATTTTTGGGACCATTGTCATTTTCACAGCAAAAAATGCATTGTTTATTGTGGAAATGACAGTTCCAGTTTGGGAGTTAACCACAGGGGGCGCTGAAGGAGTTATGTGTCGCCTAATGTGTGTTTACAACTGTAGGGGGGTGTGGCTGTAGGAGTGACGCCATCGATTGTGTCTCCCTATAAAAGAAATCACACGATCGTTGCAGCCGCCACAGTGAAGAACGGGGAAGCCGTGTTTACACGCGGCTCTCCCCGTTCTTCAGCTCCGGGGACCAATCGCGGGAGCCCAGCGGCGATCAGGTCCGCGGGTCCCGGAGCTTCGGACCGGGTCGCCCGCGACCCACGGCTGGGTACATGTACAGGACGTACCTGTACGTACATGTGCCCAGCCGTGCCATTCTGCTGATGTATATGTGCAGGAGGCGGTCCTTAAGTGGTTAATTACACATTAGGCTATAAAGAAAAAAATCTGGAACATGCTTCATGGTACAGATCCACATACTATGCACACCAGCCTGCTTCTACAAGCTTTGGGCTTGTGTTGATGGCATTCATGTAACTTCAGTTTCAGACAGTTCTGAGATCATTCAAAGTTTCTTGACAGGTGAAGCTGACCTGCAGATGATCTCCTTCAAGTGGGTTTTGCAATCCATAGACTCGGATGGGGATGCAAAACCTGCTTGAAGTGAACAAAATCCCAATGACTCTTAGATAAAACAAACTCACAAGATTATTACAGTTCCCTGCTGCTCACCTCAAACAAGCCGGCTTTTAAAGCCATGAAGGTGACACCGATCGTCACTGAGCTGCCTTTCCGACAGAATCCCAGACTATTAATTGGAGTGTAACACACCATGGCCTCCTGGGCGCCCTGCGTCATACGTCGCTCCTCTTCCGACAAGCACCGACCTGTGGAAGGCCAGACATTTAGCAAATCCTTATGCACTACATGTCTCTCTCCTCTTACTGGCTCCTTTTTACTCACCACCTGCTGCTGTGTTGACGTCCGGCGACCACACCAGTCGGACAGCTAGGAAGTCCTGCAGGTCATTCAGCAGAGTGTAGGTGACACGAAACGTAGAGTGCGCCTGAACTGGAGAGTCACAGCGAGCGGTCATGACAAACCGCGGTCTCTCCAGCCGAATACTTGGGAGCCTGGAAGAAAAGGGTAACACTGATCGCATATTGTAGTTACTGCCCAGAACAGTCTACCTGGCGGGTTTGAGAACTTACTTGTAGTGGGTGTAAATCCCAGATGTATGTGGCAGTTTCGAGGTTGACCAGTGAACTATAGCAACTAACGGAACCTCCAAACCCTAACAAAATAAAAAGGAGAAAAAAAATTACCTAACTGAGGTGACATAGACAGCAAGAGAGACTGTGAAAGACATACAGGCAGGCAGGTGCGTACAGGGGTCGCCATGGTGACCCAGACCCCCTGTACATCTGGATAGGAGGGCGGCTGCATGTAGAGGAACCGATCCCTCCATGCAGCCACTAAGATATCCTCTCCCTCCCAAAGATATTTAGCGGCTGCAAGAGGGAAATGGAGAGCATCGGCTCCGCCACATGCCGCTCCCACCACCTCCCTATGCCTGTTCTTCCACCCTGGGGCTCCTGTGTCCTTCCCTGACACCCCCCCCCCCCCACGGTGCTGCTGAATTTCCCGCTCACACCTCCCGCTGGCTACTGCGGGGGATCTGTCAGGATGGAGAGCGAGGAAGGAGCTGGTAAATGTGTTATTTACCGGTCCTTCCTTGTCTTAATAGATAGAGTCAGTGATCCATACCGATACACTGTGTTTACTATGCCTCAGTTTATGAATGAACAGGAAGCTCTGTGCAGAGCTATTCCTGTTCATTCATTCTGTGCAGCTGAGGCTGCAGAGAAAGTGACTGAAAAATCTGTCCTCTGTCCCCTTTTCTGTCTCAAAAGTGAGACTACAGGGGGTCTGTTTAGACTGATATTTCACCAAAGTCTCCCAATGGAGGATTGTAAAAATAAAAATAAATGGTAAACAATTATGAAAAATAAATAAATAAAATAAAAAAACTACCGACACCAGTGGCGGTGCATTGCCACGAAATGAGATTTGCCATCGGATGAGATGGTCCGCCTCCATCACATCCTATTGGCTCACTCCTGTCACGTGACATATTTAAACGTCAAGTATCGACGCGAACATCAGTCTCAGCTAGGCTATCATAGGGAGAGGATCTCCTCTCCCTGTGATAGCTGAAGCTGCACGGAGCTATTTGCGTAGTGCTGCGCCTGCGCACTACTACTTTACCTGCACCCGATGCTCTACTTTCTGTCCCCCGTTCCCTGAGCCTTAACGGGGGACGGGGAGTAGAGCTGCGGGCGCGGGGTGTAGTTAGCGCTGGCGGGAGGCACGCTGACAGCGCTATCGGGCATTGGGATCCCGATAGCGCTGTGGATCTATCGCGCTCGCGGGGAGGCATGACAGCGCTATCGGGCAGAGGGATCCCGATATCGCTGTAGATCCCGAAGTGACATTGTAATAAAGGAGAACATTTATTAGCCTAGTAAATGTATGAACTTCTGTGGCCCGATTCCGCTCTCGGAATCGGGCCACAGAGGCCATGTAAGCTCCGTGCACCAGCTCCGTGCAGCTTCAGCTATCACAGGGAGAGGAGATCCTCTCCCTATGATAGCCTAGCTGAGACTGATGTTCGCGTCGATACTTCACGTTTAAATATGTCACGTGACAGGAGTGAGCCAATAGGATGTGATGGAGGCGGACCATCTCATCTGATGGCAAATCTCATTTCGTGGCAATGCAGCGGAACTACCAGGGTCGCACTTGTAACTGGGCTCTGGCGTTCCGCCACCGCGGGGGGAACCCAAGACGGCAGGAGGGTGGGCCTGCTGCGGGACCATAATATAAGGGTCCCACAATAGGAGTAAAGGGCCCGGGATCAGTGCAAAGGGCCCTTCATTATTTCCCACCCTTCCCGGGGCCCTAAAGGTTCTGCATACAGGTGAATAAATCTGAGCTTAATACAACACATTTTCAACAGCAATGACTTCCAGGAGAGAGATTTTTTTTTTTTAGAAAATCTTTATAAAAAAAAAAAAAAAAAAACACAACCCACATCATCCCAGCCAAAACCTCTTAAATTTGTGAACTACAGGCACAATTTATATTATATAATATATATTTATTTTAGAGATCAATAGATCCAGACACTGCCGTCATGTCAGAACTTAATTAAAGCGGTGTTTCACCCTAAAAACTAATTTCTAGCATGCCATCAAGCATACTAGCGCGAGCTACAGTATGCCTTTCTTTTATTTTTTGGCGCCGTACTTACGGTTTACTGCCGTAGTGAAGTTTCAGACTCCCCGCGGCGAATGGGCGTTCCTATGCACAGGGAAGATGATTGACGGCCGGCTATGGCACGTCACGCTGCCCGAAGATAGCCAAAATAGGACTTGCCTCTTCACGGCGCTATACGGCGACTGCGCATGACAGCGGAGCTAACTGCGCAGGCGCTGTGAAGAGGCAAGTCCTATTTTGGCTATCTTCGGGCAGCGTGACGCACCATAGCCGGCCGTCAATCATCTTCCTGTGCATAGGAACGCCCATTCCCCGCGGGGAGTCTGAAACTTCACTACGGCAATAAACCGTAAGTACGGCGCCAAAAAATAAAAGAAAGGCATACTGTAGATCGCGCTAGTATGCTTGATGGCATGCTAGGAAAAAAAAATTTTTTTTTTAGGGTGAACCCCCGCTTTAAATTGGAGTTCCATTTAAAGGGTTACCTTTTCATAAAAAAAATTGAAAGGTAAGCCAACACTCTACAACAGGGGTAGGCAACCTGGGGCCCTCCAGCTGTTTCAGAACTACAAGTCCCAGCATGCCTCTGGGAATAATGGTAACTGCCAGCCTTGCAATGCCTCATGGGAAATGTAGTTCTGCAACTGGAGGGCTACTGGTTGCCTACCCCTGCTCAACAACCTTTGTACCCCGTTTCCCACTGTACGTTCCTCTGTGGGTGATGAGCTGTCAGTACCCACCCAGCCAGTGTAGCAGTCCAAGGATTTGAAATCCCTGCTCTTCCCCATCTTCTTTCTGCAGGAATTCAAGGACAGATCAGAGCGATTCTCTTTCTTGGCACTGACCAATCAAAATCACTGTGATCCATCACGGAAGCCCTGCAGAAAGAAGAACGGGGATTTCAAATGCCTGGACTGCTACACAAGTGTGGGCACCGACAGCTCATCACCTATGGATACAAGTACTGCAGGGATGAGTAGGGAGGGTGTAGGGTGTTGGCTCACCTTGTCATTTTTTTTCTGAAAAGGTGAACTTGCACTTTAACTTCCTCCTACTTCATTAAAACTAACAAATGAATAAATGCATTTAAATGCCTGTTGTATTTTCCGTCTCACCTCTTTGGCATCCTCAGGGGGGCGCTCTCTTGCCTGCAGCTGGAACAGGAAGTTGTGCTCCTCCAGGGAGCAGAGCATGCTGGGTAACTGGGAAGAGCAGCTGTGCAGTCGCAGGAATGAGGCCATACTGACGTCTCCTGACTGGTGACTGTAGACAGAGAAGAAGTCATGTTAAGTGTATGTTACCCATCCAAAAAATACCATTCTGTATATATCTGTGTGTATATTCATAAAGCTGTCAATCTTCTGTAGCTGATCCTGCCAGTTCTTCTTGGGTTTAATATGACCACGCCAAGCATGGAAGCAAATCTGTGAAGGCGTGGTCAGTTTGCATCCCTGGGATTGCTAGTAGAAGCATGGAGGAAGCATGGTGTGCCGGATTCTCCCGGTGTCAGTTTGCCGTCACGCTGCTGTGCCGTGAATTATCAGTCTACTGGATGCCATACAGGAGTCTGGCGCACTAAGCATAACGTTTTGAGAGTTTTTCCAGGCGTTTGTTTGCACATTATTTAATTTTTTTAGCAATTTTAAAAAGTTTTTGAGCTTTTGAATTTTTTTTTTTTTTTATTAGCCAATACAGAAAAATATAAAAATCGGTTTCATCAATTGTTTGATATGCTTTGTTTTTCAGGTTTCACATTCACTTTTTTTTTTTTTTTTTTTTTTTTTAAGGGGTAAAAGGTTATGGTTAGAGGTGAATTTATTTATTTTATATTATTTATGCATTTACTTATTTATTTAGTTAGATTAGGATTAGGTTTAGGGGTTATTAGTGTTTAGGTTTAGGATTAGAGGTCAATCGGATTAGTGTTATTTTATTTATTTATTTTTATAATTATTTGTTTTTATTTTATATATTATTTGTGATTAATATTCATTTATGTATTTTATTAAAAAAATATATATATTTATTGCGATTTTTATTTTTATTATTGCATTTGAGCAGAAAAAAGCTGAGAAACGCTTGGTTCACACTGCTGTGAATTCAAAACTGCGCGCTTTAACCGCGATTTCAGGTAATGACAATCTATAGAGCTGAATTCGCATCACACACAGATCAAACTCGCACAGGACCCTTTTTTCCCCTCAGCTTAGATTCGCACTGCACTAATGGAAAACAAAGTTATTTTAGTGAGTTGCGAATTTGAGAAATCGCAACGGCTCAAATTCGCAATAGAATTCGCAGCAGTGTGAACCGGGCCTTAACCCCCTTAGCGGTATTCCCGAGCGTGACTCTGGGTTGTTTTTCAATGCAAAAATCGGTAACCCCGAGTCACGCTGGGGGTAGATGTGCAGAGCCTGCAGCGCGCGCTGGCTTACATTTTCCAGGCAGGGTTACTGTACTTACCTTGTCCCTGAATCCAGCGATGCATCCCCGCTGTGTGAGCGAGCGGCGTCCTCCATTCGACTCACACAGTGCCCGCGTGCCGCGATCTCCGTTCCTGCAACGTTACGACGCACGGGAGCGGGAGAACGGCGGCAAATTCAAAAAAGTAAACAAACACATTACAACAGTATACTGTAATCTTATAGATTACAGTACTGTATTGTAAAAAATACACACCCCCTTGTCCCTAGTGGTCTGCCCAGTGTCCTACATGTACTGTTATATAAAAAAACTATTCTTTCCTGCCTGCAAACTGTAGATTGTCCATAGCAACCAAAAGTGTCACTTTATGTCAAAAATGGTTTTAGAGCAGCTAGAAAACAGCGATAATAAATTATAATCACTTGCAGAATTGTGCGATAGCGATTTGTGGGGAAATTCGTCATAAAAAAATAAAAGTAATGACAGCGACAATTCTGCAACTGAGCAAATTTCTGTGATTTTGATTTGATTACATTATTGAATAATTTTTATTATAATTATATTATTTGTTATAATATTTATAGCTATTTATTATATTATAATTTTATGATTTTGTGTTTCAAACTTTATTATACCCGGGATGCCTATTAGACTCTTGTTTGGTCAGATTTAAGCGAGTTATTCCTAAGAATTGCAGGCCTACAGTATAAAACGCAGAATTTCCATGCAAAATAATTGTACCGCTTTTGGTACGTAATTCCAGACAGAATCATACCGCCAGGGAGGTTAAACAACAACCTTCAAAAAACGCACCAACCTACCCGCTGCAAGCAACAACAAAAAAGCTGCAGAACTTTTTCAACTTTTAGGCGACTTGTAGTGGAGGTGTGAACCATCTCCCTAGAGATAATTGATTTTTTTTTCTCCGACGACGTTTTGGAGCTTTAAGCTACAAAACGCTGAGATGTGAATGGGGGCCCAACAGTCAGTCTGTGAGCCCCCGCTCACACACCGTGCGACTTGTCATGCGGTTGCATCACAAGTCGCACCCTAATGTCCGCATTGGAAGCGGTCAAATCGGTTTGACTCAGACCCTGTCGGCGTCGCACAGATTTTGAAAGTAGTTCCTGCACTATTTTTTGCAAGTTCAGGTGTGACTTGCACAGACTTATGTGCATCAAGTCTCACAGATGTCTTCCAAGTCGCACCGGAAGTAACACTGAAATGCTATGTGCAAAACAATAAGGATATGGACAGCCGCACTCCAGTAACTTGAAAAAAGACGTGCCCTTTATTGGGTACAGGAAAAAATGCACTACAGGTATCAGCACACAGTGGGATAAACAGCTGACGCGCTTTCGCATTGAGTGTCAATGCTTAATCAACACTGAAATGCTACTTTGAATTTGAACTAGTATGATTTCAATGTCGAGGTGTAAAAAGAGAGTGTCAAAGGATGTCAATCTCTTTATCCTCACCCACAGCCTGAGGAAGCCTCTGACTCATGGAGCTCAAGACATGTGATGTCAGTGCGAGGAGCCGAGCGTGGATTTGAGTATCCACCCGCAGTCCCCAGGGCTAGGAGGAAAGGATAGGACACAGTGGCTTCCTTAAAGTGATTGTAAAGTCTTGTTTTTTCCCCTCATAAAAATAACAAACCTGTTATACTTACCTCCTCTGTGTAATGCTTTTCCACAGAGCAGCCCAGATCCTCCTCTTCTTGGGTCCCTCTCTCATGTTCAGTGCCCCCACAGCAAGCAAGCAAGCATGCTATGTGGGCACCCGAGCCAAGTCACAGCTCACTGTGTCCATTCACACACGGAGCCCTGACCCGGACCCGCACCCTCTCTCCCTTGATTGGCTAGCTGGCGTTGATTCACAGCTGCGACAGCCAATGGCGCAGATCAGGAGGGAGAATCTCGGACTGTTGAGACACTCATGGACATCGCTGGACAGAGAGGGACATCAGGTAAGTGTTAGAGGGGCTGAGGGGAGGCTGTTACACACAGAAGGCTTTTTATCTTAAAGGGGTTGTAAAGGTAAAAGTTTTTTCACCTTAATGTATCCTATGCATTAAGGTGAAAAAACATCCGATGGTACCGCCCCCCCCCCCCCCGAACCCCCATTTTACTTACCTGACCCCTCAAAAGTCCCACGCGCGTCCACGTGATCCTCTTCTGTTCCCAGCCTGGCCGTTGATTGGCTAGGCTGGACGGATTGATAGCAGCGCAGCCATTGGCTGGCGCTGCTGTCAATCACAGCGGATGACACGGTGTGCCGGGGGGCAGGGCCGAGTGATACAGTCGGCGGCTATGCCCGCCGCTGTGTCACGGAAGTGCGCTCGCAAAAGCTTTTCACCATGCGATTCAGAAAGGACCAAATGATCGCCGTCGTATCTATGCACTGATTCATATAGGCAGTTACGCCTGAATTTTGGCCAAGATACGACCAACGTAAGTCTCTTACGCCGTCGTATCTTGGGTGCATATTTACGCTGGCCGCTAGGGGCGCTTCCGTAGACTTACGCGTCGAATATGCAAATGACCTAGATACGCCGATTCAGAAACGTACTTGCGCCCGTCGGGATTTAGCTACGCCGTTTACGTAAGGCGTCGGTCTGGCGTAACTTTACCCCTCATAAAGCAGGGGGTAAGTCATGTTAAGGTATGGACGTCGTAAACAGCGTGGTATTTTACATCGTTTGCATAAGTCGTACGTGAATGGGGCTGGGCGTATGTTACATTCACGTCGACAAAGCATTGAGCGACGTATCTTAGGGAGTATTTGCGACGTGACTCGATCGGTTCGATCGTTCAATCAGCCATGCATTTACATGGGTCACGCTTCATTACAATACAACACGCCCACTGCCTTGCTACTTTGAATTACGCAGGCTTACGCCTGAGAGCAAGTGCTTTCTGAATACAGTACTTGCCTCTCAATGTTACATCGGCGTAGCGCATAGGAGAGGCGTTACGCCCGCTCAAAGATACGACAATGTATCTGAATCGCGGCCTATTTATTTACTTTTAGTAAACAATGTGTTAGTGCGGAGGATTCCTCCATCCACCTCGATTGTGCGGAGGATTCCTCCATCCACCTCGATTGTGCGGAGGATTCCTCCATCCACCTCGATTGTGCGGAGGATTCCTCCATCCACCTCGACTGTGTGGAGGATTCCTCCATCCACCTCGACTGTGCGGAGGATTCCTCCATCCACCTCGATTGTGTGGAGGATTCCTCCATCCACCTCGACTGTGCGGAGGATTCCTCCATCCACCTCGACTGTGCGGAGGATTCCTCCATCCACCTCGACTGTGTGGATGGGAAAATCTGTTTGTTTTTTGGCACTTGATCCTTCTATGTCCAGCTTAAAAGCCAACACACTCTCCTCCTCTAGTAAATCAGGGTCAGGATTCAGATTCTTGTCCATTCTTTACCTATTCTCCTTTAACATACTGCAGTGTGTATTATACAGTGTGCAAACATGAACTTCTCACTTACCAGACATTGTCCACCAGCAGTACGGAACCATCCGGCATGACAGGAAGGTAACTGGCGTTGAAATTGGGGAGTATCCGTACATCCCGAATACAGAGGTCGTCCTGAGAGGAAGTGTTGAGCACTGAGAGGGGAAGAAAGATGGAGGGAGGGTGAGGGCAGCTGTATCACCTACTTCTTTGTTCACTGTGCCCTCTTCTCCCAGATCTCACCTTTCAGACCTGTAAGATGTTTCCCGGACACGTTGAACTGTCGGCACCTGAGGGTGGGAGGTGGGAGCACGGTGAGGAGGGTACTCACTGCCAGAGAGAAGAGAAGTCACTCAGAGAGGGGGACAGAGCAACTACTGGTTATCAAAGGGAAAGGGATTAGTGGAAGAGCTAAAAGGAAAACTAGAACATCTTAGGTAGACACATAAAACGTTATCCATATAAAGTAGTGGGGAAAATAATCATCCATCCCCTGCAGATTTTGTAAGTTTGCCCACTTACAAAGAATGAAGGGTCTATCGTAGGGGTCTCAAACTGGGTGGCCCTCCTGCTGTTGCGAAACTACAAGTCCCATCATGCCTCTGCTTGTAACTGTCAGCCTCGCAATGCCTCATGGGACTTGTAGTTTCGCAACAGCTGAAGGGCCGTCAGTTTGAGACCCCTGGTTTATAATTTTTATCATAGGTGTATTTTAAATGATAGAGACAGAATAAAAAAAATACAAAATGTTATAAATTGAGTTGCAGTTCAGTGAGTAAAAAAAAGTATTCGATCCCCAAGCAAAACATATCTTGGTACTTGGTGGAGAAACCCTTGTTGTCAAGCACAGAGGTCAGACGTTTCTTGTAGTTGGTCAACAGATTTGCACATCTCAGGAGGGACTTTGGTCCACTCTTCTTTACAGATCTTCTCTAAATCCTGAAGGTTTCTTGGCAACTCAAAGTTTCAGCTCCCTCCATACATTTTCTATAGGATTAAGGTCCGAAGACTGGCTAGGCCACTCTATGACCGCAATGTGCTTCTTCTTGAGCCACTGCTTTGTTGCCTTGGTGGTATGTTTTGGGTCATTGTCATGCTGGAGGACCCATCCATGACCCATCTTCAGTGTTCTGACTGAGGGAAGAAGGTTCTCATCCAAGATTTTACAATACCGTATTTGCCGGCATATAAGACGACCCCCTAATTTTCCAGCTAAAATGTTGGTTTTGGGATATACTCACTGTATAAGACGACCCCTCACTGTGCCATCATACATGTCTCACTGTGCCATCATACATGTCTCACTGCGCATCTATACATGCCTCACTGTGCCATCTATACATGCCTCACTGTGCCATCTATACATGCCTCACCGTGCCATCATACATGCCTCACCGTGCCATCATACATGCCTCACTGTGCCATCATACATGCCTCACTGTGCCATCATACATGCCTCACTGTGCCATCATACATGCCTCACTGTGCCATTATACATGCCTCACTGTGCCATTATACATGCCTCACTGTGCCATCTATACATGCCTCACTGTGCCATCTATACATGCCTCACTGTGCCATCTATACATGCTTCACTTTGCCATCTATACATGCCTCACTGTGCCATTCCATTACATGCCTCACTGTGCCATTCCATTTCCTTGCCTCGACGATCTCCCTACCTTCTCCTGTTTGGCAGGCTGTTCGCGATAGGCGGAACACTAATTTTCCCAGCAGAGCCTCTGTTCAATGTTCCGCCTATCACCGCATGTCCTCTGTCTGAGGATGAAAAGGCTCCGTGATAGGCGGAACACTGAACAGAGGCTCTGCTCTGAAAATTTGTGTTCCGCCTATCACGGAACAGTCAGAGGAGGAGGCGCGGCTTTTGAAATAATGGATGGCCCGCTGTCTGACAGACAGGGTACCCGGCGTATAAGACGACCCCCGACTTTTGGGGCATGATTTTAGATGCAAAAAGTCGTCTTATACGCCGGAAAATACGGTACATGGCCCCGTCCATTGACCCCTCAATGTGGCAAGTTGGCCCGTACGTTTAGCAAAGAAACGGCCCCAATCCCCAAAGCATACTGCTTCCCACCTCCGTGCTTGAATGAAGGGATGATGTTCCATTACGGTCATAGTCAGCATTTTTTCTTCCTCCAAACACGGCGAGTCAAGTTAATGCCAAAGAGCTCAATTATAGCCTCATCTGACCACAGCGCTTTCTCCCAATCCTTCTCTGAATCATTTGGATGTTCATTGGCAAACTTCAGACGAGTCTGTACATGTGCTTTCTTGAGAAGGGGGACCTTGCAGGTGCTGCAGGGTTTAAATCCATGGCGGCGTATTGTGTTACTAATGGTTTGTTTGGTGATTGTGGTCCCAACCGCCTTGAGATCATTCACAAGCTCCTCCCGTGTAGTTCTGGGCTGATCCCTCACTTTTCTCATGATTATCTTTACCCCATGGGGGGAAATCTTGCATGGAGCTCCAGACTGAAGGTTAGGGATGTCCCGATACTAGTATCGGGACCGGTACCGATACCGAGCATTTCCCGAGTACTTGTAATCGGCTGAAATGCTCCGATGCTTCACCCGATACCTGGGCAGTCAGGTATCGTGTGGTGGGGGGAGCTACAAGTCTTCTCCTGGCCGTTCTCCCTCCGTGCTGTCTTCTTCCTCTCATTCCCGCTCTCCCCCCGTGCTTTCTTGTCCCCCTCCGTGCCGCTCCTCCCCCGTGCTTTCTTGTCCCCCTCCGTGCCGCTCCCCCCCCCGTGCTTTCTTGTCCCCCTCCGTGCCGCTCCCCCCCCCCGTGCTTTCTTGTCCCCCTCCGTGCCGCTCCCCCCCCCCGTGCTTTCTTGTCCCCCTCCGTGCCGCTCCCCCCCCGTGCTTTCTTGTCCCCCTCTGTGCCGCTCTCCCCCCGTGCGTTCTTGTCCCCCCTCCGTGCCGCTCTCCCCCCTCAATCTGTCAGGATGGAGAGCTAAACCCGGCTCCTACCTTTTCCGAATGGACAGTGTCAGTGATCACTGACTCTGTCCATTCACATAACTGAGCATCGTAAACTGTGTTTACGATGCTTCAGTTTATGAATGGAGAGAAACTTCTCGCTATTCATTTCAGCTGAGGCTGCAGAGAAAGGGACTGGGGAATCTGTGTCCTTAGTGCCTTTCTCTGTCCTAAAGGGGAGATGTCAGAGGTCTGTTAAGACCCCTGATATCTCACCAAAGCCCCCCAACAGGGCGGATTAAAAAAAAAAAAAAAAATTGCAATAATTTAAAAAAAAAAAATGTAAATAATAACAATAAAAAAAAAAAAAAAAAACACACTGACAATCCACTACCCCCCCCTCTAAAAAAATAAAAAAAAAATAGTAAAAAAAAAAATTGTGTAAAAAAAAATAAAAAAAATAAAAACACCACTGTCACATGACATTAAAAAAAAGTATCGGTATTCGGTATCGGCGAGTACTTGAAAGAGTTTCGGTACTTGTACTCGGTCTCAAAAAAGTGGTATCGGGACAACCCTACTGAAGGTGATTGATGGTTATTTTGTATTTCTTCCATTTACGAATAATCGCTCCAAGTTGTCACCTTCTCACCAAGCTTCTTGCTGGTGGTCTTGTAGCCCATTCCAGCCTTGTGTAGGTCTACAATCTTGTCTCTGAAGTCCTTTGACAGCTCTTTGGTCTTGCCCGTGATGGTGAGGTTTAAATGGAAGAAAGATTCCATAGACATGTGTCTATAACGAGTTGTCGTTAGGAGAAACTTCTTTAATTGACAGGCCTAATCTGTGTACCACATGAGCACCTACTTTAGCCAGTCTATGGGAGCCAGAATTATTGTTGGTTGGTAGAGGATCAAATACTTATTTTACTCACCTGCAACTCAATTTATAACATTTGTATCGTGTTTTTTTCTGGATTTTTGGTTGATATTCTGGGGGTAATCCACAAAGATCCGGCGTAACTTATTTTTTTCCATTTAAGTTACACTGCCTTAAAATTTCTACCCAAGTGCCCGATCCACAAAGCACTTACCTAAAAATTTTGGGCTGTGTAACTTAAATTCCGCCGGCGCAAGGCGTTCCTATTTTCATGGGGGCGATTCCCATTTAAATTAGGCGCGCTCCCGCGCCGGCCGTACTGCGCATGCTCGTGACGTCATTTTCCCGACGTGCATAGCGCGAAATTACGTTACGCCGAGCTTTGTGGATTGCGACGGGTCAATAAAGTTGCGTCGGGAAAAAAAAAGATACGGCGCGAAAAAAAAAATTCTAAATAAAAAAAAAATTGCGTCGCTGGACAGAAAGGTCTGTTTTTACAAGGTGTAAACAGTTTACACTTTGTAAAAGCAGCCCTAATTTTGCGTTTGCAAACTAAAACTTACGAAGAAAAAACGAAGCTTAAAAGCTTTGTGGATCTCCGTAAGTGCTAATTTTCATGCCCCCAGCGGCGGATGCGGTACTGCATCCTAAGATCCGGCAGTGTAAGTCCCTTACACATGCCGGATCTTCTGCCTAACTATGGAAAACTGATTCTGTGGATCAGTTCCATAGTTAGGAACAGGGATACGACGGCGTAACAGCGGTTACGCCGTCGTATCCCTTTTGTGGATCTGGCCCTCTGTCTCTATCATTTAAAATGCACCTATGTTAAAACATCCCCTTCCACTCTTGTGAAACATTTCAGCACCTAGTTAGCCGCTAGGATTGCTTTTACAAGAGAGCCGACCACCGGCTCTATAAAAAAATAAATAAAAAAAATAACTGCAGGAATCATCCCGGTAAAACCACTTGAAGTCCAGTGATGTACAAGTACATCCCTGGTCGGCAAGTGTTAATATAAAGATAGCCCCATCTGTAAGTTCAGGTATTTTCCAAATGTACCCCTAAATCTCCTTCTCTCCCTCCATTACTGCTGGAAATCACAAATCTTGTATTTAACCACTTAAGACCCGGACCATTATGCAAGTTAAGGACGAGGCCCCTTTTTGTGATTCGGCACTGCATCGCTTTAACTGACAATTGCACGGTCGTGCGACATGGCTCCCAAACAAAATTGGCGTCCTTTTTTTCCCACAAATAGAGCTTTCTTTTGGTGGTATTTGATCACCTCTGCGGTTTTTATTTTTTGCACTATAAACAAAAAAATAAAGGGACAATTTTGAAAAAAATGCAATATTTTTAACTATTTGCTATAATAAATATCCCCCAAAAATATATAAAAATAACGTATTTTTTTCCTCAGTTTAGGCCGATACGTATTCTTCTACCTATTTTTGGTAAAAAAAGAAATCGCAAAAAGCGTTTATCGATTGGTTTGCGCAAAAAATTTATAGTGTTTACAAATCAGGGGATAGTTTTATTGCATTTTTATTAATAATTTTTTTTTTTTTACTACTAATGGCGGCGAACAGCGATTTTTTTCGTGACTGCGACATTATGGTGGACACATCGGACAATTTTGACACACTTTTGGGACCAATGTCATTTTCACAGCAAAAAGCGCTATGAAAATGCATTGTTTACTGTGAAAATGACAATTGCAGTTTAGGAGTTAACCACTAGAGGGCACTGTAGGTGTTAAGTGTGTTTCTAACAGTAGGGGGGCGGGGCTGGACGTGTGACGTCATTGATCGTCTTTCCCTATATCAGGGAACAGACGATCAGTGACACTGCCACAACGAAGAACAGGGAAGGTGTGTTTACACACACCTCTCCCCGTTCTTCAGCTCCGGCGACCGATCGAAGGACACCGGCGCAGGCACGGCGCAGGCACGGTCACGGAGCTTCGGACCGGGTCGCAAACGCGACCCCACGGCTGGGCTTAAGGAATCACGTACGGGTACGTGATTGTGCCCAGCTGTGCCATTCTTCCGTTAGGCGGTCCTTAAGTGGTTAAATACTAATCAATGCAATAAACAAAAAAAACAAAAAAAAACTTCCATGTAAATATATGAAAAAGTTATATTAAAACTACAACCATGAAAATCTTATGACTTGAAATGCATACTTATTGAATATATCCCATATAGTTTTCCTTTAACCTGTACAGAACATACAGCGATCTCTCTCGCATAGACTGACAGGAAATGAAGACGTTAGTAGGTTAGTTTGAAGTAATTGTATCCAGCTGTGTTCTCCTTATTGCAGTTTCACTTCTTTAGGGCCTTAAACTGGACACACAAGCTCTTAAAGTTATGAAGAATGTGAAAAGAAACCAGAAAAAAAAAATAATCACAGGAACCCCATATGAATATAAGGAAAGCAAACGTCATGCAGAGAGTGCCACTGACCGTAATTAAATGCAGGACCACATTGTGCAACTGCCCCCCATCCCTAAACATGTATCATTCTGCGCCCTCTCACCATCACTCAATGGGGGTTGATTTACTAAAACTGGAGAGGGCAATATCTGGTGTAGCTGTGCATGGGAACCAATCAGCTTCTAACTTCAGTTTGTCCAATAAAGCTTTGACAAAAAAAAAAAAATGGAAGTCGATTGTTTTCTCTGCAGAGCTCCACCAGATTTTCTACTCTCCAGTTTTGGTTTCTCTGCAGAGCTCCACCAGATTTTCTACTCTCCAGTTTTGGTTTCTCTGCAGAGCTCCACCAGATTTTCTACTCTCCAGTTTTGGTTTCTCTGCAGAGCTCCACCAGATTTTCTACTCTCCAGTTTTGGTTTCTCTGCAGAGCTCCACCAGATTTTGCACTCTCCAGTTTTGGTTTCTCTGCAGAGCTCCACCAGATTTTGAACTCTCCAGTTTTAGTAAATCAGCCCTCATGCTGAGCATAGGATTAAAAAAAAAAAAAAAAGGGGGGGGGTCACTTACAGTCAAAATGGCACGTGACAGTGATCAGTAGATCCAGAGATATTAGGCAGCTGAATCACAAGTTTTCCTGTAAAATTCAAGCTTGGCCACGTGCTCTCCTTATCCTGAACCCTGATATTGGCTCTTAAAGTGATTGTAAGGTTTTGTTTTTTTATTTTAAATTCATTGGATTTGATTAACAGCGGTGGGAGCCAATAGCTGCGATGCGATGCGATCAATCTATCCAATCAAGAGCCGAGACAACGGGCAGAGGAAGAGTGCGTCTCCTGTGGGGAAATACAGGACTCAGGTGAGTAAAATGGGGGGGGGGGGGGGCATTGCTGGGGGGCCGGTCAAATAGCAAATGCACAGATGTGCTGAAGGGTTCTATGGCAGAGCCCTTCCCCACATCTGCATATACACAGGTGACATCCTGCACATGCACATAGATGGCAAAGTCTGCTGACTTCCCTAACAGGTGTTTTTATGCATGTGTGGAAAACCCTGCATGTCTACAGATGGTCAGAGAAACCCGTGCGTGCACAGGTAAAATAATCACTGGAGGAGAGGCTTTAATATGATCAGCAGACTCATCAACCAATAAAGAGGCTTTGTAAAAAAAAAAAAAAAAAAAAAAAAAGGGATGGGGAAATGCTTACAGATAGCAATTCAGGATTTGCTATAAATCCAGCTGCCTAATTCTCTGGATCTGCTAATTGTTTTGATATGTCATTTTCATGAATATGCATTTTTCATAATATGCTCATTAGAATTTGTCCATTTATGTGCCGTGTTTATTTTCACAGGTCAACTTGTGACAAGTTTAATTCTCCTATATAAAGATTCTTAAGGTCACCTTGAGCCTTGAACGTGGCCTGTTCTTCTCGGAAAATTTGACCTGGGTTAGAATTGAGCAGAAGGGAGCGATACCCGAGAGCTTTCACCCGCGGCTGTTCTGTGTCTCGCTTCCAGACCGTCACTACAATCTGAAAGATAGAGAGAGAGAAAAGTGATAACGACCTCCAATGTTAACAGCAGGGGGGGCGGGGGCAGAGGAGTCAACAGCGAGGGGGGGGGGGACAGAGGAGAGGAGTCAACAGCGGGGGGGGGCCAGAGGAGAGGAGGCGACAGCGGGGGGGGACAGAGGAGAGGAGTCGACAGCGGGGGGGACAGAGGAGAGGAGTCGACAGCGGGGGGGACAGAGGAGAGGAGTCGACAGCGGGGGGGGACAGAGGAGAGGAGTCGACAGCGGGGGGGGACAGAGGCGAGGAGTCGACAGCGGGGGGACAGAGGCGAGGAGGCGACAGCGGGGGGACAGAGGCGAGGAGTCGACAGCGGGGGGACAGAGGCGAGGAGTCGACAGCGGGGGGACAGAGGCGAGGAGTCGACAGCGGGGGGACAGAGGCGAGGAGTCGACAGCGGGGGGACAGAGGCGAGGAGTCAACAGCGGGGGGGGACAGAGGAGGTGAGTCAACAGCGGGGGGGGGCCCAGAGGAGAGGAGTCAACAGCGGGGGGGGGCCCAGAGGAGAGGAGTCAACAGCGGGGGGGGGCCCAGAGGAGAGGAGTCAACAGCGGGGGGGGGGGGCCCAGAGGAGAGGAGTCAACAGCGGGGGGGGGCAGAGGAGAGGAGTCAACAGCGGGGGGGGCCAGAGAAGAGGAGTCAACAGCGGGGGGGGCCAGAGGAGAGGAGTCAACAGCGGGGGGGCCCAGAGGAGAGGAGTCAACAGCCGGGGGGGGCCAGAGGAGAGGAGTCAACTGCGGGGGGGGGGCAGAGGAGAGGAGTCAACAGCAGGGGGGGCGAGAGGAGTCAACAGCGGGGAGGGCCAGAGGAGAGGAGTCAACAGCGAGGGAGGGGGGGCAGAGCAGAGGAGTCAACAGCGGGGGAGGGGGGGCAGAGGAGAGGAGTCAACAGCGGGGGAGGGGGGCAGAGGAGAGGAGACAACAGCGGGGGGGGGGGGGGCAGAGGAGAGGAGACAACAGCGGGGGGGGGGCAGAGGAGAGGAGTCAAAAGCGGGGGGGCAGAGGAGAGGAGTCAAAAGCGGGGGGGGCAGAGGAGAGGAGTCAACAGCGGGGGGGGAGATGAGAGGAGTCAACAGCGGGTCAGAGGATTTAAATCAAACCCACCCTGCTGCAGACATAGTTTGTGACCTAGCAGAACGTTTAAGGCCACTTTCACACTGCCACACTGCAATTTTGCTGCGATTTCAGGAAATGCCTGTGTAAACTTGAGGTCCGTGGACCTCAACTCGCATGAAAGTAGTACAGGGACTACTTTGAAGTCGGCATGACTTGAAGTCGTACATATATTGTTATTGCACGTACTTGTATAGCGATGTCAATTTACGCAGCGCTTTAGATAAATATTGTACAATCACCTCAGTCCCTACCCTCAAGGAGCTTACAACCTAAGGTCTGTAACTCACCTCCATATACTAGGAGCAATTTAGACAGGATCCAATTAACCTACCAGCATATATGAATGGTTATGATTGGAAATCATGGGGAACGACTTGTCGTGTGACTTTGCAGCCTCAGGTCGCACAAGTGTGAAAGGGGCCTTAGAATTGTTGGAGGAAACCTGAGACATAAGAGGGAACACGGCAGGAGAACAGACTTTGTAAAGATAGCTGTCAATGCTGGAAATTCAACCAAGTACCGTATATACTCGAGTATAAGCCGAGGTACCTAATTTTTCCCTAAAAAACTGGGAAAACTTAGTGACTCGAGTATAAGCCTAGGGTGAGAATGCAGCAGCCACTGTAAGCGGAAAAGAGGGTCAACAATGCCCATTTGCGAACCTCACTGTGCTCATTTGCACGTCTCACTGTGCCCGAGTCAGTTTACCTGAAATTTGACAGGCTGCAGGCGTCTATTCATTGTTAGGTGGCGCTCCTGTTTGTATACGCGACGAATATGCAAATGAGGAGATCTGCTGATTAAGAAACGAACGCCCGCCGCTTTTTTTTTACGTCGTTTGCGTTCGGCTTTTTCCGGTGGATAGTTACCCCTGCTATATGCGGCGTATCCTATGTTAAGTATGGCCGTCGTTCCCGCGCCGAGTTTTGAATTTTTTACGTCGTTTGCGTAAGTCGGTCGCGAATACGGATCGGCGTAATTTACGTACACGTCGAAACCAATGATGTCCTAGCGACGTCATTTGGAGCAATGCACGCTGGGAAATTTAGCCGGCGGCGCATGCGCAGTACGATCGGCGCGGGGACGCGCCTGATTTAAATAGTAAACTCCCTCTAGCCGCGATCCGCTGGCGCAACTTTAGAGGCAAGTGCTTTCTGAATACAGCACTTGCCTCAAAAACTTGCGCTGGCGGATCGTAAATAAGATAGATTACGCGAATCTAAAAATCCGCTGGTCTATCTGAATCTACCCCAGAGTCTGCTGGGAAACGCCTACCACGGAAGGGACCAGGAGAAAGCCGCGACTTTTAGCCACTTAAGACCCGGACCTTTAGGCAGCTAAAGGACCTGACCAGTTTTTGCGATTCGGCACTGCGTCGCTTTAACTGACAATTGCGCGGTCGTGCGACGTGGCTCCCAAACAAAATTGGCGTCCTTTTTTCCTATAAATAAATAGAGCTTTCGTTTGGTGGTATTTGATCACCTCTGCGTTTACAATAAAGGGGATAGTTTTATTGCATTTTTATTAATTTTTTTTTTTTTTTTACTACTAAAGGCGGTGATCATCGATTTTTTTTACGTGACTGCGACATTATGGCGGACACTTCGGACAATTTTGACACATTTTTGGGACCATTGGCATTTTCAAAGCAACAAATGCATTGTTTACTGTGAAAATGACAATTGCAGTTTGGGAGTTAACCACAAGGGTGCGGTGAACGGGTTAAGTGTGACCTCATTTGTGGTTCTAACTGTAGGGGTGCGGTTGTAGGTGTGACGTCATCGATTGTGTTTCCCTATAAAAGGGATCACACGTTCGATGACCGCGCCACAGTGAATAACGGGGAAGCTGTGTTTACACATGGCTCTCCCCGTTCTTCAGCTCCGGGGACCGATCGCGGGACTCCAGCTGCGATCGGGTCCGTGAAGCTTCGGACCGGGTCGCGTGCACGCGCCGATGGCGTGCGTGACCCCACAGCTGGGCTTAACCACTTAACGCCCGCCGCACGACTATTTACGTCCGCAAAATGGCACGGACAGGCAGAAGGGCGTATATATACGTCCTTGCCTTCTAGCGGGTGGGGGGTCCGATCGGCACCCCCCCGCTGCGTGCGGCCTCCCGCGGGGAGCGATCCGGGACGACGGCGCGGCTATTCGTTTATAGCCGCTCCGTCGCGATCGCTCCCCGGAGCTGAAGAACGGGGAGAGCCGTATGTAAACACGGCTTCCCCGTGCTTCACTGTGGCGGCGTATCGATTGAGTGATCCCTTTTATAGGGAGACTCGATCGATGACGTCACACCTACAGCCCACCCCCCTACAGTTGTAAACAACCCTAACTCCTTCAGCGCCCCCTGTGGTTAACTCCCAAACTGCAACTGTCATTTTCACAATAAACAATGCAATTTAAATGCATTTTTTGCTGTGAAAATGACAATGGTCCCAAAAATGTGTCAAAATTATCCGAAGTGTCCACCATAATGTCGCAGTCACGAAAAAAATCGCTGATCACCGCCAATAGTAGTAAAAAAAAAATTTTTTTTTATAAAAATGCAAAAAAACTATCCCCTATTTTGTAAACGCTATAAATTTTGCGCAAACCAATCGATAAACACTTATTGCGTTTTTTTTTTACCATAAATATGTTGAAGAATACGTATCGGCCTAAACTGAGGAAAAAAAATGTTTTTATATATGTTTTTGGGGGATATTTATTATAGCAAAAAGTAAAAAATATAGAATTTTTTTCAAAATTGTCGCTCTATTTTTGTTTATAGCGCAAAAAATAAAAACCGCAGATGTGATCAAATACCACCAAAAGAAAGCTCTATTTGTGGGGAAAAAAGGACGCCAATTTTGTTTGGGAGCCACGTCGCACGACCGCGCAATTGTCTGTTAAAGCGACGCAGTGCCGAATTGTAAAAACGCCTTTGGGCATTTAGCAGCATATTGGTCCGGGGCTTAAGTGGTTAAAGAGCCACGTAAATGTACGTACCCAGTCGTGCCATTCTGCTGACGTATATCGGTGTGAAGGGGTCCTTAACCACTAGCCGACCAGCCACCGTCATTATACGGCGGCAGGTCGGCTCTCCTGGGCGAGAGCCCATAGCTATACGTCCTATCGTATAGCCGCCACTAGGGGGCGCGTGCGCGCCGCCACGCGATCGCTCGGTACAGAGCGGGGAACGGGAGCTGTGTGTGTAAACACACAGCTCTCGTTCCTGTCAGCAGGGGAAATGCTGATTTTCTGTTCATACAATGTATGAACAGAAGATCAGTGTTTCCCCTAGTGAGGCCACCCCCACCCCCCCCACAGTAAGAACACACCCAGGCATACTTAACCCCTCCCCCCCCCCCTAGTGTTAACCCCTTCACTGCCAGTGGCATTTTTATAGTAATCTAATGCATTTTTATAGCACTGATCGCTATAAAAATGCCAATGGTCCCAAAAATGTGTCAAAAATGTCCGAAGTGTCCGCCATAATGTCGCAATACCGAAAAAAAAATCGCTGATCGCCGCCATTACTAGTAAAAAAAATATTAATAAAAATGCCATAAAAATACCCCCTATTTTGTAAACGCTATAACTTTTGCGCAAACCAATCAATAAACGCTTATTGCGATTTTTTTTACGAAAAATATGTAGAAGAATACGTATCGGCCTAAACTGAGGAAAAAAAAAGTTTTTTTATATTTTTTGGGGGATATTTATTACAGCAAAAAGTAAAAAATATTAATTTTTTTTTAAATTGTCGCTCTATTTTTGTTTATAGCGCAAAAAATAAAAACCGCAGAGGTGATCAAATACCACCAAAAGAAAGCTCTATTTGTGGGAAAAAAAGGACGCCAATTTTGTTTGGGAGCCACGTCGCACGACCGCGCAATTGTCAGTTAAAGCGGCGCAGTCCCGAATCGCAAAAAGTCCTCTGGTCTTTGGGCAGCAATATGTTCCGGGGGTTAAGTAGTTAAGTGGTTAAACAATGGACGCTCGCAGCCCTTCAGGTACACTGACTCGAGTATAATCCGAGGGGGGGGTGGGGAAGGTTTATTTCTACAAGATTTTCTATTGGTAATACCCAACGGACTATACAGGTCAGGACACCAAACCTCACTAATTCAAGATTTACCTTGGCTTTAACGGTTGTTGGCGGCAGACGGTCCAAAGACACAGAGAGGGGGAAGATGACCTCATCGCTGGACACAACGGGATCTGTGACTGGGGTCTGAGGAAAGAAAAGAAATTCCGATCATTAGAGGAAAGCAACAAGATTAAAACAAAATCTCCCCGGGCTGGATATGATAGGACGGGAGGGGGGGGGGGACACAGTATGACTGGAGGTGCTGGGTATGATAGGATGGGGGGGTGGGGGGGGTATGATTTGTAGATAGCCCGCACACTGCCCATTATCTAGATCTAAATTGGTCCCATTTCTGGCCAATCACAGAGGGTCTCTAGGTAGGTGTTGGTAGGAGATGATAGTCAGCAGACATGGAGCTCCCGATACGACGCACCACTGCAGGCAGATAGCAGAAGGAGCCGCAGGGAAAATACGCATCGGACTGGAGACAGATTACTAAGCAAGACGATGGAAGACAGGCCAGCGAAAAGGAAAGCTGACACAGCAAAGCGGAAGCCAACAGAAAATGTGAATTATTCATTAATGGATGGAAAAGGAAAACTACAATGGGGGGAGGGGGAACAGAACGAGGACTAAAGAGATCCCATCAATGATATTTCATTTGCCAAAGAATGATGCCAGGAATGGGTTTAGGGTATTGCCATTACTCCATCAGTCCCGCTCCCGACTGCATCCAGCCCACAATACTCCGCTGTGCACTGCACAATAAACTGGGCATGTGCAGAAGAGTGACAGAGTCTCTTTAAACCACTTAAATACCGGACACCTACACATATGTAGAATGTGGTCCGGTGGCTACGCCCATATGCAGCATTGACGGGCACCCATAGGCTAACGCCCATATGCAGCATTGAGGGGCACCCATAGGCTACGCCCATATGCAGCATGACGGGCACCCATAGGCTACGCCCTATGCAGCATGGACGGGCACCCATAGGCTACGCCCATATGCAGCATGGACAGGCACCCATAGGTACGCCCATATGCAGCATGGACAGGCACCCATAGGCTACGCCCATATGCAGCATGGATGGGCACCCAAAGGGTACGCCCATATGCAGCATGGACGGGCACCCATAGGCTACGCCCATATGCAGCATGGACGGGCACCCATAGGCTACGCCCATATGCACCATGGACGGGCACCGATAGGCTACGCCCATATGCACCATGGACGGGCACCGATAGGCTACGCCCATATGCACCATGGACGGGCACCGATAGGCTACGCCCATATGCAGCATGGACGGGCACCGATAGGCTACGCCCATATGCAGCATGGACGGGCACCCATAGGCTACGCCCATATGCAGCATGGACGGGCACCGATAGGCTACGCCCATATGCAGCATGGACGGGCACCGATAGGCTACGCCCATATGCAGCATGGACGGGCACCCATAGGCTACGCCGATCGGCTCTCCCTGTCAAGCGCGATTACCGGCACTTCCTGGTTCACGCTGTGATTGGTCACAGCTGATCACATCGTAAAGAGCCTTAGTCAGAAGCTCTTTACCATGATCGGAGATGCGGCGTGTTAGAGTGACACCCCCCCCAATTGCCACATTCCCCCCCGCGGGCGTGCGATCGTGGCTTATCCTGCTGAACATCAGTTATCCTGCTGATAACTGAACCACTTCCCGGCCGTCATTCTGCTATAGGCCGGGCGGGAAGTGGTTAAAGCGGTATTAAACCCAAAACTTAAAATATTGCAGCTTAACAGTAGAGGTGGTGGCTGCATTCATTTTCTTTTCCCCTCTGTTTTCACCTGGTAATCTGGCCAGTAACACCCCTCCTGTATTAGAGTGCCTTCACTCTAGAGGAAAGAGCACCTTTGAACAGCAAAACTGGGGGGCGATTTTGCAGATTTAAATACACTAACAAATTGAAGGCAAACTCCAGCTCAAACTGCAGTTACAGCAACAGCCCCCCCCCCCCTTTCTAGTTTTACATGAATAAATAAAAGCTGATCATTGTAAGTAGAGATGACCAACATTTCAGTGGCTAAAACATATTGGCCGAAAATGGTGTAATGGATAGAGAAAAAGGTTGCCGTTATTGACGCCGAAAAACGCATTGCGATTTTACTGTGCTTATGAAAAATACATCATAGGTCATGTGACTCAAAAACCGCATCAAAAAGAAAACACGGGAGCGTTCTTGCTGCATTTCAATGGGCAGGTGCATTTTTGGTGTCGTGCTTGCCCCCTCCCTTGGACTACAGGAGAGTCAGGACGCCCACTAACACACAGCTCCTTTCTCTATCTGCAAAGTAGAGAGCGTCCTGGCTCTCCTGTAGTCCAAGGGAGGGGGCGAGCACGACACTCCACACCAGGGAGAAAGCCTCGCATTACTGTGTGGAGTTCCAAACAGAAGAACAGGAAGTGAGGATTTCTCAGAAGAAATAAGGACATTTGAAAGCAAAATGGAAGGATGAGTTCTGTTCATGAGTGTCTCAGCAGACCGAGCTTCTCTTTCAGATAAAAGTGGTCTCTGTGGCGGATTCGCCGCAAGATCACTTACATCGGGGGCGGGAGAGGGCCCCTCCTGACGCTTACTGGAGCCGTCGGTAGCACCAGAGACGATCAAACCCTGTGTGAGACTGGATGCTGAGTGAGGGAATGATGCCCCCTGCTTGGCTCCATACCATTGGATGACAGAAGCGCCGTCTAACGTCATTTCCGCCCATTCGTGTTTAAAAGGGATTTTTTGGGGTTTTCAAAAAAAAAAAAGACGACATTATTGCATTTAAGTGTAAATATGAGATCTGAGGTCTTTTTGACCCCAGATCTCACATTTAAAGAGGAAGTAAACCCTAATGGGTTTTACTTTCCCTTTAGCTCACTGCTGCAGCCTGCAAATGAAAAGCATAATGGACTAGTATGCATCACATACTAGCCCATTATGTGCCACTTACCTGCAAAAGAATCCAACGATGTCCCCAGAGTAGGCATTGTCCATCTTCTGTCTTCTCTTCCTTCCGGGACACGAACTCCGGCGCTGTGCGCGTGCGGGAGCAAAAATTCACGGCACAGGCTGGGGAAGAAACGGCACTTAGTTTTGTTTCTTCCCCGCGCATGCGCAGTGAAGAATTTCAGCGGACTACAAGTGAAATATCTCCTAAACGGCGCACGTTTAGGAGATATTTCCACTACCTATAGGCAAGCCTTATTATAGGCAGAAGTCAACAAAAAGGGTTTACAAGCACTTTAAGAGGACCTGTCATGCTTTTTTCTATTACAAGGGATATTTGCATTCCTTGTAATAGGAATAAAAAGTGACCCAATTTATTTTTTTTAAAAAGGACAGTGTCAAAAAAAATTAAAATATTTAAAGTGCCCCGTCCCACCCGCATATGAAAACGGTGTTTAAACCACACATGAGGTATCGCCGCGATCGTTTGAGTGGGAGCAATAATTCTAGCTCCAGACCTCCGCTAATCCAAAACTGGTAACCTGTAGAAATTTTGTAAGTGTCACCTATTTTTAAGGATCGAAGTTTGTCGCCATTCCACAAGCGAGCACAACTTGATAGCGTGACATGTTGGGTATCAATTTACTCGGTGTAACATTAATCTTTCCCAATATAAAAAATAAAATAAAAAATTGGGCTGACTTTACTGTCGTCTTATTTTTTTCCCCATTCAAAAAAGTGTATTTTGGGGGAGGAGGGGAGAGACCCCCCCCCCCCCCTCTGTTTTTTTTTTTTTTATGAGTAGGTTGTTTTGGGGGAAGGATTTGTGGAAGGGGGGGGGAACAAATGTATAGAACTTAGATAAAGGAATATGATTTTTATCATGTGTATCTGTTTATACCGGTTTATATAAAAAAATAAAATAAAGAAATACAAATAAAAGAGAGAGGACAAAAAGGTGTGTATTTTTCCCCCAACAAAAGTGTATTTTTTCCCCCCAAAAATGTGTATCCCCCCCCCCCAAATGTTGTACCGGTAATCCCCCCCCCCAAAATAATGTGTATTTTTCCCCAAAAAAAAAATTGTATTTCCCCCCCCCCCAAAAAATGTGTACCCCCCCAAAAAAAGTGTATTTTTTCCCCCGATTTTTTTCCCCTCCCCCCCCCAATTTTTTTTATTTTTCTCCCCAAAAATAATATTTTTCCCCCAAAGAATTGTATTTCCCCCCCAAAATTTTTTATTTTTCCCCAAAAAATGCGCTTGCAAAGACCGAAGCGCAAATATGGTGTAACAAAGTAATGCAACGACTACCATTTTACTCTCTATAAAAAAATGAAAAACTAATAATAATTTATTATATATATATATATATATATTATATATATACTATATATATATATTATATATATATATATATATATATATATTTATATATATATATATATATATATATATTATATATATATATATATATATATATATATATAATATATATATATATATATATATATATATATAATATATATAATATATATATATAATATAAAAATTCTCGTTGGAGGTTCTAAGTAAATTTTCTAGCAAAAAAATAAATAAAAAATTTAACTTGTAAACACCAAGTCTGAAAAATAGGCTTGGTCCTTAACTAGTTAATTTAAAATGTTTACCACTATACTATACAAATTAGTCCAGAGAGTCGACATGGGGAAAAAAAAAAAACCCTACACAATTTTTAAAAGTATTTACAAAAATCTAAAGCTAAATGTGTTCTGTTCATATGCAGCCACATCCCTCTGCTGTGAAAACCATGAGCGCGCTCTGTTGCCAGCAGATGACGTCAGAAACCTCATCATTGCTAAAAGCCACATAATTAGTTGAATGGCGTCAACAGCGTGCAATACGCATGACCTCAAAAACAAACACGCCGCATGATCTCAGTATACAGATTCCTGTATCTGGAAGGTCCCAGTGTGTATCATGAAGGTCGAGGAGCAGGATCCAACATTACAGGCCGTCCCCGGGGGTCCGGCTCCCAGGGATTTACCAATTCGGATGCACTGCTTCTATTGTTGTATAGAAGACAATGAAGGAAATGACTGAATAATTGATTACAGGATCAATAATAATAAACGAGTTAAAGATTATGTAAACCCACCATTTTCCTATCCCGATATGTGGCTGTTGTACCATGTACTTTCCTTTGTGTGAAATCCCTGGTGTTCCTGCAGTCCTTCTGCTTCCTATTAAAAACTGACCACACTAAGCAGGAGAGCACGCTGTGGTCAGTTTTCTAGCTGTGCTGAGAACTCAGCCTGCTCTCCTCCAATGGTCAGACTTGTCCTGAACACCACCCCCTCCCAGCTAATCACTTGGAAGATCAGTGTGCTGTGGTTTCTCCCTCTCCCAGCTCCTTTGCAGCTGAGAACAGAGAAAATGTGATCACTTATAAAAAAGGAGGAGAAGAAAGGTATTTATGTTTTTTTATTTCTTCACATTAATGTATTGGGCCGGATTCAGAGAGATTGGCGTATCTCTGTGCGGGCGTAGCGCATCTCATATGCGCTACGCCGACGTAACCTAGAGAGGCAAGTACAGTATTCACAAAGCACTTGCTCCCTAAGTTACGGCGGCGTAACGTAAATGGGCCGGCGTAAGCCCGCGTAATTCAAAGTAGGCTGGTAGTGGGCGTGTTGTATTATAATGAATAGTGACCCCATGTAAATGAAGCGCCATACGAACGGCGCATGCTCAAAATGACGTCGAATTTACGCCCTAAGATACGACGGCTCAATGGCAACGACGTGAATGTAACCTACGCCCAGCCCCATTCACGTAAACGACGTAAAAACATACGCTTGTTCCGACGTCCATACTTTGCATTACCTGCTCCTCATATAGCAGGGGTAACTTTACGCCTGACGTAAGGCCTTACGTAAACGGCGTTAGCTAAATCTGACGGGCGCAAGTACGTTCGTGAATCGGCGAATCTAGGTCATTTGCATATTCGAGGTGTAAATCTACAGAAGCGCCCCTAGCGGCCAGCATAAATATGCACCCAAGATACGATGGCATAAGGAGGACTTACGTTGGTGTATCTTGCAAAATGCTGGCGTATCTCAGTTCTGAATACGCGTATAGATACGACAGCGCACATTTGGACTTACGACGGCGTATCTGTAGATACGCCGTCGTAAGTCCTTTCTGAATACGGCCCTTTATCTTTAATTTCTATTTTGGACAATTTTATGTTCTCCACTTTGTGGGAACAGTTTGGGGACGGCCCCCTTCCTGTTCCAAAAATGACTGCGCACCAGTGCACAAAGCAAGGTCCTTAAAGGACATGGATGAGCGAGGTTGGGGTGGGAGGAACTTGACTGGCCTGCACAGAGTACTGACTCAACCGAGAGAACAGAGGTAGGCAACCTCCGCCCTCCAGCTGTGGTGAAACTACAAATCCCATCATGCCTCTGCCCTCTATGAGTATGCCTGCGATTGTCAGGGTCTTGCCTTGTCTCGTGGGATTATAGTTCCACACCAGCTGGAGGGGCGAGGTTGCCTACCGCTGCGATAGAACACCTGAATTGGAGCGGAGAACTGCGAGACAGACCTTCATGTCCAACATCAGTGCCTGACCCTCACAAATGCTCTTCTGGAAGAATGGTCAAACATTCCCATAGACACACTCCTAAACCTTGTGGACAGCCTTCCCAGAAAGAGTTGAACTGTTTATAGCTGCAAAGGAGGGCCAACTCAAATATTGAACCCTACGGACGAAAACTAGGGTGCCATTAACCAGTTCCCGACCCCCGCATGTACATATACGCTCCACAATAAGGCACGTACAGGCACATGGGCGTACATGTACGTCCTTGCCTTTTAGCGGGTGGGGGGTCCGATCGGGACCCCCCCCCGCTACCAATGCGGAGGTCAGGTCCGCTCGGGGAGCGATCCGGGACCACGGCGAGGTATTTGTTTATAGCCGCTCCGTCGCGATCGCTCCCCGGAGCTGAAGAACGGGGAGAGCCGTATGTAAACACGGCTTCCCCGTGCTTCACTTGGCGGCGCATCGATCGTGTCATCCCCTTTATAGGGAGACACAATCGATGACGTCATTCCTACAGCCACACCCCCCCTACAGTTGTAAACACACACTAGGTGCACCCTAACTCCTACAGCGCCACCTGTGGTTAACTCCCAAACTGCAACTGTCATTTTCACAATAAAGAATGCAATTTAATGCATTTTTTGCTGTGAAAATGACAATGGTCCCAAAAAATGTGTCAAAATTGTCCGAAGTGTCCGCCATAATGTCGCAGTCACGAAAAAAATTGCTGATCGCCGCCATTAGTAGTAAAAAATAAAAATTGCAATAAAAACTATCCCCTATTTTGTAAACGCTATAAATTTTGCGCAAACAATCGATAAAACGCTTATTGCGATTTTTTTTTTACTAAAAATAGGTAGAAGAATACGTATCGGCCTAAACTGAGGAAAAAAAACGGACGTTACTTACCGGTAACGGTTGTTTCTATGAACCTTCCAGGACGGCCACCGAGAGATGATGGCTCCTCCCCACAGGAAACACAATCACTTAAACAATTTAAAGTCCCCACCCTTCCCCTTGATCCTCAGTATGAATTAGAGTAGTCCTGAACTGGTTCACAAGGGACATTGTTCCGTATAGGTACTTACCACCTAGCGTTTAGCTTATCTTTTCCCTCCACATAGGGCGGGGAAGTAGGCCTGCCGTCCTGGAGGTTCATAGAAACACCGTTACGGTAAAGTAACGTCCGTTTTCTCTCATCACCTTCCAGGACGGCACCCGAGAGGATAGACGAGATAACCAACAGGCCCTTACATTAGGGTGGGACCCTTGCCTGCAAGGTCTTTTGCTAGATGTCAGAATCTGATTTTATTTCACCACTTCCACTTCCTAGTGTGTGATGAGGGTATCCTAGCTGGATCATGAAAATGACCTGCAGGTCTGCTCCACCTATGCTCCTGTCTCCTCTTTGGATGCAGAGTCTAGGTGGCACGTGCTCTCTAAAGAAAAAATTCTGAGAGCTTGAGTATTCTTTAGGATAGAAAGGTTGGCTGCGCCAATATTCTAGCCATCGTGGTTGATAGTGTCTTCAAAAGCTGCATATGACCATCCAAAGTTTAGTCAGAGATTTGTTCTGTGAAACAAAGACCTACTTTGATCAACCCAGAAAAAAGAAAAAACAAAACATGTGGTTTAAGCCACTAGTCTGTACAGGAGAATGGTTTAGAAAGAAACAGGGTCTCCCGACGTACAATCCTTGTGGGTCCCCCTTTTTTTTGTTTGCCAAAGTCCTGGTGAAACAAGGAAATAAACCCCACTCAAGGATACTAGATTAAGGGAAGTCTATTCCCTTCACTCAAATGACTGGACAGGTATGTGACCAAGCAGGGCGTTTGGTGTGCTCCTGCACTCCCTTCAGTCCACCTGTCCACCTCCATTCATTGGAATGCATGTGACTTTATAGCGAGGACACTTATTGGTCAGTGTCTGGACCACAGGATACCTTGGCGTGGCTCGTTCGTGCGTCCGCTATTACGCGTGGACAGACTCCTGTCTCCAACGTACACTGCTAGACGGACAAAAACAGCTGCTCTGCAAGCCGGTTGACAAGCAGGTCCCATCCTGGTCATTCCCATTTCTGGGTTCCTTCCCATCTGAATACCGACATGTCAGATGTGAGATTGTTCTATATCCCTAGGACCTTATAACCCTGCGAGTCGATCATTAACTACGCAGAAAGGAGCCTGTTACGAAATTGCGAGTAACCACTGCATTCATTGGTATATAACAGAAAAGAACAAAGGTGTCGGGGAAAGAAACTTTTCACCGCCCCCCGCGTATAATATGCAGATACATTTTACCCTATAATCTCAGGGTAAACCCATGAGTGCCACACGCCAACAGAATTCAGTATTCTGTAAAAATCCAGTGTTTGAGGTCATGATCCACTCCCACGCACCAAGGAGTGTTAAGTTAAGCAGATCCCTACCACAGGGACCCAATGCCATAGTGGAGTAAAAGATGAATATTGGTTATTCATATCCAGTTCGTCCGAGGGGAGGGTGACATGAAGGACATACACTGAGCTATAAAGCTCGGATCGGATCGGGAGGAAACAGTCAGAAAGAATCCTGATGCTGAATTTTTTAGGCAAACAGCCCCTAACAGCGTAACCCCTTTCCTACTAAAAAGAACCTACTAGGTGATTTTATGGACCTCCTTCCAGTGTCCTATAACCCTACTGGGTTCAGGGTCTAGGGAATGTCCCTGGATGCCTAGAAGTAAAGGCCCGCAATCAGAAATCCTGTTCCCTTCCATGTGAATGGAAAAATAAGGTCTGAAATAAAGTGACCGAAATGCCTTCCCCTGACCAAAATGTCCCCAGATATACAGGTCCTAGATCTTGTATTTCGAAGGACAGCAAGATCAGCCTTAATATGGAAAGACAGATAGACACCCCCAGCCGCCACTGCTGTGTTTTCTGATATACTGACACCTGTAGAATAGAGAAGACACAACCAACCTTAGGTGTGTATTTCTCATATGTAGTAAGATACATATAACCTAAGCCCAGAGAAAGGACAGAAGCTCCAAGTGTGAGCTTCTGATGCTTAATAGGTTTATAGGTCCTGTATCCAACAGAGAGGGCCACTAGCCAATATGGTGTTTTTTTTTGTTTTTTTTTTCTGAGTAATAAACAACGCAGAGGACACAGGACACCTTCTACTGCTGTGTTTTATTTATGTGCAGCGACCCCAAGGTAATAGATTCAGGACAGGAGGACAAGAACCACTATAGTGTTGTCTATTCCTGACTGACCGCAGTACGGTCTTCCAATCAACAGAAAATAATACAAGCACCTATAGTATATCTCTGATGATCATAGAAAAAAACAAACAGTCGCATGGCCAGTATGACCAAAGGACATATGCGGCCTCAACCGTGTATTGCTGGTGTTATACTCCTGCAGTCATAACTAGCAGAGAGTGGTATTAGCATACTTCAGATAAAACAATAGGGTATAGGACAAGGGACCGAAATGTTACAGACAGTAACATTGTGTATTCCAACACCCACAGTCATATACCTGATAGAAACGTCACTAGCAAGAAAAACTCAATGCTGTGCGTTTCTGGATAGTAACAGTATACCGTCCTGAACCCACAATACCAGTTGTGCATATTTTGATTAGAAAAAACTTGGAAAGTTTATATGACCAACAGCATGTTGTCAGCAACCCAATGTGTTACTTAATGCAACCTTGTCGGGTCATCTAATCAACAGAAATGTCACTAGCAAAAAAGGACCCTTAAAGCAGTGCATATCTGAATTTATAAATATCCTTAACAATAATACAATGCTATGCGTTTCTAATCAGCAAAATTGCATAGTCATATAACCAGCAGAAGTGTCGCTATCAGTACTCAGCATCATGCGTTTCTGATAAGTAATAGTGTACCAACATGTAACCTCCAGAAATTTTTACCAACAGTAACTCAGTGTGGTATGTTTCTGAATAACCATAGTGTGCGGTTTATATATAGAGGTGTCACCGACAAATCAATGTCATGCTTTTTTGATAAGCAATAATATACATGCATGTATCCGACAGAAATTACACCGACAGTAACTCAATGTGGTATGTTTCTGAATAACAATAGTGTGCGAATATAGCATAGAGGCGTCACCACCATTCAGTGTTATGCGTTTGATAAGGAACAGAGTACCGTTATCTAATCAATTTTAGGCATTTCTGGTGAGTCATAAGATATCCTTGATCATCAGTCTACATATATACACACACACACACAAATATATATATATATATATATATATATATATATATATATATATATATATATATATATATATATATATATATATACACACATACACACACATATATCTCAGAAATGACCAAGATAAACCCATGTTGTGCATTTCTGATGTGCGGACTGACCAACGCTCTATCCTAGCATAACCTGAGTTTCAGATATTGATCCTCATCCCAGTGAAGGAACATGGTAGTTCCAACTACTGGAAATCCGAGGTTGTGTGACTATACCACAATAGTGGTAGCTGCTATTCTGCTATTGCAAAGGTCTGAGTAGGTGTAGCTGGTCCACACACAGGTGGGAGCTAGTCCAAGCCTTTAAGGTCTTAACGAGCACAGACTCAGAAATCAATTAGGTCTCTCATGAAGAGGTGACCATAGTCTCAGGCTGGAGGCAATCAGACACCTGTATGGCTGATTTTCATAGCTTTAACACAGGGGTTTGTACCAGAGAAACTCCCCAATTAAGGGTTGCAGGCTAGCATTTTATGCTTCTCACACCACCTAAATGGTTTGTTGCCTGAGCCACAAGAGGTTTAGATTAACTCTAACACACTGACAGATATACCAGCAGTTGTAAGGAGAAGTGATCGGTTGGAACTTGGGAGATATTTGTAACCAATAAACAACCCCCACAAGGGTAATAAACCCACTAGTATGCCCCCTGTTGGGCCTATCCTAAGAGTTTAGGCGGTCAGTTTTTTGGCTAAAAAACCTAACTGCACCCTTGTGATCTGCCTGTCAGATTCATGGCAGGCTGGCCCTAACTGGATTGAGCCTTGCTCAGCCCCCTTTTATGAGATTATTCTAGGGATTTTATAATCTCCTCAGAGGCCTGTATTTGCCTGCAGGAGTCCAACCAGACCCTCTAGGGTGAATGGCTCCTGTTTAGCTTGGCTTACATATCCTCCCTGTCCTCCCTTAAGCTTCCTCTACCTGGACTAGAGGGAATGACTGTGAGGGCGGGGGAAGGGCACTAGGTTCCGTTCGGACGAGGCCTTCTTGGGAGGATATGTCTTCTCTAGGGATAAGCTCCTCTATGTCAGACCTTAAGTTACGGACTGCCTGGCGGCTTCATGGAAAGTTTTTCCTTTCTCTGCCAAGTTATGAGGAGCTATGCCCTGTAGCGGTAGGAGGACTGTTTATTTGGGGTCTCCTGGATCCGCTGGGGGGTTTTTGCAAGACAAGAGATATATATATATATATGCATAATATTACTTTGTCCTCCCCCAGGACTGCAGGTTTGTACTGGGGAGGTGAAAGGGTGAGAAGTAAAAACCAGTCCTGTGCTGGCTGGCTGGCCCCAGAGACTCAGACCCTGAAGACCAGGACTCTCACTCCCTTTCCTCCTCCCTTTCCAAGGGGGAATGTACTCACTGCGCCCCCGACCTGGATCTGCCCTGCAGTCACATTTGCCTTCATCTCCTCCTGTCCATGAGGAGGTTTGGCTGGGTCCCCCGGCTGTCGGTACCTCTTGTAAGGGCTATCCGCAAGCCGACCCTTCCACCGCCATGCTTCTCTCCGGCGTCCCTTCCGGGGTTGCGCTGTGAGGCAAAAGCCCCACCTTCACTCAGACGAGGCTTGGAGCGCCCATGTTTCCAAAAGTAGGAAGCAGTACCCGGGAAGAGAGAGCCTCTTCAAATGGCGGCGTTTCTTCTGCACCCTAGCGATGGCAAGCCTCCCGCAGCTCAGAGCGCTGGTGCACGCCTGGGGCGACTGTGAGTTAGACCCGAAGGCCTACAGGTTAGTTCAGCCCTCCCCGGCCTCCCTAAGACCTGTCTCAACAGGGGTACCTTCGACCCTCCCCGGTCTCTAGGTTTTCAAACAAAACAAACGTGACGATGTGTTCGGAGAAACACAATCAATACTGAGGATCAAGGGGAAGGGTGGGGACTTTTAAATTGTTAAGTGATTGTGTTTCCTGTGGGGAGGAGCCATCATCTCTCGGGTGCCGTCCTGGAAGGTGATGAGAGAAAATGTTTTTATATATGTTTTTGGGGGATATTTATTACAGCAAAAAGTAAAAAATATTGCATTTTTTTCAAAATTGTCGCTCTATTTTTGTTTATAGCGCAAAAAACTAAAAACCGCAGATGTGATCAAATACCACCAAAAGAAAGCTCTATTTGTGGGGAAAAAAGGACGCCAATTTTGTTTGGGAGCCACGTCGCACGACCGCGCAAATGTCTGTTAAAGCGACGCAGTCCCGAACTGTAAAAACACCTTGGGTCTTTTGGCTGCATATTGGTCCGGGGCTTAACTGGTTAAATAAAGGCAGGCGTCCCAATACTTTTGATAATACATTTCTTGTGTTTTTTTGCATAGGAGTCTCCAGAAGCATTGCTGCACATCCCCTGCTCCTGCAGACTCTTCTTCCAGCTCCCTGTATGTGCAGAGGTGGAAAAAGCGTCACTAGACTACAAATGTAGGGATTGCTGCACTTGTATTACACAGAGAACTACAAATCCGTTCGCCTCTGTGGCAGTTGGAACTTGTGGTTCACTCCTTTACAGAACTCCGTAAATAAAGAACGTGGCTGTGCCCCACACAGTCGTGCCGATGTCAAAAGTGACAGTGGCTGCGGGGGAAAACTATGTGCCGTCACTTCTGCTTGGCACCATGCTACACCCTAAATGTAATATTTTGCAGCTTACCAATCAATAGATGTGGTGCCAATACTGAGTATCGGTACAAATGGACCGATACTTGAAACCGATACTTCCAAGCTTGGTTCTTTCAGCTGTCAGTGGGTCTTGTTGACAGCTGAAGTGTTAAAAAAAAAGTCTTGTATTTGGCGCTGTCAAAAAAATAATCATCTGCAGATCAAAGGGATGAACAAGTGTTCCTCTGTTTAACCCCTTATTAACCACTTCAGCCCCGGACCATTTTGCTGGCCAATGACCGGGCCACGTTTTGTGATTCGGCACTGCGTCGTTTTAACCACTTAAAACCCGGACCTTTAGGCAGCTAAAGGACCTGGCCAGTTTTTGCAATTCGGCACTGCGTCGCTTTAACTGACAATTGCGCGGTCGAGCGACGTGGCTCCTAAACAAAATTGGCGTCCTTTTTTTTCCACAAATAGAGCGTTGTTTTGATCACCGGTTTTTATTTTTTGCGCTATAAACAAAAATAGAGAGACAATTTTGAAAAAAAAAATGAATATTTTTTACTTTTTGTTGTAATAAATATTGCCCAAAAATATATATATAAAAAAATAAAATTTCCTCAGTTTAGGCCGATACGTATTCTTCTTCATATTTTCGGTAAAAAAAAAAAAAAAAAAAAAATCGCAACAAGCGTTTATTGATTGGCTTGCGCAAAAGTTATAGCGTCTACAAAATAGGGGATAGTTTTATGGCATTTTTATTAATATTTTTTTTTTACTAGTAATGGCAGCGATCAGCGATTTTTATCTTGACTGCGACATTATGGCGGACACATCGGACACTTTTGACACTATTTTGGGACCATTGTCATTTTTACAGCGAGCAGTGCTATAAAAATGCACTGATTACTGTAAAAATGACACTGGCAGTGAAAGGGGTTAAGCATTTCCTAGGGAGTGAATACTACTGTGTGGGGGCGTGGCTTGGTGTGCGACGTCACCGATCGTCGTTCCCTACGACAGGGAACAGACGATCAGCGACAGTCTGACTAGGAAGAACGGGGAGAGGTTTCTTTACACTTACCTCTCCCCGTTCTTCAGCTCTGTGACCCGATCGCGGGAACACCGGCAGCGACCCACGGCTGGGCTATTAAAGGGCAACGTACCTGTACGTGCTTATGCCCAGCCGTGCCGCTCTGCTGACGTATATGGTCGTGCGGCGGTCCTTAGGTGGTTAATTTATAAATAACTTTAAAGCGGGGTTCCAACCACAATTAGCATTTTTTAAATGTATGTCCTTTCATCCTGCGTTTTTATAATAGAAATCTGGTCACTAAGGGCCAGATTCTCAGTCAGTGGTGTATCTTTGCCCGGGCGTAACGTATCCGATTTACGTTACGCCTCCGCAACTTAGACGGGCAAGTGCTGTATCCTCAAAGCACTTGCTCCGTAAGTTGCGCCGGCGTATCGTAAATCGGCCGGCGTAAGCCCGCCTAATTCAAATTTGGATCGGGGGGCGTGTTTTATGTAAAACTACTGTGACCCGACGTGATTGACGTTTTTGCGGAACGGCGCATGCGCCGTCCGTGGAATTTCCCAGTGTGCATTGCTCCAAAGTACCCCGCAAGGACGTCATTGGTTTCGACGTGAACGTAAATGACGTCCAGCCCCATTCACGGACGACTTACGCAAACGACGTAACTTTTTCAAATTTCGACGCGGGAACGACGGCCATACTTAACATTGGTACGCCACACTTATGCCTCATATAGCAGGGGCAACTATACGCCGGGAAAAGCCTAACGTAAACATCGTAACTTTACTGCGTCGGCCGCGCGTACGTTCGGGAATTCGCGTATCTAGCTAATTTGCATACTCAGCGTGGAATTCGACGGAAGCGCCACCTAGCGGTCAACAAAAAAATGCAGTTAAGATCCGATGGCGTAAGAGACTTACGCCTGTCGGATCTAATGGATATCTATGCGTAACTGATTCTAAGAATCAGGCGCATAGATACGACGGGTCTGATTAGGATTTACGACTGCGTACATGGCGCTGCGCCGTCGTAAGTCCTTTCAGAATCTGACCCTTACTATTTTCCAATCCGCCGCCGCTCCGCATAGTTTTATAAACTATCTATTTTGAATAACTATGTCCACACCGTTGTCGTTTTGCTTGTGGGCATTGTGAAGCCCACAAACACTTACTTCCTGGAAGTCTTGGATGGGGAGTGATAATTGGGCACTGCATCCTGGGAAATGATGACACACATTTCCCAGGAGCATTAGAGGGAGATGATGTCCGGATCCTAGGTGATTCCAAAGGCATATTTCGTGGGACCGCATAGCAACAGGCATTTCCAGATGAGTAAAAAACATTTTTTTTTTATTTTTTTTATGAGCACAATAGTGATTTTTTTTTTTTGGGATGGAAACTCCACTTTAAAGTCCTTTTTACCATTGCTGACAGCGGAAGTGAAAACAGAACAGTTGTGGGTATCGGTAATTGGTATACTTCCTGTTCGGCTATGGGACAGGAAGTGAAGGGAGATCTCCACAATACAATACAGAAGGAGAAAAAAAAATCTGACAGGGGTTATAACCAGTGGCGGCTGATTCTCAATATGTTGGGGGTGGCAAACAAACCCTCCCCCCCCCCTCACTCGAGCCGCTGCCAATGCCGACCCTCACTCGCCACCGCCGAACCCCCCCATGGAAGACACAGGGGAAGGCAGCCCTACCTAAGGAGGCAGATGAGAGATGACTAGGATCCGGGGGTAGGGCTGCTGCTCCAGCTTGCGGAGAAAAGAGCTGGGGCTTCTCCTCCCGACCACACAGGAAGTACCGTATTTATCGGCGTATACCGCGCACTTTTTTCCCCTTAAAATAAGGAGAAAATCGTGGGTGCGCAATATGCGCCGATCCCCGCTTCCCGCGCTGTGTTTGAACGCCGCCGACATTAACCGAGCGCAGTACACTCCGGTACACTCGGCCAGGCTCGACTCCCCTCGCGGTCACGCCCTGTGCCGCCTCCTAGCTTTTATGCGAGAGGAGCCGAGCGTGCCTGAGTGTACTGCGCTCAGTATATGTATATGACGGCGGCGTTCAAACACAGCGCGGGAAGCAGGGATCGACTCAGAAACAGCGCGGGAGAAGCGGGGAGGACACCACCAGGGCCGCAGACGGACGCCGGACCGGACGCCGGGCAAGACACCGACTAGGGGCATTCAAACTGTAAGTATTTTATTTTTTTCAGGAAATTTCCCTTCCAGATTGGGGGTGCGTGCTATACGCCGGGGCGCGCTATACGAAGATAAATACGGTAAGTCTCGGGACCTGCTTCCTGATTGGCCCAGGAGAAGAAAAAGGAAGACAATGTAATTCCCTATTGACACACAACTGGGTGGGCTCAGGGCTTTAAAACTGTCCCACAACAAAATGTGTCTTGTCCGATTATCCGATCGTGTGTACAGAAGTCCGTCAGACAAAACTCCAAAGTACAAACACGCATGCTCCGAACCAATGCCAACTCAACATTAGCAGAAGTTGCCCAAAGAGTGGCGCTAAAGAGCGGAAAAACTAGGTCGTTTTGTGTATGTTGGCTGAAAAAGTTCTGCCGTCTGTATGCAGAACAAGTTCACGGCCAACGCTCTTTGCACAATATTCCATGAATTTGTCCGATGGAAATCCGATCGTGTGCACGAGGCTTTACTCTATGCAAAATAAAAAAAACAAAAAAGGTTCTGCCTATAGGTATACATTAAATTGTGTGTGAAGATTCTCAGGAGGAATGTGAGAAAGAACACAATCATAGATGAAGGTTCTCTAGGTGAGGCACCTTAGACAAAAGGGCCATTATAAAGCGTCAGGCCCGTGAACACAGGAATTTTGCCTGGGGATGCATATTTCTGTATTCAGCAGACACCCCCGTGACAGAACGAGATCACCAGAATAATAACCAGAGGCCAGGAAAACCCATCCCAGCCCCCAGGTGTCTGATGTGACAGGGAGCCATCCAACCACAGTCCTCTGCTCCTGAAGAATCGCCACTTCTGGAATGCAATCACTTCAAAGAAGATCCATCGACCACAAATACCTACAGGGGTTGTAAAGGTAATTTTTTCTCCCTAAATAGCTTCCTTTACCTCAGTGCAGTCCTCCTTCACTTACCTCATCCTTCCATTTTGCTTTTCAATGTCCTTATTTCTTCTGAGAATTACTCACTTCCTGTTCTTCTGTCTGTAACTCCACACAGTAATGTGAGGCTTTCTCCCTGGTGTGGAGTGTCGTGCTCGCCCCTTCCTTGGATTACAGGAGAGTCAGGACGCTCATTGCAGATAGAGAAAGGAGCTGTGTGTTAGTGGGTGTCCTGACTCTCCTGTAGTCCAAGGGAGGGGGCGAGCACGACACTCCACACCAGGGAGAAAGCCTCGCATTACTGTGTGGAGTTACAGACAGAAGACCAGGAAGTGAGGATTTCTCAGAAGAAATAAGGACATTTAAAAGCAAAATGGAAGGATGAGGTAAGTGAAGGAGGACTGCACTAAGGTAAAGGAAGCTATTTAGGGAAAATAAATTGTACCTTTACAACCCCTTTAACCAGTTCCCGACCTCCTCATGTACATTTACGTCAGCAGAATGGCACGGACAGGCACATGTACGTACCTGTACGTCCTCTGCTAGACGTGGGTGGGGGGTCCGATCGGGACCCCCCCCCGGTACATGCGGAGGTCGGGTCCGCTCGGGGAGCGATCCGGGACGACGGCGCGGCTATTTGTTTTTAGCCGCTCCGTCGCGATCGCTCCCCGGAGCTGAAGAACGGGGAGAGCCGTGTGTAAACACGGTTTCCCCGTGCTTCACTGTGGCGGCGCATTGATCGGGTGATCCCCTTTATAGGGGAGATCCGATCGATGATGTCATTCCTACAGCCACACCCCCCTACACTAGTAAACACACACACAGTGATCCCTAAATGTTACAGCGCCCCCTTGTGGTTAACTCCCAAACTGCAACTGTCATTTTCACAATAAAGAATGAAATTTAAATGCATTTTTTGCTGTGAAAATGACAATGGTCCCAAAAATGTGTCAAAATAGTCCGAAGTGTCCGCCATAATGTCGCAGTCACGAAAAAAATCGCTGATCGCCGCCAATAGTAGTAAAAAAACAAATAATTAATAAAAATGCAATAAAACTATCCCCTATTTTGTAAACGCTATAAATTTTGCGCAAACCAATCGATAAACACTTATTGCGATTTTTTTTACCAAAAATAGGTAGAAGAATACGTATTGGCCTAAACTGAGGAAAAAAAACATTTTTATATATGTTTTTGGGGGATATTTATTATAGCAAAAAGTAAAAAATATAGATTTTTTTTAAAAATTGTCGCTCTATTTTTGTTTATAGCGCAAAAAAAAAAAAACCGCAGAGGTGATCAAATACCACCAAAAGAAAGCTCTATTTGTGGGAAAAAAAGGACGCCAATTTTGTTTGGGAGCCACGTTGCACGACCGCGCAATTGTCTGTTAAAGCGACGCAGTGCCGAATCGCAAAACCTGGCCTGGGCATTTAGCTGCCTAAAGGTCCGGGGCTTAAGTGGTTAAGAAGCCATCAATGAAAGTCATTTTATACTGACAAATTCTCTTACTGCCGGTTATTCCTTTAATATAATAAAGGTACAGGGAAGGGTGAAGGTATGACAAGGACACAATGGAGTTGATTTACTACAACCGGAGAGTTCAAAATCTGGGGCCGCTGTTTATGGTAGCCAATCAGATTCTAACTTCAGATTGTTCAATTAAAAGTGTAAACTCTGCTTATCTGCTCCCCCCCAGTGCCACGTTTGGCACCTTTCATGTACCTGTCCCCACTTCTGGGAGACCTGGGGGCGAGGAGATGCGGTATAGTCCCCCGGAAGTTTGCCCCCCCCCCTCCTTCCCCCACTGTCGGATCAGTCACAAAACGCAGCGTGCTTCGCGCATGCGCAGTAGGGAACCGGCTGTGAAGCCGCAAGGCAATGGCGGCTTCACAGCCGGCAAGGCAATGGCGGCAACAAGAGCGGATTGGAAACATCGGCTGGGGTGCCGACATTGCTGAATTAGGACAGGTGTCCTAATATTAAAAGTCAGCAGCTATAGTATTTGTACCTGCTGACTTAAAGTGATACTATAGGTTCAGTTTTTTTTTTTTTTTTTTAAATAACTAAACACGTCATACTTACCTCCACTCTGCAGTTCGTTTTTTACAGAGTGGCCCCGATCCTCCTGTTATGGGGTCCCACTGCGGCTCTCGCGGCTCCTCCCGCAATAAATAACCCCCTCTGGGAAGCTCTCTCCCGAGGGGGTTACCTTGCGGGAGCACTCCCAAGTCATTCATCCGCCGAGTGTATGACTCGACCCCACCCCGCGTCATTGGATCTGATTGACAGCAGCGGGAGCCGATGGCTGCGCTGCTATCAATCTATCCAATCAAGAGGCAGGAACCCAAAATGGAACCTCCGCTTTTCCGAACCCTCCCGTGTCACATTTGGCAACTTCCAGGGGGGAAGGGGTGCAGATACCTGTATAAAACAGGTATTTGCACCACTTGCGGGTATAGAATTCCACGGAAGTCCCGCCCCTTCGTGTCACCCCCCCTCCCCCTCCCGCTGTGTTCTGGGAATCACACGGCTCACAGAACACAGCGGGGGTCAGTGAGCATGGCGCAGCGCGACTCGTGCATGAGCAGTAGGGAACCGGGCAGTGAAGTCGCAGCGCTTCACTTTCCGATTCCTTCACCGAGGATGGCGGCGGCTCGGCTTCGGCTGGCCGATCTGGACAGGCAAATGTCAATTTTTTAAAAGTCAGCAGCTGCAGTATTTGTAGCTGCTAGCTTTAGAAAAAAAAAAAAAAAAAAAAAAGAGATTCCGGTGAACCTTGGCTTTAAGGTGGAAAAAAACAAAACACAAAAAAAACAAAGGTTTACAACCCTTTTAAGACAAAGGCATAATGAGCTAGTATGCATCGTATACTAGCTCATTATGAAATACTTGCTTTAGAACTAAGCCCCCACAATGTCGCCCAGCCACTGGGTTAACGTTAAGGAGATATTCATTTTACCTACAGGTAACCTTATAATACGGCTTACTTGTAGGTAAAAAAATAGAAATAAAAAATATCACAAAAGTGGGCAATACAACCACCTTAAGCTTTGACAAAAAATACAAAAAACTGGAAGCCGATTGATTTTATGGAGAGCTGCACCTCCAGATTTAGGCTCCATTCACACCTAGGCGTTCCGGATCGCAGGTGGAATCACCACGATTCTGCCCGCGATTCCTAAGTCCCCATTCACACCTAGGCGTTTTGTCGCCTGTAGTGTGACGCCGCTGCCGCCAGAGGGCTGGAAACACATTTCCCTCTATGGAGATGGTTCACATCTCCACGCCGAACGCCGTACGCCTGTCGCCTGCCGCCTGAAAAAAGGTCCCAGACCTTTTTTTCAGGCGGCTTTCGGCGTTCGGGAACCATCTCCATAGAGGGGCACATCCTAGGGGCACATCTAGGCGGACAATCGCGGCGTTTTGTCGCCGCAAAACGCGGTACAAAACGCCGCTATTTGCCGCCGCAATTCGTGGGACAAAACGCTGCGATTTCGTCCGCCTAGATGTGAATGGAGCCTAAATCGCTGTGGGATGCGCTTGCAATCCCGTTACGTTCAATGGCACCCCAATCATGGCTTGATTTTGCAGTGTTGGTCACCCGACAAATCGCGGCCAAATCGTGCAAACAAAAATCGCAGGATGCCTGTCGTCCAAAAAGAAGATCGGGAATGCCTAGGTGTGAATGGAGACTTAGTAAATCAATCAGTAAATGACTTGTAGGGGGAAGGGCGACAGGTAGGACAAGGAGGTGCCGACATGTACAGGTGTGATTAGAACAAGCTGACCTACAGAATATGGGGAAGGTGACGGGTATGACAAGGATACGCCAACATGTATGGCGGTGGGGGGTGACAGGTATGACAAGGACACAACGACATGTATAAGGGGGAGGGGGGTGACGGGTATGACAAGGACACAACGACATGTATAAGGGGGAGGGGGGTGACGGGTATGACAAGGACACAACGACATGTATGGGGTGACAGGTATGACAAGGACACAACGACATGTTTTTGGGGGGGGGGGGGGGGGGAGTGACAGGTATGACAAGGATACGCCAACATGTATGGGGGGGGGGGGGGTGGGGTGACAGGTATGACACAAGGACACAACGACATGTATGACAAGGACACAACGACATGTATGGGGGGGGGGTGACAGGTATGACAAGGACACAACGACATGTATATGACAGGTATGACAAGGACACAACGACATGTATGGGGGGGGGGGGGTGGGGTGACAGGTATGACAAGGACACAACGACATGTATGGGGGGGGGTGACAGGTATGACAAGGACACAACGACATGTATGGGGGGGGGGGTGACAGGTATGACAAGGACACAACGACATGTATGGGGGGGGGGGGTGACAGGTATGACAAGGACACAACGACATGTATGGGGGGGGGGGGGGTGACAGGTATGACAAGGACACAACGACATGTATGGGGGGGGGTGACAGGTATGACAAGGACACAACGACATGTATGGGGGGGGGGGGTGACAGGTATGACAAGGACACAACGACATGTATGGGGGTGGGGGGTGACAGGTATGACAAGGACACAACGACATGTATGGGGGTGGGGGGGGGACAGGTATGACAAGGACACAACGACATGTATGGGGGGGGGTGACAGGTATGACAAGGACACAACGACATGTATGGGGGGGGGGGGGGTGACAGGTATGACAAGGACACAACGACATGTATGGGGGGGGGGTGACAGGTATGACAAGGACACAACGACATGTATGGGGGGGGGGGGGTGACAGGTATGACAAGGACACAACGACATGTATGGGGGTGGGGGGGTGACAGGTATGACAAGGACACAACGACATGTATGGGGGGGGGGGTGACAGGTATGACAAGGACACAACGACATGTATGGGGGGGGGGGTGACAGGTATGACAAGGACACAACCACATTTATGTGTGGTGGGGTTTCTTTGTTTGACAAGGACACAACGACATGTATGGGGGGGGGTGGGGTTTGACAGGTATGACAAGGACACAACGACATGTATGGGGGGGGGTGGGGTTTGACAGGTATGACAAGGACACAACGACATGTATGGGGGGTGGTGGGGTTTGACAGGTATGACAAGGACACAACGACATGTATGGGAGGGGGGTGGGGTTTGACAGGTATGACAAGGACACAACGACATGTATGGGGGGGGGGGTGACAGGTATGACAAGGACACAACGACATGTATGGGGGGGGGGGGTGACAGGTATGACAAGGACACAACGACATGTATGAGGGGGGGTGACAGGTATGACAAGGACACAACGACATGTATGGGGGTGGGGGGGGGGACAGGTATGACAAGGACACAACGACATGTATGGGGGGGGGGTGACAGGTATGACAAGGACACAACGACATGTATGGGGGGGGGGTGACAGGTATGACAAGGACACAACGACATGTATGGGGGGGGGTGACAGGTATGACAAGGACACAACAACATGTATGGGGGGGGGACAGGTATGACAAGGACACAACGACATGTAAGGGGGGGGGGGGGGTGACAGGTATGACAAGGACACAACGACTTGTATGGGGGGGGGGGGTGACAGGTATGACAAGGACACAACGACATGTATGGGGGGGGGTGGGGTGGGGTGACAGGTATGACAAGGACACAACGACATGTATGGGGGGGGGGGGGGGTGGGGTGGGGTGACAGGTATGACAAGGACACAACGACATGTATGGGGGGGGGGGGGGGGGGGTGACAGGTATGACAAGGACACAACGACATGTATGGGGGGGGTGACAGGTATGACAAGGACACAACGACATGTATGGGGGGGGGGTGGGGTGACAGGTATGACAAGGACACAACGACATGTATGGGGGGGGGGGGGGTGACAGGTATGACAAGGACACAACGACATGTATGGGGGGGGGGGGGTGACAGGTATGACAAGGACACAACGACATGTATGAGGGGGGGTGACAGGTATGACAAGGACACAACGACATGTATGGGGGTGGCGGGGGGGTGACAGGTATGACAAGGACACAACGACATGTATGGGGGGGGGGTGACAGGTATGACAAGGACACAACGACTTGTATGGGGGGGGGGGGGGTGACAGGTATGACAAGGACACAACGACATGTATGGGGGGGGGGGGGGTGGGGTGACAGGTATGACAAGGACACAACGACATGTATGGGGGGGGGTGGGGTGACAGGTATGACAAGGACACAACGACATGTATGGGGGGGGGGGGGGTGACAGGTATGACAAGGACACAACGACATGTATGGGGGGGGGGGGGGGTGACAGGTATGACAAGGACACAACGACATGTATGGGGGTGGGGGGTGACAGGTATGACAAGGACACAACGACATGTATGGGGGGGGGGGTGGGGTGACAGGTATGACAAGGACACAACGACATGTATGGGGGGGGGGGGGGTTTGACAGGTATGACAAGGACACAACGACATGTATGGGGGGGGGGTGGGGTTTGACAGGTATGACAAGGACACAACGACATGTATGGGAGGGGGGTGGGGTTTGACAGGTATGACAAGGACACAACGACATGTATGGGGGGGGGGGGGTGACAGGTATGACAAGGACACAACGACATGTATGGGGGGGGGGGTGACAGGTATGACAAGGACACAACGACATGTATGAGGGGGGGTGACAGGTATGACAAGGACACAACGACATGTATGGGGGTGGGGGGGGTGACAGGTATGACAAGGACACAACGACATGTATGGGGGGGGGTGACAGGTATGACAAGGACACAACGACATGTATGGGGGGGGGGGGGGACAGGTATGACAAGGACACAACAACATGTATGGGGGGGGGGTGACAGGTATGACAAGGACACAACGACATGTATGGGGGGGGGGGGGGTGACAGGTATGACAAGGACACAACGACTTGTATGGGGGGGGGGGGGGGGACAGGTATGACAAGGACACAACGACATGTATGGGGGGGGGGGGGGGGGGTGACAGGTATGACAAGGACACAACGACATGTATGGGGGGGGTGGTGGGGTGGGGTGACAGGTATGACAAGGACACAACGACATGTATGGGGGGGGGGGGGGGGTGACAGGTATGACAAGGACACAACGACATGTATGGGGGGGGGTGACAGGTATGACAAGGACACAACGACATGTATGGGGGGGGGGTGACAGGTATGACAAGGACACAACGACATGTATGGGGGGGGGGGGGTGACAGGTATGACAAGGACACAACGACATGTATGGGGGTGGGGGGTGACAGGTATGACAAGGACACAACGACATGTATGGGGGGGGGGGGGGGGGACAGGTATGACAAGGACACAACGACATGTATGGGGGGGGGGGGGGGGGTGACAGGTATGACAAGGACACAACGACATGTATGGGGGTGGGGGGTGACAGGTATGACAAGGACACAACGACATGTATGAGGGGGGGTGACAGGTATGACAAGGACACAACGACTTGTATGGGGGGGGGGGGTGACAGGTATGACAAGGACACAACGACATGTATGGGGGGGGGGTGGGGTGACAGGTATGACAAGGACACAACGACATGTATGGGGGGGGGGGTGGGGTGACAGGTATGACAAGGACACAACGACATGTATATGACAGGTATGACAAGGACACAACGACATGTATGGGGGGGGTGGGGTGACAGGTATGACAAGGACACAACGACATGTATGGGGGGGTGGGGTGACAGGTATGACAAGGACACAACGACATGTATGGGGGGGGGTGACAGGTATGACAAGGACACAACGACATGTATGGGGGGGGGTGACAGGTATGACAAGGACACAACGACATGTATGGGGGGGTGGGGTGACAGGTATGACAAGGACACAACGACATGTATGGGGGGGGTGACAGGTATGACAAGGACACAACGACATGTATGGGGGGGGGTGACAGGTATGACAAGGACACAACGACATGTATGGGGGGGGGGGGGTGACAGGTATGACAAGGACACAACGACATGTATGGGGGGGGGGGTGACAGGTATGACAAGGACACAACGACATGTATGGGGGGGGGGGGTGACAGGTATGACAAGGACACAACGACTTGTATGGGGGGGGGGGTGGGGTGACAGGTATGACAAGGACACAACGACATGTATGGGGGGGGGGGGTGGGGTGACAGGTATGACAAGGACACAACGACTTGTATGGGGGGGGGGGTGGGGTGACAGGTATGACAAGGACACAACGACATGTATGGGGGGGGGGGGGGGGGTGGGGTGACAGGTATGACAAGGACACAACGACTTGTATGGGGGGGGGGGGGTGACAGTGGGATAACAGAGAAGATGGAAGTAACAGGTCATTGCATGTCTCTCTCTCCCCTGCAGTCAGCCCTAGATAACAGACAGTGACGGGGGAGGGGGGCAAAGTGACAGCGATGACCGCTTCTCTTTCTCAGTTTCCTGCCAAGCTTGAAGAGGAAGGGTAACAGGCACGGATGACAGGTTCTCTTTCTCACCCGATAACAGAGCAACACCAGGGTTCTACAACACACTGGGGATGATTTACTAAAGGCATATATACCGTGTACTGCAAGTGCACTTACTCCAGAGCTTAGTAAATGAGGTAAAACTTCACTTTGCAAAGAATAACCAATCACGTGCAAGGAAAAAAATGTAGAAAAAAAAAAAAGCAGTTTGTTTGTACATGGTTGGATGATTGAAATCAGCAGAGCTTCCCCTCACATCTACAGCAAGCGCACAGTATATTTGTCTTTAGTAAATCCACCTCACTGTCATGCTAGACAGCACAAACATAATGAAAGGTTCAGCTTTGTATGCAAATACATAAGAAGCCACTCTGATGTGAACAGACATAATGATGGCAGCTTCTCCTAGTATCCGGCTCTAAGGAGGGGGAGGTATGAGGTGCACTGATGGGTTCTCCTTCTTAGACTGTGGCGGATATGAGTAAAGATAAGCAGTGACAGAAAATGACAGGTCCTCTTAGTATCAGGCTCTATAGGGAAGGTGTGAGGAATGACATGCAGTGACAGGTTCTCTTAGTGTCAGTCTCTATAGGGAAGGTGTGAGGAATGACATGCAGTGACAGGTTCTCTTAGTATCAGTCTCTATAGGGAAGGTGTGAAGAATGACATGCAGTGACAGGTTCTCTTAGTATCAGTCTCTATAGGGAAGGTGTGAGGAATGACATGCAGTGACAGGTTCTCTTAGTGTCAGTCTCTATAGGGAAGGTATGAAGAATGACATGCAGTGACAGGTTCTCTTAGTGTCAGTCTCTATAGGGAAGGTGTGAGGAATGACATGCAGTGACAGGTTCTCTTAGTGTCAGTCTCTATAGGGAAGGTGTGAGGAATGACATGCAGTGACAGGTTCTCTTAGTGTCAGTCTCTATAGGGAAGGTGTGAGGAATGACATGCAGTGACAGGTTCTCTTAGTGTCAGTCTCTATAGGGAAGGTGTGAGGAATGACATGCAGTGACAGGTCCTCTTAGTATCAGTCTCTATAGGGAAGGTGTGAGGAATGACATGCAGTGACAGGTTCTCTTAGTATCAGTCTCTATAGGGAAGGTGTGAGGAATGACATGCAGTGACAGGTTCTCTTAGTGTCAGTCTCTATAGGGAAGGTATGAGGAATGACATGCAGTGACAGGTTCTCTTAGTATCAGTCTCTATAGGGAAGGTGTGAGGAATGACATGCAGTGACAGGTTCTCTTAGTGTCAGTCTCTATAGGGAAGGTGTGAGGAATGACATGCAGTGACAGGTTCTCTTAGTGTCAGTCTCTATAGGGAAGGTGTGAGAAATGAAATGCAGTGACAGGTTCTCTTAGTGTCAGTCTCTATAGGGAAGGTGTGAGGAATGACATGCAGTGACAGGTTCTCTTAGTGTCAGTCTCTATAGGGAAGGTGTGAGGAATGACATGCAGTGACAGGTTCTCTTAGTGTCAGTCTCTATAGGGAAGGTGTGAGGAATGACATGCAGTGACAGGTTCTCTTAGTGTCAGTCTCTATAGGGAAGGTATGAGGAATGACATGCAGTGACAGGTTCTCTTAGTGTCAGTCTCTATAGGGAAGGTGTGAGGAATGACATGCAGTGACAGGTTCTCTTAGTGTCAGTCTCTATAGGGAAGGTGTGAGGAATGACATGCAGTGACAGGTTCTCTTAGTGTCAGTCTCTATAGGGAAGGTGTGAGGAATGACATGCAGTGACAGGTTCTCTTAGTGTCAGTCTCTATAGGGAAGGTATGAAGAATGACATGCAGTGACAGGTTCTCTTAGTGTCAGTCTCTATAGGGAAGGTGTGAGGAATGACATGCAGTGACAGGTTCTCTTAGTGTCAGTCTCTATAGGGAAGGTGTGAGGAATGACATGCAGTGACAGGTTCTCTTAGTGTCAGTCTCTATAGGGAAGGTGTGAGGAATGACATGCAATGACAGGTTCTCTTAGTGTCAGTCTCTATAGGGAAGGTGTGAGGAATGACATGCAATGACAGGTTCTCTTAGTGTCAGTCTCTATAGGGAAGGTGTGAGGAATGACATGCAGTGACAGGTTCTCTTAGTGCCAGTCTCTATAGGGAAGGTATGAAGAATGACATGCAGTGACAGGTTCTCTTAGTGTCAGTCTCTATAGGGAAGGTGTGAGGAATGACATGCAGTGACAGGTTCTCTTAGTATCAGTCTCTATAGGGAAGGTGTGAGGAATGACATGCAGTGACAGGTTCTCTTAGTGTCAGTCTCTATAGGGAAGGTGTGAGGAATGACATGCAGTGACAGGTTCTCTTAGTATCAGTCTCTATAGGGAAGGTGTGAGGAATGACATGCAGTGACAGGTTCTCTTAGTATCAGTCTCTATAGGGAAGGTGTGAGGAATGACATGCAGTGACAGGTTCTCTTAGTGTCAGTCTCTATAGGGAAGGTGTGAGGAATGACATGCAGTGACAGGTTCTCTTAGTGTCAGTCTCTATAGGGAAGGTATGAGGAATGACATGCAGTGACAGGTTCTCTTAGTATCAGTCTCTATAGGGAAGGTATGAGGAATGACATGCAGTGACAGGTTCTCTTAGTGTCAGTCTCTATAGGGAAGGTGTGAGGAATGACATGCAGTGACAGGTTCTCTTAGTATCAGTCTCTATAGGGAAGGTGTGAGGAATGACATGCAGTGACAGGTTCTCTTAGTGTCAGTCTCTATAGGGAAGGTGTGAGGAATGACATGCAGTGACAGGTTCTCTTAGTATCAGTCTCTATAGGGAAGGTGTGAGGAATGACATGCAGTGACAGGTTCTCTTAGTGTCAGTCTCTATAGGGAAGGTGTGAGGAATGACATGCAGTGACAGGTTCTCTTAGTGTCAGTCTCTATAGGGAAGGTATGAGGAATGACATGCAGTGACAGGTTCTCTTAGTGTCAGTCTCTATAGGGAAGGTATGAGGAATGACATGCAGTGACAGGTTCTCTTAGTGTCAGTCTCTATAGGGAAGGTATGAGGAATGACATGCAGTGACAGGTTCTCTTAGTGTCAGTCTCTATAGGGAAGGTATGAGGAATGACATGCAGTGACAGGTTCTCTTAGTGTCAGTCTCTATAGGGAAGGTATGAGGAATGACATGCAGTGACAGGTTCTCTTAGTATCAGTCTCTATAGGGAAGGTATGAGGAATGACATGCAGTGACAGGTTCTCTTAGTGTCAGTCTCTATAGGGAAGGTATGAGGAATGACATGCAGTGACAGGTTCTCTTAGTGTCAGTCTCTATAGGGAAGGTGTGAGGAATGACATGCAGTGACAAGTCTTCTAGGTGTCATTCTTTATAATGGGGGGGGGGGGGGTAGAAGGTATATGACAGCTCCTCGTAGTCTCTATGGGAAAGGTATGGGGGGGGGGTATTATACAATGACAGGTATGGGGGTATATTATGCTCTCTATGGTATGGTATGGGAGGCATATTATCTCCCCCCTCCATGCTCTCTATGGTATGGGGGGTTTATGATACAATGACAGCTCCCCCCCCCCTGCATGCTCTCTATGGTATGGGGGTATATTATCCGCTCTATGGTATGGGGGGGTATATTATCTGCTCTATGGTATGGGGGGGTATATTATCCTCTCTATTGTATGGTGGGGGGGGGGGGGGTTATATTATCCTCTCTATGGTATGGGAGGTATGTTATTCTCTTTTACCCCTCTATGGTATGGGAGGTATAATAATACAATGTCTCTCTCGCCTCTCACCCCTCTATGGTATATTATTCTCTCTCACCCCTCCAGGGACATAGTAAAAAGGAATGACAGAAAGGACTGCCCATAGACTTTAACAAGGAGATGGAATGCTCTCTATGGTATGGGGGGTATATAATACAATGACAGCTCCTCTCCCCCCTCCATGGCATGTTCTCTATGGTATGGGGGGGTATATAATAATACAATGACTGCTCCTCTCACCCCTCCATGCTCTCTATGGTACTAATACAATGACAGCTCCCCTCAACCCTCCATGCTCTCTATGGTATGGGAGGTATAATATTCTCTCTCACCCTCCTTGCTCTCTATGGTAATAATACAATGACAGCTCCTCTCACCCCCCCCCCCCATGCTCTCTATGGTATGGGGGTATATCATAATACAATGTCTCTCTCGGTCTCTCACCCCTCCATGCTCTCTATGGTAATAATACAATGACAGCTCCTCTCACCCCTCCATGCTCTCTATGGTAATAACACAATGACAGCTCCTCTCACCCCTCCATGCTCTCTATGGTAATAACACAATGACAGCTCCTCTCACCCCTCCATGCTCTCTATGGTAATAACACAATGACAGCTCCTCTCACCCCTCCATGCTCTCTGTGGTAATAATACAATGACAGCTCCTCTCACCCCGCCATGCTCTCTATGGTAATAACACAATGACAGCTCCTCTCACCCCTCCATGCTCTCTATGGTAATAATACAATGACAGCTCCTCTCACCCCTCCATGCTCTCTGTGGTAATAATACAATGACAGCTCCTCTCACCCCGCCATGCTCTCTATGGTAATAATACAATGACAGGTCTTCTCACCCCGCCATGCTCTCTATGGTAATAATACAATGACAGGTCTTCTCACCCCGCCATGCTCTCTATGGTAATAATACAATGACAGGTCTTCTCACCCCTCCATGCTCTCTATGGTAATAACACAATGACAGCTCCTCTCACCCTCCATGCTCTCTATGGTAATAATACAATGACAGCTCCTCTCACCCCTCCATGCTCTCTATGGTAATAACACAATGACAGCTCCTCTCACCCCTCCATGCTCTCTATGGTAATAACACAATGACAGCTCCTCTCACCCCGCCATGCTCTCTATGGTAATAATACAATGACAGCTCCTCTCACCCCTCCATGCTCTCTATGGTAATAACACAATGACAGCTCCTCTCACCCTCCATGCTCTCTATGGTAATAATACAATGACAGCTCCTCTCACCCTCCATGCTCTCTGTGGTAATAACACAATGACAGCTCTTCTTACCCCTCCATGCTCTCTATGGTAATAACACAATGACAGCTCCTCTCACCCCGCCATGCTCTCTATGGTAATAATACAATGACAGGTCTTCTCACCCCGCCATGCTCTCTATGGTAATAATACAATGACAGGTCTTCTCACCCCGCCATGCTCTCTATGGTAATAATACAATGACAGGTCTTCTCACCCCGCCATGCTCTCTATGGTAATAATACAATGACAGCTCCTCTCACCCCTCCATGCTCTCTGTGGTAATAATACAATGACAGCTCCTCTCACCCCGCCATGCTCTCTATGGTAATAACACAATGACAGCTCCTCTCACCCTCCATGCTCTCTATGGTAATAATACAATGACAGCTCCTCTCACCCCTCCATGCTCTCTATGGTAATAACACAATGACAGCTCCTCTCACCCCTCCATGCTCTCTATGGTAATAACACAATGACAGCTCCTCTCACCCCGCCATGCTCTCTATGGTAATAATACAATGACAGCTCCTCTCACCCCTCCATGCTCTCTATGGTAATAACACAATGACAGCTCCTCTCACCCTCCATGCTCTCTATGGTAATAACACAATGACAGCTCTTCTTACCCCTCCATGCTCTCTATGGTAATAACACAATGACAGCTCCTCTCACCCCGCCATGCTCTCTATGGTAATAATACAATGACAGGTCTTCTCACCCCGCCATGCTCTCTATGGTAATAATACAATGACAGGTCTTCTCACCCCGCCATGCTCTCTATGGTAATAATACAATGACAGCTCCTCTCACCCCTCCATGCTCTCTATGGTAATAACACAATGACAGCTCCTCTCACCCCTCCGTGCTCTCTATGGTAATAATACAATGACAGGTCTTCTCACCCCGCCATGCTCTCTATGGTAATAACACAATGACAGGTCTTCTCACCCCTCCATGCTCTCTATGGTAATAACACAATGACAGCTCCTCTCACCCCGCCATGCTCTCTATGGTAATAATACAATGACAGCTCCTCTCACCCTCCATGTTCTCTATGGTAATAACACAATGACAGCTCTTCTCACCCCTCCATGCTCTCTATGGTAATAACACAATGACAGCTCCTCTCACCCCGCCATGCTCTCTATGGTAATAATACAATGACAGCTCCTCTCACCCCTCCATGCTCTCTATGGTAATAACACAATGACAGCTCCTCTCACCCTCCATGCTCTCTATGGTAATAACACAATGACAGCTCTTCTTACCCCTCCATGCTCTCTATGGTAATAACACAATGACAGCTCCTCTCACCCCGCCATGCTCTCTATGGTAATAATACAATGACAGGTCTTCTCACCCCGCCATGCTCTCTATGGTAATAATACAATGACAGGTCTTCTCACCCCGCCATGCTCTCTATGGTAATAATACAATGACAGCTCCTCTCACCCCTCCATGCTCTCTGTGGTAATAATACAATGACAGCTCCTCTCACCCCGCCATGCTCTCTATGGTAATAATACAATGACAGGTCTTCTCACCCCGCCATGCTCTCTATGGTAATAATACAATGACAGGTCTTCTCACCCCGCCATGCTCTCTATGGTAATAACACAATGACAGCTCCTCTCACCCTCCATGCTCTCTATGGTAATAATACAATGACAGCTCCTCTCACCCCTCCATGCTCTCTATGGTAATAACACAATGACAGCTCCTCTCACCCCTCCATGCTCTCTATGGTAATAACACAATGACAGCTCCTCTCACCCCGCCATGCTCTCTATGGTAATAACACAATGACAGCTCTTCTTACCCCTCCATGCTCTCTATGGTAATAATACAATGACAGCTCCTCTCACCCCTCCATGCTCTCTATGGTAATAACACAATGACAGCTCTTCTCAGTTCTTACCCCTCCATGCTCTCTATGGTAATAACACAATGACAGGTCTTCTCACCCCTCCATGCTCTCTATGGTAATAACACAATGACAGCTCCTCTCACCCCTCCATGCTCTCTATGGTAATAACACAATGACAGCTCCTCTCACCCCTCCATGCTCTCTATGGTAATAACACAATGACAGCTCCTCTCACCCCTCCATGCTCCCCGGCGGCTTGCTGTGCCGGTTGTTGCTGTTGGCTGATGATGGCCCGGCAGTGTCGGTAGGTCCTCCCCGTTGCGGTGTCCCCGCCGTTGTCCTCGTCCTCCTCGTCCGCCTCTTCCTCCCCCGGACACACACTGGCCAGGGCGGAGAGTGAGGCGGCCAGCGGCGCCCAGGAAGAAGAGGCCTCACTCCCCGGACTGTCCTGAGCCGCCTCCCCCCTCAGGCGCAGCACCAGCAGGAAGCGGAGGGTCTCGCCCAGGTAGAGGTGGTTCCGGCGGGGCAGGGTGCGGTACCGGCCCGGCAGGTCTGAGGGGAGAAGCGGACAGGCCGGGAAGATCATGGAATAATCGCACTGCGACTCCATGATGAGAGATCCCCCGGCCCAGGCCAGAGCGAGCGAGCGCCGACACGCCGAGCGTCACCCCCGGCAACAGGCCGGAGCAGAGGAGCGCCGAGACGACGAGCAGGAGCCTAGAGCTCGGAGCGAGGGAGCGTCGCCTGGCAGCGGCGGAGGATGCTGGGTATCCTAGCAACTAGCTCTGACTGATGCTCTGCAGAGGTAACCTAGCAACAGAGCCGAGCACCAGCAACTAACCCTGACTGATCCAGGGTATCCTAGAGACAGGGTAACCTAGCAACAGGACATCCCTGAAGCCCGGAAGCCAGAGAAAAGGTGACCCATGGTATCTATACTATATAGATCAAGTGATCCTGGAGATCCCATCCATAGGGACTAAGAGGTTCAGAGTTACTTAGCATCAGGGACTACGTTATCTGGGACATCCTAGAGACAAGGTAACCTAGCAACAGGACATCCCTGAAGTGGAAGCCCGGAAGCCAGAGAAAGGGTGACCCATGGTATCTATACTATATAGATCAAGTGATCCTGGAGATCCCATCCATAGGGACCAAGAGGTTCAGAGTTACTTAGCATCAGGGATTACGTTATCTGGGACATCCTAGCAGAAAGATTGATAGATCCACGGTAACTCGGCAACCAGGACTGACTGATCCCCGGATATGTCCTAAACCTGCATGGTAAGCCTTATTATAGGTTTACCCAGGGCCGGCCTTTGGGGTGTGCGAGCTGTGCGGCCGCACAGGGCGCCATGGGCAACAGGGGCGCCGTGCGGCCATCACAGCTCGCAGAATGTGAGTCGCAGTCAGTTACTCACATGATCCGACTCCTACGAGTCACAGCAGCAGCCGCTGCCAGGCCCCCCTGCCCTGGGACTGGGTGAAGAGCAACGTATCAGCTGCGGCACCTAAAACAAAATGGCTGCTGCCGGCCCCGACAGGCACACTGCGCATGCGCCGCCGTTTCTCGGGAAAACCTGAAAACGCTTGGCTATTCTCGGGCAGAGAGCGCATGCGCAGTGGCCTCTAAGCGCCAGGCGGCGCCATTTTTAAATGCAAAGTCGCACCGTCCACCGAAAGGTAAGTCACACTGAGCCCCTGGCCTTGCATGCATCAAAGTATTTACTTTTTATAGCCAGCCTACACACAGAAGGGGAGGAGGATATAAGGGACCTCTTTGTGTATGTTTAGGTGACCAGGGGGCGAGGGGTGAAGATGGGGGGGCGCCACAGGATTAGCTCGCACAGGGCGCCTGAACACCTAAGGCCGCCCCTGGGTTTACCTGTAGCATAAAGCAGTTGTAAAGGGTTTACAACCACTTTAAGTGATCCAGGGTAACCTAGTGACAGGGATGACGTGCCACAGGATAACCCAGCAACAAATATGGTAAGGTTTAGGATCTTCTAGAACAGTGGCTCTCAATCTAAGTCCTAAAGTACCCCCAACAGGCCATGTTTTGGAAACTTCCCTTTAGACAAAATAGCTCTTATCAATACCATGTCATTGATATTGATTTAAAGCAGCTGTGCAAAGTAAAGGAAAACCTGAAAACATGGCCCGTTGGGGTGTACTGGAGGACTGAGGTTGAGGACCACTGTTCTAGAATACAGACATTAAGTGGTCCATGGTAACATAGCAACAGGGATTACAGGGATATCCTAGCAACTAGGATTGAGTGATCCAGAGTAACTTAGCAACAGGGATAAAGTGCTACAGGATATCCTAGCAACAAGGATCGAGTGATCCAGAGTAACTTAGCAACAGGGATAAAGTGCTACAGGATATCCTAGCAACAAGGATCGAGTGATCCAGAGTAACTTAGCAACAGGGATAAAGTGCTACAGGATGTCTTAGAAACAAGGATCGAGTGATCCAGAGTAACCTAGTAACAGGGATGACGTGCCACAGGATAATCCAGCAACAAGGATCGAGTGATCCAGAGTAACTTAGCAACGGGGATAAAGTGCTACAGGATATCCTAGCAACAAGGATCAAGTGATCCAGAGTAACTTAGCAATGGGGATAAAGTTCTACAGGATATCCTAGCAACAAGGATCGAGTGATCCAGAGTAACTTAGCAACGGGGATAAAGTGCTACAGGATATCCTAGCAACAAGGATCGAGTGATCCAGAGTAAGACCCCTTTCACACTGGGGCGTTTTTCGGGCGTTTTTTAGGCGCTTTGGCGTTTAAAAAAAGCCTGTAAAGCGCCTGAAAGAAGCCTCATCTGCAATCCCAATGTGAAAGCCCAAGTGCTTTCAGAGGCCTTTCACACTGCCAGCGCCCGAAAAACGCTGGTAAAGCGCTGCTAAGACCCCTTTCACACTGAGGCGCTTTTCAGGCGCTTTGGCGTTAAAAAAAGCTTCCTCAATGGGAAGGGGGCTTTAGGAGCGGTGTATTAACCGCTCCTAAAGCGCTGCAAAGAAGCTGCATGCAGGACTTTTTTTGACGCCCTGCCAGCTCAGCGCCTCAGTGTGAAAGCACTCAGGCTTTCACATTGGGATTGCAGATGCAGCTTCTTTCAGGCGCTTTTTTTTAACGCTAAGACCACTTTCACACTGGGGTGTTTTTCAGGCGCTTTAGTGTGAAAGCACTCGAGCTTTCACATTGGGATTGCAGATGCAGCTTCTTTCAGGCGTTTTACAGGCGCTTTTTTTAACGCTAAAGCGCTTGAAAAATGCCCCAGTGTGAAAGGGCCCTAACTTAGCAAAGGGGATAAAGTGCTACAGGATGTCTTAGAAACAAGGATCGAGTGATCCAGAGTAACCTAGCAACAATGATAAAGTGCTACAGGATATCCTAGCAACAAGGATCGAGTGATCCAGAGTAACTTAGCAAAGGGGATAAAGTGCTACAGGATGTCTTAGAAACAAGGATCGAGTGATCCAGAGTAACCTAGCAACAAGGATAAAGTGCTACAGGATATCCTAGCAACAAGGATCGAGTGATCCAGAGTAACTTAGCAAAGGGGATAAAGTGCTACAGGATGTCTTAGAAACAAGGATCGAGTGATCCAGAGTAACCTAGCAACAAGGATAAAGTGCTACAGGATATCCTAGCAACAAGGATTGAGTGATCCAGAGTAACTTAGCAACAGGTATGACGTGCCACAGGATAATCCAGCAACAAGTATGGTAAGGTTTAGGATCTTCCAGAATACAGAAACTAAGTGGTCCATGGTAACATAGCATCAGATATTAAGTGAAACTAAACCCTCCTATACTTTTCAGCCAAGGAAGCCGCCATCATAACCTCTATTTGATTTGCAACTGCGATGAAGCTGCACATGTGATCAGTTATTTGTTGGTTTGGTTGAGAGCACAAGCAACGTGACAGTTAGCATTCCCGGCATGCTGGTGATATAACTGTTTTTTTAAACTGTTAAATCAGTTTGTTTATGCTGGCCATACACTATACGAAAAATCGGCCCAACCCATTTTCGAAAAACAAACATTCGGCCGTGAGCACAAACGATCGTGCCATCATGTAATGACCGATTAATCGCTTGCTGGACATAAAGCAATACATTTTTTGTTCGTTTTGTTCGTTTTTTTACATATACCTTGCGCAGACAGTTCGGACGTATGCAAAGGTATGCAAGAAATAATGTCCAAGTAGCCCAATTAATTCAAGAAAGAGACAAAGTGGTCCATGGCATCCCAGCAACAAGGACTTACTAGTCCATTGTGTTCTAGCGAAACAGATTAAATTCACAGAGCATCAAGAACTAAGGAATTAACAATATTTGAGCAACTGGAACTGATCCAGGGTAAATCAACATTCCAAAGTAAGCTAGAAACATAGACCCATCCACCCAGGCTGTCCTATCTACAGGGACTAATTCACCAAGTGTGACATTGTGATCATGTATAACATAACAACAGGGACTGACTGACCAAGGCAGGGTATCCTATTGGCAGGATCCAGGGATAGGATGCCAAGAGTTTCCTTATGAGGCCTCGTACACACGATCAGTCCAAACCGATGAAAACGGACTGAAGTTTAGTTTCATCGGTCCAAACCGACCGTGTGTACGCCCCATCAGTCTGTAGTCCTTCAGTCCAGAAACAGAGAACTTACTTTAAAATTGGACCGATGGACGCCTGACTGATAGGTCAAAACCGATGGTTAGTACGCAAAAGCATTGGTTCCAAACCCGGGCATGCTCAGAATCAAGTCGACGCATGCTTGGAAGCATTGAACTTAATTTTTTTCAGCACGTCGTTGTGTTTTACGTCACCGCATTGGACTCGATCGGTTTTTGAACTGATGGTGTGGAGGCACATCAGACCATCAGTCAGCTTCATCAGTGAACCGATGAAACTGAACTTCAGTCCGTTTTCATCAGTTTGGACTGATCGTGTGTACAGGGCCTAACTGAGTCGGACTGATCAATGATATCCTAATGCCGCATACACAGGATCGGAAATTCCGACAAGAAAAGCTCGATGGAGCTTTTGGTCGGAAATTCTGATCGTGTGTAGGCCCCATCTGACTTTTTCTGTCGGAATTTTCAACAGCAAAAAATTGAGAGCTGGTTCTCAATTTTTCAGACGGGAATGCAATTCCGATGCACAAAAAAACACACATGCTCGGAATCAATTAGACGCACAAATTATTAAACTTTATTTTTCGCGGCTCGTTGTAGTGTTGTACATCACCGTGTTCTTGACGGTTGGAATTTCAGACAACATTTGTGTGACCGTGTGTATGCAACACAAGTTTGAGCCAAAATTCAGTCGGAAAAAAATCCACGTTTTTCTTGTCGGAATTTCCGATCGCGTGTACGCGGCATAACAAATACTGACCGGGTGCTCTAGAGCAGTGGTTCTCAATCCTGTCCTCAAGTACCCCCAACAGGCCATGTTTGCAGGTTTTCCTTTATCTTGCACAGGTGCTTTAAATCAGTCAATGGCTTGGTATTTTGGACAGCTATTTTATCTAATGGAAATTCCCAAAACATGGCCTGTTGGGGGTACTTGAGGACAGGGATAAGAACCACTGCTCTAGAGCAGGGATCTCCAAACTATGGTCCTCCAGTTGTTCAGGAACTACAATTGCCATCATGTCTAGTCATGTCTGTGAATGTCAGAGTTTTGCAATGCCTCATGGGAAGTGTATTTCTGCAACAGCTGGAGGGCCGTAGTTTGGAGATCCCTGATCTAGAGCATTCTAGATACAGAAACTGGGAAGCCTAAAGTGGAGTTCAACCCGGACTTTTATTTTTATTTGCAAAAATCCTTTTTTATACTTACCAGAAATAGCGATTGCTATGTGGAAGTCCATAATCTGCCTCTTCATCGTCCGCGGTGGGTCTTCTTCCTCTGTCCTCCTGCGGTGTCTTCCTGTGAATGGGGTGCGCTGCCTTCTGGGAACTGTGTGTACCCCAGAGAGCAGCCGGCTCATTTACAAAGAGCCGCTCGGCTCGCGCATGCACAGTAGGAAATGGGCAGTGAAGCCTCACGGCTTCACTGCCTGTTTCCCTTACTGAGGATGGCGGCGCCGGGAGCTGCTAGCATCGAGGGTTTGGACTCGGGGCAGCTGACATCGCGGGCGAGTAGGACAGGTAAGTGTCCTTATTAAAAGTCAGCAGCTACAGTGTTTGTAGTTGCTGACTTTAAAAAGAAATTGCGGGTGGAACCCCACTTTAACGAGATAGACGTATTGACCGAGCCAGTGTCCATGCAACTGGATCTAGGAGATCTGTAATATCCTAGCAGTGTAACCTAGCGAAAAGAATAAAAAATAAAAAAACACACAGACTTGCAAAAAAAAAAACACAATTGGCTAAGTGATCTAGACATGAAGGGGTCTAGAGTCACAATGTCACAAGCATTCATCCAGGATTCACACATTATCGTTGTATTTTTTCTAATAATACCGTATATACTCGAGTATAAGCCACGGCACCTAATTTTACCACAAAAAAACTGGGAAAACTTATTGACTCGAGTATAAGCCTAGGGTGTCCATCTGCATGCCTCACTGTGTCCATGCCTCACTGTGTCCATCCCTCACTGTGCCCATGCCTCACTGTGTCCATGCCTCACTGTCACTGTGCCCATGCCTCAATGTGCCCAATCTCCCTACCTGATCTCCAGCGCTGTGTGACTAGACCAGGGGTCTCCAAACTTTCTAAACAAAGGGCCAGCTTACTGTCCTTCAGACTGTAGGGGGGTCGGAAGTGTTGGTGGGAGGAATAGTACCCCATCGTTGGTGTCAGTGGGAGGAATAGTACCCCATCGTTGGTGTCAGTGGGAGGAATAGTACCCCATCATTGGTGTTGTGGGAGGAATAGTACCCCATCATTGGTGTTGTGGGAGGAATAGTACCCTATCATTGGTGTCAGTGGGAGGAATAGTACCCCATCGTTGGTGTCAGTGGGAGGAATAGTACCCCATCATTGGTGTTGTGGGAGGAATAGTTCCCCATCATTGGTGTTGTGGGAGGAATAGTACCCCATCATTGGTGTCAGTGGGAGGAATAGTGCCCTAATGTTGGTGTCAGTGGGAGGAATAGTACCCCATCGTTGGTGTCAGTGGGAAGAATAGTACCCCATCGTTGGTGTCAGTGGGAGGAATAGTACCCCATCGTTGGTGTCAGTGGGAGGAATAGTGTCCCATCATTGGTATCAGTGGGAGGAATAGTACCCCATCGTTGGTGTCAGTGGGAGGAATAGTATCCCATCATTGGTATCAGTGGGAGGAATAGTATCCCATCATTGGTATCAGTGGGAGGAATAGTATCCCATCATTGGTGTCAGTGGGAGGAATAGTACCCCATCGTTGGTGTCAGTGGGAGGAATAGTGCCCCATCATTGGTATCAGTGGGAGGAATAGTACCCCACCATTGGTGTCGTGGGAGGAAAAGTACCCCATCATTGGTGTCAGTGGGAGGAATAGTGCCCTAATGTTGGTGTCAGTGGGAGGAATAGTGTCCCATTATTGGTGTCAGTGGGAGGAATAGTGTCCCATCATTGGTGTCAGTGGGAGGAATAGTGTCCAATCATTGGTGTCAGTGGGAGGAATAGTGTCCCATCATTGGTGTCAGTGGGAGGAATAGTGTCTTGTATCAGTGAGAGGAACACTGCCCTGAGGGCCAGATAAAAGCAAGCAAAGGGCTGCATTTGGCCCCCGGGCCGCAGTTTGGAGACCCCTGGACTAGACTGACGTTTAACATGGGAGTCTATGGAAGGGGTTTGAAAATTCGGTGCTCCCCGGCCGTAGATCCCCTGGACAATAAACTTTGTACACTTATAGATGAAGAGGGGGGCTACATGTGTGCCAAGTTTGGGGTCCAGGGGACCTATGGCTGGCCAGGATCAGGCGCACAAAGTTGAAGATGGACACAGACTCGAGTATAAGCCGAGGGGGGAATTTTCAGCACAAACGAAAATGTGCTGAAAAACTCGGCTTATACTCGAGTATATAGTTTTCCTATGATGGACAGCAAGATCTAATGCAGTAAATTTTGTGATCAAAATATTTCAGAAAATGATACCACATTTTGGACACTAGATGGAGCTGATGATCATAGGAAGTTTTATCATTAGTGGAGGGGGGGTTCATGCAGGCTGGACAGATGCTTCTGACATTCATCTAACAATTTAAATAAACCCAACCCCCTTTCACCCGTCACAGACCAGTCTTTATCCTCCTCGATTACTTGCAATCAGCCAGGTGCCAAAGCCCTGGAATCCTCTCTTGCTCCATTGTAATCCACCATCGAAATATCGGGCCACGCGCCGAAGACGTTCAGCTCCAGCCAAGGTTTATTGCCGTAACAGATCACCACTCACTCCCACCCAAAGCCACTCCCCCAGCATGTTTCATCCACAACACTACTTAAAGCGGGAGTTCACTCATTTATTAAAAAAAAAAATTTTCCCCCTTAGATTCCTGCTCGTTCGGTCTAGGGGAATCGGCTATTTGTTTTAAAATATGATCCGTACTTACCGTTTTCGAGATGCATCTTCTCCGTCGCTCCCGGGTATGGGTCTTCGGGAGCGCGCGTTCCTTCTTGATTGACAGTCTTCCGAGAGGCTTCCGACGGTCGCATCCATCGCGTCACTCGTAGCCGAAAGAAGCCGAACGTCGGTGCGGCTCTATACTGCGCCTGCGCACCGACGTTCGGCTTCTTTCGGAAAATCGTGACGCGATGGATGCGACCGTCGGAAGCCTCTCGGAAGACTGTCAATCAAGAAGGAACGCCCATTCCCGCAGCCCATACCCGGAAGCGACGGAGAGGATGCATCTCGTAAACGGGTAAGTACTGCACATATTTTAAAACCAATAGCCGATTCCCCTAGTAAAAACGAGCAGGAATCTAAGGCCGAGTACTCACGATCAAACATGTCCGATGAAACCGGTCCGCGTCCTGCATTTTCTTTTTGACCGCTAGGTGGCGCTTCCATCGAATTCCGCGTTGAGTATGCAAATTAGCTAGATACGCGAATTCCCGAACGTACGCGCGGCCGACGCAGTAAAGTTACGATGTTTACGTTAGGCTTTTCCCGGCGATATAGTTGCCCCTGCTATATGAGGCGCAGCCAATGTTAAGTATGGCCGTTGTTCCCGCGTCGAAATTTGAAAAAGTTACGTCGTTTGCGTAAGTCGTCCGTGAATGGGGCTGGACGTCATTTACGTTCACGTCGAAACCAATGACGTCTTTGCGGCGTACTTTGGAGCAATGCACACTGGTAAATTCCACGGACGGCGCATGCACCGTTACGCAAAAACGTCAATCACGTCGGGTCACAGTAGTTTTACATAAAACACGCCCCCCTGATCCAAATTTGTATTAGGCGTGCTTACGCCGGCCGATTTACGCTACACCGCCACAACTTACGGAGCAAGTGCTTTGAGAATACAGCACTTGCCCGTGTAAGTTGCGGAGGCGTAACGTAAAGCGGATACGTTACGCCCGCACAAAATTACGCCGCTGGATGAGAATCTGGGCCAGAGTGTACAATTCCAGAACAGGAGAGGACCAAAAGGGAGGACAGCAGTAGTTAAAATTTAGAGTAGAGCTAAAGTTTACATATAAAAATAAAAATAGCAGCCCACTAAGTATAGAAAAGTAAGAAGCAGATGCAAAATACTTGCCTGTCCAGCGCAGTCCAGCAATTCTTCTCCCCGCCGGTGAGAGTCACGTGACCCAAATTCTGGCATTTGCTTATACGATCGTAGCCAAAAAAGAACGGAGGGAATGACGTTCAGGCACAGCTGGTCAATCGGCGGCTCTCCCTAAACGCATATTTTCCTCTTCAGCTCTTGGTCGACTTTGGTATGTTATCTGGTGTATTCACTAGATATTATGGCCCAGATTCTCAAAGGCGTTACGACGGCGCAACACCATTTGCGCCGTTGTAACTCCTCATCTGGCCCCGGGTATCTATGCGACTGATTCTTAGAATCAGTTACGCATAGATACCCATTAGATCTGACAGGCGTAAGGCTGTTACGCTGTCAGATCTTAAAAGCAATTTTTTTTCCCGCCGCTAGGTGTCCCATCGTCGTTTTCCCCGTCGTCTATGCAAATGAGGTAATTACGCGAGATTCCCGAACATACGCGCGGTCGACGCTGAGAATTTACGTCGTTTCCGTAGCGTACGTGACGCGTAAGGTTGCCCCTGCTATTAGGAGGGGCAACCAATGTCAAGTATGGCCATCGTTCCCGCGTCGAATTAAAAAAAAAATACGTCGTTTGCGTAAGACGTCCGTGAATAGCGCTGGACGCCATTTACGTAAACGTCTAAGCAAATGACGTCGGGGCGACGTCATTTAGCGCAATGCACGTCGGGTAATTTACCCGACGGAGCATGCGCAGTACGCTCGGCGCGGGAGCGCGCCTAATTTAAATGGTGCCCGCCCCATTTGAATTGGGCGGGCTTGCGCCGAGCGATTTAACGATACACCGCCGCAAGTTTACAGGTAAGTGTTCTGAGAATCAGGCTGTAAACCTGCGGCGGTGTAACGTAAATCACATACGTTACGCTGCCCAGGAGCAACGTAAATGTATGAGAATCTGGGCCTTCTTTTTTATTATGAGATGTAGGAATACCTAGGCTGAGCATTACTAGTTCCTTCCAAGTAGATGTACAACGTTCCTTTGTAACTCTGGCTTAAAAAGAGAAAGACCGCTGTAGGGTTCAGCTGCACTGTGTGTAATGGCTAGTTGGTGGTCTATATCGGCTATTTTCAACCAGGGTACCTAGGCCCCCTGGGGTACATTGAGGTTTATTCAGGGGTGCCTTGAAAATGCCCCAAAATTGTATACAAACAGGTTTCCATTGTACACCATTACAGCCAGTGGCGGTTCGTCCATAGAGGGCGCTGGAGCGCCGCCCCCTCTGGCTCTCACCGCCACTGGGGTAGATTCAGGTACTGCTGCGCACTCTTACGGAGGCGCAGCGTTCCGTTTTTACGCTACGCCTCCGTAAATTACTGGCGCTACGCTTGATTCAGGAAGCAGTAGCTCCGTAATTTGCGGAGGCGTTCCGTAAAAGTGGCCGGCGTAAGCGCGCGTAATTTAAATGATCCCGTAGGGGGCGTGGATCATTTAAATTAGGCGCATGCTCCGTCGGGAAACTTTCCCGACGAGCATTGCGGTAAATGACGTCGCAAGGGCGTTATTTGCTTCAACGTGAACGTAAATGGCGTCCAGCGCCATTCACGATTCACTTACGCAAACGACGTAATTTTTAAAAATCGCGACGCGGGAACGACGGGTATTCGTAGCATTGGCTGCCCCTGCTAATAGCATGGGCAGCCTTACGCAGAAAACGACGAACGCAAACGACGTAAAATGCGTACGCAGGGCGCGCGTAGGGTTGTGAATCGGCGTGAGTATGCAATTTGCATACTCTACGCTGACCACTACGGGAACGCCACCTAGCGGCCATCGTAAGAATGCAGCCTACGATACGACGGCATAAGAGCCTTATGCCAGTCATATCCTTGGCTGCAGTCGGCGTAACAAGCTTTCTGAATACAGAAAAGTCGTTACGCCGGCGCAACTAAGCAATTGCGCTGCGTAACTATGGTTACGCAGACGCAATTGCTTACTGAATCCACCCCACTGAGTCTAATAACATAGATTCATGCATTGCACGAATCTATGTTATTGTCGCCACTGCGCTGTTCTATTCAGATGGCCGGACATGAGGCGCCGACCATCTGAATAGCGGCAGCTGGTTGGCTGTACGGAAGTGCCTATCAGAGCCAGCGGCCCTCGGGTCCCCGGAAGCTTATCCTCGGAAACGCATGGGGGTGCGTTCCTTGGATAAGACTGACAGGCATCTCAGCCAATCAGGTTGGCCGGTTCTGGCTACCGGTAACCTGATTGGCTGAATCGTCATCGAGGGCGGGAGAAGACGTCAAGGACGTGGATGGCTGACTCCAGTAAAGGTAAGTGCCGGGCGGGGGAAAGGGGCATGTATTATGTTTTATTCATCTCATATTATGCGGCAGCTCTTCAAAAATGGCATTAGAACCACAAAGTTACAATAACAGTCACCCGCACAATAGGGCAACAATCTCACATCTGTATAGCTGGCATGCAATCTGGCGGTATTTTGGGGCAATCTGGCGGCATTTTAGGGGCAAACTGGCAGCAATTAATGGGCATAGGGGCAACTATGGCATGGCACAGTGGCGACAATTGATGGGCACAGTGGCGACCATGGCATGGCACAGTGGCGACAATTGATGGGCACAGTGGCGACCATGGCATGGCACAGTGGTGACAATGGCATGGCACAGTGGTTGCGTTTGGCATGGCACAGTGGCGACAATTGATGGGCACAGTGGCGACCATGGCATGGCACAGTGGTGACAATGGCATGGCACAGTGGCTGCGTTTGGCATGGCACAGTGGCGACAATTGATGGGCACAGTGGCTGCGTTGGATGGCATGGCACAGTGGCCACAATTTTATGGCACAGTGGCTGCGTTTGATGGGCACAGTGAGGCTGCAATTGACGTTTTTTTTTTTTCGTTTGTTTGCGCCCCCCCAAAAATGTTGAGTACCAGCCGCCACTGATTACAACCTTCTACCCGCCAACCTCCTAACGACCAATCATCGGCTGATAACGAGGATGTCAGCTGCCTTCATAGTATCATTGCAACAAAGAGAAAAAGCGTCACATCCAGAGATAACGAAAAATGTGGTTTATTGTAGAGTTGAAGGTTTAAAAAACATGACACACGCGGGATCCACACTGTTCAGCAGACGCGTTTCACACAACGTGCTTAATCATTCAAGCAATGATTAAGCACATTGTGTGAAACGCGTCTGCTGAACAGTGTGGATCCCTCGTGTGTCATGTTTTTTAAACGTTTGATTCTACAAAAAACCAACATATTTTTCTTCATCTCTGGATGTGTCGCTTCGTCTCTTTGTTGCGTGGATTTTCCAGGTTGCGGACCGCGGCAGGCACCCAGTCTTGTTGCCACAGTTGTATCAAGAGACTTTTAATTTGCAGACAGCCTTGGAGCTGTGTACACTCCCTTTGCATATTATCATTGTTTGTCCCTCCCTTGTCTCTCTCCATCAGCTTTGGGGACTCATTAGCTAATTGATGGAGAAAAATTGAGGACTTACCCCCCCCCCCCTTTACATCAGCCCCCCCTCACTTTACATTAGTCTCCTTCCCTACACATCACAGCCCCTCCTTTACTTCACATTCCCACCTTTACATCAGTGTTCTCAACAGCTCTTCATATCATAATAGTCCCGACTCATTTTCATTAGTGTCCTCAGTCCCTACCTTCACATTACAGCCCTGCCTTTACATCACAGTCCCCCCTTCACATCGCAGTCCCCCCTTTACATCAGTGTTCTTAACAGCCCTTCACAATATAGTCCCCCCTCCTTTACATTAGTGTCCTCAGTCCCTACCTTCACATCACCGTCCCTCCTTTACATCACAGTTCCCCCTTTACATCACAGTCCCCCCTTTACATCACAGTTCCCATTTACATCACAGTCCCCCCTTTACATCACAGTTCCCCCTTTACATCACAGTTCCCCCTTTACATCAGTGTTCTCAACAGCCCTCCACAATATAGTCCCCCCTCATTTACATTAGTGTGCTCAGTCCCTACCTTCACATCACAGTCCCCTCTTTACATCAGAGTTCCCCCTTTACATCACAGTCCCCCCTTTACATCACAGTTCCCCCTTTACATCACAGTCCCCCCTTTACATCATTGTTCTCAACAGCCCTTCACAATATAGCCCCCCTCCTTTACATTAGTGTCCTCAGGCCCTACCTTCACATCACAGTCCCCTGTTTACATCAGTGTTCTCAATAGCCTTACACAATATAGTCACAGTCCCTCCTTTACATCACAGTACCCCCTTTACATCACAGTCCCCCCTTTACATTACAGTTCCCGCTTTACATCACAGTTCCCCCTTTACATCACAGTCCCCCCTTTACATTACAGTTCCCGCTTTACATCACAGTTCCCCCTTCACATCACAGTCCCCCCTTTACATCAGTGTTCTCAATAGCCTTCCACAATATAGTTCCCCTTCCTTCACCTTGGTGTCCTCAGTCACTACCTTCACATCACAGTCCCTCCTTTACATCACAGTTCCCCCTTTACATTACAGTTCCCGCTTTACATCACAGTTCCCCCTTTACATCACAGTTCCCCCTTTACATCACAGTTCCCCCTTTACATCAGTGTTCTCAACAGCCCTTCACAATAAAGTTCCCCCTCATTTACATTAGTGCCCTCAGTCCCTACCTTCATATCACAGTCCCCCCTTTACATCAGTGTTCTTAACAGCCCTTCACAATATAGTCCCCCTCCTTTTCATTAGTGTCCTCAGTCCCTACCTTCACATCACAGCCCCTCCTTTACATCGCACCCCCCCCCCCTTTACAACAGTGTTCTCAACAGCCCTAAATTAGTGTCCTTAGTCCCCTCCTTCACATCACAGCCCCTTTCTTCACATCACAGTCACCCCTTTAAATCACAGACCTCCCCTTCCCACTACATATCTCGCATGACATCAAGCCCCTCCTTTACATCAGTTCTCCCTTCACATCATAGTCCCCCCCTTTTACATCACAGTCCACTTCACATCAAAGCCCCGTCCCTTTACATCAAACCCCTCCTTTCATATTAGTGTCCTACCTCAAACCCCCCTTCATTATAGTCCTACCTTATACAGCAGGGCAGAGGATGGAAGGCACAGCAGGTCTAGACGGAGGGTGGGAGCTGTCCAACTTTTCATGTTAACAAATGGGTGACTGGTTGCTAGCCCCCCCCCCCCCCCATTCCCCCCTTCATACCAAATCCCCCTTACATTGCGGCCCCCCTTTTACATCAGTATCCTCACTTCCCCCTTTACATCCCAGTCCCCCCCCCCCTTTACATCACAATCCACTTGACCTAAGAGCCTCCCTTTTGCATTATAGTCCCCTTCACAATCCAAGCCCTCCTTTCATATCAGTGTCCCCAGCCCCCTTTACATCAAACCCCCTTCTTTTTACAGTCCTACCTTATACAGTTGGGCAGAGGACGGGAGCCATGGCAGGTCTAGATGGAGGGTGGAAGCTGCGCAACTTTTTCATGTTATAGAAATGGGTTGCCTCATGGTTTAATCAGAGGTAGGGGTGGGTGCCATCATCCTAAAAAATCAGAGGGTGGGAGCTGCCCAAATTTTTATGTTAACAAATGGGTGACTGGTTACTAGCACCACCCTACGTCCTTCACATCACATTCCACGCTTTACACCAAATCCCCCCTTACATCGCGGCCTCCCTTTTACATCAGTGTCCTCACTTCCCCCTTCACATCACAGCCCCCCCCCCTTTACATCACAATCCACTTCACATAACAGCCTCCCTTTTGCATTATAGTCCCCCTCACAATCCAGGGGTGACACTGATGGGCAGCACTGATGGGAGGCACCGATGAGAGACACTGATGGGAGGCACTGACTGGCATATCTTATGGGAACTGATTGGTGGCACTTATGGGCACTGATTGGTTGCACTGATGGGCACTGCTGGGGCTTTCCTTTAATCAGAGCACCATTGAACCCACTTTCTCTGAGCCCAGGTAATGCTGGACCTGCCTCCAGGATTTGACTGGACAGTTAAACGGAGAAGCAGCACAGTGATGATCTCACTTCTCACTATGCTCTCCCATCCTAATAGCATGCTTCTTATCAGCATGTGAACCGATTGGCTCATTGTACTGCTTCTTTCTTTCACACTCCACCCCTGCTGTACAGGGAGTACTAGAGGGTGGTACCAGGTAGAATCAGGGCTGTACTGGGACAAAAATGTGGCCCTGGACTTCATCCAGACTGGCCCACTTTAAAAGGTCTCTCCCATGGTGGCCGGACAACTCCCGCACCCCCCCCCCCCCCAGGCCACTCAAGCCCCCTCTCCCCCTTCACTAGCCACTAGCTGTTTTATTTTATTAGAGTAGAATGGCTGGTACTGGTACTCTTATAGGCAGTACCAGTGGGGAAGCTAGACATTATGTCACCCGGGGAAAACAATCAGTTCGGTGTCCCCCCTTATGGGACAAGATTAGGCAGAAGTGAGAAACTCCCAGGCCATAGCTGTTGATTCAGCTGTCTGTCCCCTCCCCCATGCTCCCCTGGTCCTCCCCTGCTTCTTTGTTCCCCCCGGGTGAACGCTGTGGGGAGGGAGAGGAGGTGAGCGCTGCAGGAAGGGAGAGACAAAGGAGCGGAGGGGGGGCGGCGGCCCGCTGTCACTGAAGCCGGCCCACCGAGCCACCGGCCCACCGGGAAACTCCCTGTAGACCCAATGGTCAGTCCATCCCTGGGTAGAATTCAGATACTTGCATTGCTTGTACAATGTCAATGTCAGATCTCGAATGCAAACACATGTTTTTTAAAGAAGAAGTAGCATACTCCTCTTTCTGGTGGCCCGTGTCTCCTACCCTCCCTTTGTGGTGAAAGAGATTAATTTCCTGTCCCAAGACAGGGGAAGCTTGTACTGCTTTACCGGCTCAGACAGGAAATTAATCTCTTTCATTTTGGCGCCCCACGTTGGGCGCCAAAATGAAAGAGTTTAATTTCCTGTCCCAAGACAGGGGAAGCTTGTACTGCTTTACCGGCTCAGACACTATAGCAAGAAATGCACACACACTGCTTTCCTTGGTTGCCAGAGTAGAAAGAGAGAGAGGAAGTCCTCTCACTATAGTTTTATTAGCCACATGAAATCACAAGACATGCATTTGATTGGTTCACATTATACATCCACACCCATCGACCCTCCCAATCACCCACTGCCCCACCCCTCACCCTCCCATTCACACGCCCCCCTGTGAGCACATGTCCAAGTCTTTGTTTAATACTAAAACACAGGGATTCCCGGCCAGCTTTGCAAGGGTTTTCTCCTCAAACCCATGTAAACTTATAGGAAAAGAGTAGGAGGAGAATTTAGCATAAACAGCTCTTTTGTTACGAGATACAAAGTTCCTTCAGCCATTCAAAATACAAGGCTTTCCTTTCAAAAGTCAAAACAGTCCCGAGACATAAATTCTTTTGGTGGGAGGAAGCCAGGAAGGGGACAGTCTTTTGTCCTTCAAATGCTGAGTCTGTTACTTTAACCACTTAAGGATCGGACCAATATGCTGCTAAATGACCCAAGGGGTTTTTACAATTCGGCACTGCGTCGCTTTAACTGACAATTCCGTGGTCGTGCGACGTGGCTCCCAAACAAAATTGACGTCCTTTTTTCCCCACAAATAGAGCTTTCTTTTGGTGGTATTTGATCAATTTTTATTTTTTGCTCTATAAACAAAAATAGAGTGACAATTTTGAAAAAAATGCAATATTTTTTACTTTTTGCTATAATAAATATCCCCCAAAAACATATATAAATTTTTTTTTCCTCAGTTTAGGCCGATACGTATTCTTCTACCTATTTTTGGTAAAAAAAACGCAATAAGCGTTTATCGATTGGTTTGCGCAAAATTTATAGCGTTTACAAAATAGGTGATAGTTTTATTATTATAATTTTTTTTTACTACTAATGGCGGCGATCAGCGATTTTTTCGTGACTGCAACATTATGGCGGATACTTCGGACAATTTTGACACATTTTTGGGACCATTGTCATTTTCACAGCAAAAAATGCATTTAAATTGCATTGTTTATTGTGAAAATGACAGTTGCAGTTTGGGAGTTAACCACAGGGGGCGCTGTAGGAGTTAGGGTTCACCTAGTGTGTGTTTACAACTGTAGGGGGGTGTGGCTGTAGGTCTGACGTCATCGATCGTGTCTCCCTATAAAAGGGATCACTCGATCGATGCAGCCGCCACAGTGAAGCACGGGGAAGCCGTGTTTACATACGACTCTCCCCGTTCTTCAGCTCCGGGGCGGCTAGAAACGAATAGCTCGTCCCGGATCGCTCCTGAAGCCACGGGAACCGCCGCATGTACCGGGGGGGGGGTCCCGATCGGACCCCCGACCCACGTCTAGGCAGGGACGTACAGGTACGCCATTCTGCCGACGTATATGTAAATGCGGTGGTCCGGAAGTGGTTAAAACAATATCTGATATAAAATCCTCAAGGAAAATAAACACTTATTGTGATAAATATTTCTCACACATGCATATAATGAATATAAAAACAATATAACAACATAAAAAGATATAAAAAGAAATTAAAGGAATATAAAAGAAAAGAAAACATTTCTGTGGTTCTAATAACAAAAATTAGACTTAACATAAAATAGGAATTTTAGTATAATCTATCACAGTGGCAGCGCTGTAACCTCCACCAGTCTCCTTGGCATTTAACACTTCCAGAAGTGTCAGATACCCACGTCCCCCACTGCTCACGTTGGTTCCATCCTCCAATCCCGGGTACTGTAGTGACGTAGGGCGGGGTAGGAGGATGAAATCACAGTGACAGGGGACAAAGTCATCCAATGGAGACGGCAGGACTGGAAGGGAGTGAAGATAGGAGACGTGCCACCAGAGAGCTCACTCTCAGAATTCTTCTATGACAGGTAGCTGCTGCTTTCATTTAGAGAACGATCGAGGTCTCTTTAAATGAAATGAAAAGTTTGATTGACTAACCAACTTGATTAAAACTATCTTTCCAGGACACCTGAGGTCTCTTCGCCAGGCGTGGCCTCTCTTCCTGAAGGCCTCATTGTGTGGAGGAACTGGCAGCAAACTGACATTTGTCAGCACCCTTTACTTAAGGAGTCAGAGGCACGCAGCAGCGGATTACTTATTAACCAGCTTTAGAATAGAAGAGCATTTACCTGCCTAGCATTCCATTATCTGGAATAGCAGATTTTCAGAAGGCTTACCTTTCTTTCTCTGTGTATTACACAAGGATTCCGATAACATTCACACATTTATTTTATTTCACAATCTATTTCTGTTATGTAGGTTGCTTGGCTTCCTATTTGTGCCTCATTTTGTAACAATTCCCTCTGTCACTCTTCTTCTCCCCCAGTTATACTTTTTTTTGCTTTGATGTATAAACCTCTTTAACCACTTTACCACCGGGCCAATTCTGGCACTTCTCTCCTTCATGTAAAAATCACAATTTGTTTGCTAGAAAATTAATCAGAACCCCCAAACATTATATATATATATATATTTTTTAGCAGACACCATAGGGAATAAAATGGCGGTCATTGCAACTTTTTTTCTCACACGGTATTTGCGCAATAATTTTTCAAACGCCTTTTTTTGGGAAAAAAAAAAACGGTTTCATGAATTAAAGAATTACAAAACAGTAAATTTAACCCAATTTTTTTGTATAATGTGAAAGACGATGTTACGCCGAGTAAATAGATACCTAACATGTCACGCTTTAAAATTGCGCACACTCATGGAATGGCGCCAAACTTCGGTACTTAAAAATCTCCATAGATAGTTTAACATTTTTTACAGGTTACTATTTTCGAGTTTTAGAGGAGTTACATGTGGGGTTTGAACGGCGTTTACATATGTGGGCGGGACCTGCATGCGTGTTCACTTCTGCGAGAGATAACGGGAACAGGGGCGTTTTGAAAAAAATATTTTTTACATTTTATTTTTATTTTACTTAAAAAAATATATTTTTACACTTTCTTTTACATTTTTTTTTGTAAACATCCCTTGTAATAGGAATGTGTGTGACAGGTCCTCTTTATGGAGAGATGTGGGTTCAACAAGACCCCACATCTCTCCTCCAGGCTTACAAGCATGAAATCAGTGGGAAAAAAAATCACGATCACATGCCGACAGACGTGATTGCGGCTTTGTTTACTTCCGGGTACCGGGCGTGACGTCATAACGTCACGCCCGGGCCTCTGACGGTCATAGAGATGACTGGTCATCTCTATGCTTTACAGCAGCGCGACCGGTTCCCTCTCCGGGCCCCCGATGGCTCGGGAGAGCCCGGAGAAGCACCGGATGGCGGCAGGAGGGGGGGACGTCCCCTCCCGCTGCCTATAAGAACGATCAAGCGGCGGGACCGCCGCTTTGATTGTTCTTATCGTGCACAGAATCGGCGGCTGAAGACGGCAATGTCTGAATGATGCCTGTAGCTGCACCCATCATTCAGATATCACCGCACAAAGCGTCCTCGGTCGTCAAGAGGTTAACAAATTAAGCTCCCGGACCATAGAGAACCTGCATTTAATGGGTTTTTTATTCCAGAATTTTTCAGCTTGTTTGTGCCCCCCCAAAAATTTTGAGCACCAACTGCCACTGCACGGCAGTGTGAACTGGGGCTGACTTTGTCATTAACTAAGACAAGGATAAGCAAACTCGGCACTCCAGCTGTGATCAAACTACAAATCCCATCATGGCTCTGAAAGTCAGGTCTGTGGCTGTCAGAGCCTTGCAATGCTTCCTGGGACTTGTAGTTCCACAACAATTGGAGTGCCGAGACTACCCCTAACTTAAAGTGGTTGTAAAGCTTCTTTTTTTTTTGTGGTAAAATAACAAACATGCCTATACTTACCTGCTCTGTGCAATGCTTTTGCACAAACTAGCCCCAATCCTCTTCTTCTGGGGTCCCCCGCTGGTGCTCCAGGCCCCTCCTCCTCCTCCTCATCGGGGGCTCCCACGCAAAGACTGCGTCCATTGACAGACAGTGAGACTCAGCCCCGCCCCCCCTCCTGTGTCACAGGATTTGACAGTGGATCAATCAAAGAATGTGCTGTCATCCTTCTAGCTTTGCTTTTTCAACTATAAATTTCTACTTTACATAACAGCAATGTACAGAAATATGAAGATATAAATAATTATTGATCAGGGAACTGCCCATCATCATTTTTTTTATTAAAGTAAAAGGTAAAAAGCTAAGAGATTTAATTGCTGCAGATCAAAAAGTCTGAGTCAGCTTGATGTAAGGTACTAAATCACCGCAGGACGGCCCCACTCCCAATACATTCCTGAGATTGCAGTTTAGGGAGAAGGAGCAGAAAGGACAGAGCTTTTGTGGCTATCAGATTACAGAGCTGTGTAATTCACCCCTGCAGGGCTCATAGCTGTGGAAACACATGCTGAGGGTCTTCTGAGGGGTCAGAGGGGAAAAACAGGGTAATCAGATGAATAGATTGCTGGGCTCTTATGCATTCTGACAATTGAGACAATCGTATTTCCAGAGAAAGAGTATCTTGGGGGGACTCTGCTCCTTTCACTGTCTGATTCTCCTCTCCTGAGATACACCCTGCTGCTGGAGGACTCTGCTCCTTCCATTTCTGATTCTCCTCTTCTGAGATACTCCGTGCTGCTGGGGGACTCTGCTCCTTCCACTTCTGATTCTCCTCTTCTCAGATACTCTGTGCTGCTGGAGGACTCTGCTCCTTCCACTTCTGATTCTCCTCTTCTGAGATACTCCCTGCTGCTGGAGGACTCTGCTCCTTCCACTTCTGATTCTCCTCTTCTGAGATACTCCGTGCTGCTGGGGGACTCTGCTCCTTCCATTTCTGATTCTCTTCTTCTGAGATACTCCCTGCTGCTGGAGGACTCTGCTCCTTCCACTTCTGATTCTCCTCTCCTGAGATACTCCCTGCTGCTGAAGGACTCTGCTCCTTCTACTTCTGATTCTCCTCTCCTGAGATACTCTGTGCTTCTGGGGGACTCTGCTCCTTCCACTTCTGATTCTCCTCCTCTGAGATATTCTGTGGTGCTGAAGGACTCTGCTCCTTCAACTTCTGATTCCCCTCTTCTGAGATACTCTGTGCTGATGGAGGACTCTGCTCCTTCCACTTCTGATTCTCCTCTTCTGAGATATTCTGTGCTGCTGGAGGACTCTGCTCCTTCCACTTCTGATTCTCCTCTTCTGAGATACTCCGTGCTGCTGAAAGACTCTGCTCCTTCCACATCTGATTCTCCTCTTCTGAGATACTCCCTGCTGCTGAAGGACTCTGTTCCTTCCACTTCTGATTCCCCTCTTCTGGGATACTCTGTGCTGATGGAGGACTCTGCTCCTTCCACTTTTGATTCTCCTCTCCTGAGATACTCCCTGCTGCTGGAGGACTCTGCTCCTTCCACTTCTGATTTTCTTCTTCTGAGATACTCCGTGCTGTTGGAGGACTCTGCTTATTCCACTTCTGATTCTCCTCTTCTGAGATGCTCCGTGCTGTTGGAGGACTCTGCTCCTTCCACTTCTGATTCTCCTCTTCTGAGATTCTCCGTGCTGAAGAACTCTGCTCCTTCCACTTCTGATTCTCCTCTTCTGAGATACTCCGTACTGCTGGAGGACTCTGCTCCTTCCACTTCTGATTCTCCTCTTCTGAGATACTCTGTGCTGCTGAAGTACTCTGCTCCTTCCACTTCTGATTCTCCTCTCCTGAGATACTCCCTGCTGCTGAAGGACTCTGCTCCTTCCACTTCTGATTCTCCTCTCCTGAGATACTCCCTGCTGCTGGAGGACTCTGCTCCTTTCACTTCTGATTCTCCTCTTCTCAGATACTCCGTGCTGCTGGAGCACTCTGCTCCTTCCATTTCTGATTCTCCTCTTCTGAGATACTCCCTGCTGCTGGAGGACTCTGCTCCTTCCACTTCTGATTCTCCTCTTCTGAGATACTCTGTGCTGCTGAAGTACTCTGCTCCTTCCACTTCTGATTCTCCTCTCCTGAGATACTCCCTGCTGCTGAAGGACTCTGCTGCTTCCACTTCTGATTCTCCTCTTCTAAAATACTCTGTGCTGCTGAGGGACTCTGCTCCTTCCACTTCTGATTCTCCTCTTCTGAGATACTCCGTACAGCTGGAGGACTCTGCTTCCACTTCTGATTCCCCTCTTCTGGGATACTCTGTGCTGATGGAGGACTCTGCTCCTTCCACTTCTGATTCTCCTCTTCTCAGATACTCCGTGCTGCTGGAGGACTCTGCTCCTTCCACTTCTGATTCTCCTCTTCTGAGATACTGTCACGTACCTAGTTGGAGGTGTAATTGATAAGAGGGTTTCCCTTGCGACTGAGCATCGAGCACCCCTGGAGTTGAGAACAAGACTCAAAGAAGCACAAGTGCCATTTAGGTAGGTTGCTTGCAGAGGTGTCTACTGGATAGCGATCAGCTGGTCTGTCAGGACTGATGGCAGAACCACTGTTGCCCTTGGAGATCTAGCTAGCAAGACCAAGGCAGCGACCACAAGTGAGGTGGTGCCAGTGGCAGGAGAGAGGTCAGACTGGCAGAACCAGACTGAAGAAGCATAGTCAGGATGGAAGCCAAGGTTATACACGGAGAGACTAGCCAGGGGATAGGCAGGAGCGTGGTCAGGGACAGAGCTGAGGTTTGCATTTATCTCAGGAATGGCAGCAGGCAGGTTTTTTCACGTACAGTGAGGCAAAGACTTTTGGAGGATGGCCTGGTGTCAAGAAGGGCAGCAAAAATGCCACTTTTTTTCCAGGAAAAACAACGTCGGAGCCAGACTGATATTATGCCAAAGTTACAGGGATTGGACGGCTGAGGACTGGGGTAAAGTCATTTTCTCTGATGAATCCCTTTTCCGATTGTTTGGGGTATCCAGAAAAAAATGCCTTTTCCAGCATGATGGATCACCTTGCCATAAGGCAAAAGTCATAACTAAGTGGTTTGGGGAACAAAACATCAACATTTTGGGTCCATGGTCAGGAAACTCCCCAGACCTTAATCCCATTGAGAACTCGTGGTCAATCCTCAATAGGTGAGTGAGCAAAAAAACACCCCACAGAAGCCAAGAAGTTGATTGCCAGCATTCCGGGGGGAATTGCAGAGGGTTGAAAAAGAAGAGTCAACACTGCAAATAAAGATTTTTTGCATAAACTTAATGTAATTGTCAATAAAAGCCTTTGACACTTATGAAATGCTTGTAATTATACTTAAAGCGGAGTTCCACCCAAAAATGGAACTTCCGCTTAACCCACTCCTCGCCCCCTTACATGCCACATTTGGCATGTAATTTTTTTTGGGGGGGGAGTGGGGGCTTCAGGAGAAGGGGACTTCCTGTCCCACTTCCTCCTTCCGCCGAGGGGCTGGTAAGGCGAATAGCTTAATCGCCTTACTGCGGCCCTTCCCTGTAGCCGATCGCCTGTCCAATCGGACGGCGCAGTGCCGCTCGCGCATGCGCAGTGGCGCTCGTGCATGCGCAGTGGGTGCCCGGCCGTGAAGCCGAAAGCTGTCACGGCCGGGTGCCCACACTTGGAATGAAGACGCCAGCCGGAGAGGGGGGGAGAGGAGCGGAGCCCCGGCCGGCGCGAGGCTGGAACCGTGGAGCAGGTAAGTGTCTGTTTATTAAAAGCCAGCAGCTACACTTATTGTAGCTGCTGACTTTTAATAAACATAAAAAAAGGCTGGAACTCCCCTTTAAGAATACAATAGTAGCATCTGCCAGAAAGATCTAAAAATACTGAAGCAGCAGCCTTTGTGAAAATTTATATTTGTGTCATTGTCAAAACTTTTGGCAACAAAGTCAAGTCTTCTTCTTCCTCTCCTGCCGCGAGTTGCTAAAGTCAGAAGAAAAAAAAAGTCACAAGTCGCTAAAGGTGGGAGGGGTGTCAGACAAAAACGGTATAAATAAAAAAAAAAAAACGGGGGGGGGGGGGGACCTGCCGCAAGTTTCTAAAGGTGGGGGGGGGTCACCCTTACAGGTGTAATGCCTGTACCTCCCTGATGGCGGCCCTGCTTATTGGTATTTAGAGACTGGAAGAATGGCTACTCAAGGTTCGGTGGTAGGAACATGCTGTCCATAATCAGTTTGTATCGCGGTCGCAGTTAGGCGGCTTGCAATGAGCTGTCGTAGATGGACAGATATGTCTCAGCTTGTTCTAAAGAATTCCATCTGTCATCAGCTTGTTCTGTTTAAGATAAACATGCTTAGAAATTTGTTTTGAAGATCTGTCCATGAGAAACTAAAATTACTGCTGACGCCAACATGCATTATACTGTTTACTTGAAAAGGGTCTGCCGGTGACTTGTCGGTATGGTTCCCCTATCGAGATGTTTCCTGTAAGGACTGCGCAGGCGCAATCCTTGCCGACGGAAATCTCCGAACCTCGGCCGGCATCCAGGCTCATTCCTTAACACACCCGTGGATTGGAGGATGTTAAAAAAAGAGCCAGGAGGCCGACTGGCCTCTTACCTCAAATTCCACGTCGCCCTGGAGGTTCGGTGATTTCCGTCGGCAAGGATTGCGCCTGCGCAGTCCTTACAGGAACCATCTCGATAGCCGGAACCATATCGTCAGATCACCGGCAGTCCCTGGCAATCTCTCTGCAGTCTCTGACCGTCTTCTCTATGTGGAATATTATCTGTAGCACTTTGGTAGGGATGAGCTTGGGTCTGGGCCGGCGTTATTAACATACTATATGGTCAATGCCATTGGGGGCAGCACAGTGGCTAAGTGGTTAGTGCTTCCACCTAGCAGCCCTAGGTTTCTTGGTTTGAATGCCAACCATGGCACTACCTGCCTGCAGTTTGCATGTTCTCCCTGTGCCCGCGTGGGTTCCTCCAGGACTCCAAAGACACACTGGTAGGATAAGTGGCTCCTGTCTAAATTGTATTAGGTAGATTCAGAGAGAAAGGCTTAAACTTGCGGCGGCGTAGCTTAGCGTGTTTAGGCTACGCCGCCGTAAGTTAGCTAGGCAAGTGCATGATTCTCAGTGTACTTGCCTGCTAATATACGGCGGCGTAGCCTAAAGCGGGCGGGCGTAAGGGCGCCAAATTCAAATGTGTGGAAGGGGGCGTGTTTAATGTTAATAAGGCTTGACCTCACGTTTTTGACATATTTTTGTTACTGCGCATGCGCCAGGTGCCTACATTTCCCAGTGTGCATTGCGGCTAAGTACGCCGCACGGGCCTATTGATTTCGACGTGGACGTAAACGACGTAAATCGCTATTCGCGGACGACTTACGCAAACGACGTAAAAATTTCGAATCTCGCGGCGGGAACGGCGGCCATACTTTAACATTGCTATTCCACCTAATAGATGGAATAACTTTAGGCCTGATAATGCCTTACGGAAACGTCGTAAATCTACTGCGGCGGCCGGGCGTACGTTCGTGAATCGGCGTATCAACTCATTTACATATTCTACGCCGACCGCAATGGAAGCGCCACCTAGCAGCCATCCGAAATATTGCAATCTAAGATAGGACGGCACAAGCCGTCGTATCTTAGATATGTTTAAGCGTATCTCTGTTTGAGAATACAGTTAAACATAAGTCGGCGTAGATTCTGAGTTAGGTCGGCTTATCTACTGATAAGCCGACCTAACTCTTACTGAATCTACCTATATGTCTGGATGAGAGTCAGGGACCTTAGATTGTAAGCTCCTTGAGGGTAGGGGGGTTGATGTGAATGTACCATATATATGTGTAAAGCGCTGGGTAAATTTACAGCATTATATTATCAGTACCCCTGGAACAATTCTGATACGGCCATATTAGGTGGATGATATCAAGAGCATCAATTCTCTTGTGTATATGCAGCTGCGGGGCAGGAATTGCCTGTGCTACAACTGATTGTGGCAGCTTTCTTCCAGATTTGGATGATCATGGGTTAAGACCGAACCCACGTGCATTTCTACACTTTGGTGACATCTGAGGGGTGGCAGATGAGGTACCCGATATTTATTAAGTTGACCAACACTATTGTATAATATAAGTTACATTTAGGAAGTAGGGATGGCACCAGAGGCATAACTATAACCTTCAGGGCCCTGGTGCATAGAACCATGAAGGGCCCTCCTGACCCCCGACCGGGGGCCCTTTCTGCTGATCCTGGGGCCCTTTACTCCTGCTGTGAGACCCTTTATTACAGTCCCGGGGACCCTTTCACATGTCCTGCCCCCCACAGTGGCCGAATACCAGGGCTCGGTCGCATGTTTGACCTTTGGGACCCTGGTAGTTAATAGTTTTTTTCTAAATTTTTGTTATTTTATTTTTCACCATTTTATGTTTTTTTTTTTATTGTTTGTTACTATTTTATTTTTTACCTTTACATTGGGAGGTGTAACCCAGCAGCAGTCATGCAAAGGGTTACACAACCGGCGTATTTTACGTTGGACGTGTGTCTGGCTGGGCGTAGGTTACGTTCTCGCCGTACGTAGTTTAGGGAGTTGTTCGGACGTGGTTGTGAGCATGCGCAGAGGAATGCGTCCACATCACGGCGCATGCGCAGTTCGTTATACGTATCTGTCTGGCGCTAAGCCCATCATTTGCATGGGGTCACGCCTCATTTTCATGGCTCACGCCCACTTCCACCTACGCCAGCGTACGCCTTCGAAGCCCAGCGCAGTTTTGGGAGCACTGGCTTTGTGAATTCCATGCATGCCTCTCTGCGCTGCGTTGGCGTAGTGTATATTGTTTGCGCTACGGCGGCGTAATGTGCGCCCGCTCTTTGTGAATCTGGGCCTGAGTGTTCACTACATGGATAGGACCATACATTGATAGATTGAATACACCTTATGTACACACGACCATTATTCATGTCATGGAAGAAAATTTAAGTTTTTCTCGACGTGATTCCTCTGAAGCCTGCCTTGCATCCACACGATTGTGAAAAAAAATGCTTGCGAAAAGCGCGGTGACGTACAACACGTACGACGGCACTATAAAGGGGAAGTTCCATTCGAATGGCGCCACCCTTTGGCTTGCTTTCGTGTTACCGTGTGTTAGTAAAAGTTTGGTGAGAGACGTTACAGCGTGACGAATGTGCTGTCTCCATTACGAACGCTAGTTTTACCAGAACGAGCGCTCCCGTCAAACTTGCTTCTGAGCATGCGTGTTTTTTCCCCCTCGTTAAAGCCCACACACGACCGTTTTTCACAACGTGAAATAGAACGACATGAAAACGACGAGAAAAAATAGAGCATGTTCTACATTTTAATGGCCATTTTTCTCGTCGAGAAAAATGCTCTGGAGCCTACACACAATCGTTTTTCACGACCAATTTAACCACTTGACCACCAGGCACGTAAACCCACTTAATAACCAGACCAATTGTCAGCGTTTGGTGCTCTTACAATTTGAATGACAATTACTTAGTCATACAACATTGTACCCAAATGAATTTTTCGTCCTTTTTTTCACACAAATAGAGCTTTCTTTTCGTGGTATTTAATTACCGTAGGGTTTTTTATTTTTTTGTGCTTTAAGAAAAAAAAGACTGAAAATTCTGTAAAAAAAATGAAAATTTCTTTGTTTCTGTTATAAAATTTGGCAAATTTTGTATTTTTTCTTCATTCTAATGTGAAAGATGAAGTTACGCCGAGTAAATAGATACCCAACATGTCACCCTTCAAAATTGCACACGCTCGTGGAATGGCGCCAAACTTCGCTACTTAAAAATCCCCATAGGCGACATTGCAGGGTATTGTGGGGTATTGCAGAGTATTGTGGGGTATTGCAGAGTATTGTGGGATATTGCAGAGTATTGTGGGATATTGCAGAGTATTGTGGTGTATTGCAGAGTATTGTGGGGTATTGCAGAGTATTGTGGTGTATTGCAGAGTATTGTGGGGTATTGCAGAGTATCGTGGGGTATTGCACAGTTTGGTTATGTTGCAGAGTATTGTTATGGGGCAGGGATGGCTGAGCAGGGATGGATGGCTGGATCTGTGACTGCATTTGTCACAGATCCAGCCCACAGCACTCGTGCTGCATCCGCTCTCTCCCCTCTCCTCTCACACTGTACCGTTCGGTACAGAGAGGGGAGGGAGGAACCGGCGTCATCACATGACGCCGGTTTGTTTACAAGTGATCGCTCCGTCATTGGACGGAGCAATCACGTGATAAACCGCCGCTATCAGCGGCGATTTACCGTGATCCGTGATGCGGACCCGGCGGTCACGGACATTCCCGTGTGCGCACCCCAGGGGGACGTCCTCCGAGAGTTAAGGAACCGCCTTGTAGACATCTTTCGTCTATAGGGCGTGATTAAGTGGGTAAAAACGGTCGTGTGTACGCGGCATTACAGATTCTCCCATCCATACTATCTGCGGTTGGATGAAGCCCTTCTGCTGGGCTACTGTATTCTGACAGCTGCTTTTTGGCCAACAATTTTTTCGCCTGGCTCTTTCTATTTTTATAGCGATGTTGGGTGGGAAGAGGGCTACCCATGACCTTTGGGAAGCGAATGTATTGTTACTTATATGAGACAACAGTGGACTTTGTGTAACCTTGTCTGTAAATCCCTTGTATATAGGTGGGGTCATCATTCTGCACAGCACACGTCCAGCTTGCCATGAGTTCAGGGGGAAAGATCTCATGATGTAATGAGTTTATACTATTATTTATAAAGGATTTTCATTTTACAGTCCTAGCGATGTTTTAAAGAGACCCTGTCACCAACTCACTTAAAAACTGCAGGTAAAAGCATAGAAAATATAAAGTATTTTAAATGCCTGCTTGCCGACTAGAGATGTGCACGATGGACGCCGCGCAAGACACCAAGGGCCAGATTCTTGTAGAATCTGCGGCGGCGTAGCAAAAGCCATTTACACTACGCCGCCGCAAATTACTGGAGCAAGTGCCGTATTCTCCAAGCACTTGCTCCGTAATTTGCGTCGGCGTAGTGTAATTGGCCCGGCGTAAGGCCGCGTAATTCAAAGGGGGCGGCTTGTATTTAAATTAAGCGCACCCCCGCGCCGATCGAACTGCGCATGCGCCGGGCGGAAAAAAGCCCAGTGCGCATGCTCCAGCTCACAACGGAAAACGTCAATGACGCCGACGTGAGCGTCATTGACGTAAAGTAGTTTTTGCGAACGACTTACGAAAACTACGTAAACGACGGAAAAAGCCACGCTGACCCGACGCCATACTTAACATGGCATACGACGGACCTCATTATAGCAGGGGCAAGTTTGCGCTTACGGAAACGTCATAAAATCACTGCGTCGTGCACGCGTACGTTCGGGAATCTCGCGTAACTAGCTAATTTGCATAGACGACGGGGAAAACGACGATGCGACACCTAGCGGCAGGAAAAAAAAATTGCATTTAAGATCTGACAGCGTAAGAGCCTTACGCCTGTCAGATCTAATGGGTATCTATGCGTAACTGATTCTAAGAATCAGTCGCATAGATACCCTGGGCCAGATTAGGACTTACGACGGCGCAAATGGTGTTGCGCCGTCGTAACGCCTTTGAGAATCTGGCCCCAAAGCTATAAGTACTAAAAAAAATTTTTACAGGAATTGCGGGTCCACATTAGGGGTGCGCGCTATACGCTGGAGCGCGCAATACCCCGATTAATACGGTATATAAATCCTGTATTATTATAATAATAATAATAATTAAAAAAAAGTTCTACATTGACCAACTTCTGGACATCCCATAGCTTCCTATTCCTATCCAATACTATCCCTACATAAAATAACTGGGAAAAGAGCCCTTAAAGGGGTTGTAAAGGTAATTCTTTTCCCTAAATAGCTTCCTTTACCTTAGTGCAGACCTCCTTCATTTACCTCATCCTTCCATTTTGCTTTTAAATGAGGCTTTCTCCCTGGTGTGGAGTGTCGTGCTCGCCCCCTCCCTTGGACTACTGGAGAGTCAGGACGCTCTCTATATTGCAGATAGAGAAAGGAGCTGTGTGTTAGTGGGCGTCCTGACTCTCCTGTAGTCCAAGGGAGGGGGCGAGCACGACACTCCACACCAGGGAGAAAGCCTCGCATTACTGTGTGGAGTTACAGACAGAAGAACAGGAAGTGAGGATTTCTCAGAAGAAATAAAGACATTTAAAAGCAAAATCAAAGGATGAGGTAAGTGAAGGAGGACTGCACTAAGGTAAAGGAAGCTATTTAGGGAAAAAAATTACCTTTACAACCCCTTTAAACTGTTTTTCCAACTACGTGTGACTGCTGAAAATGCATGTTGCCTGACTGTGCAGACAAAGGGGTACCCAAAATTCAGTGGCTCCTGAGGGAGTAGTGCTACATCAGTTACTGCTCTAAAAGAAGTATGCAGATCAGGATCTTTACTCTGAATGCTTGTTCCAGGTCAGTGACTGAGAAAAAAAACAAATACTGTGGAACCTCGGATTACGATCATAATCCGTTCAAGGTCAATGGAAATTAAAATAATTTGTTCCACATTGACTTCAATGGCATGCAATACCGCATGCGGCCAGAGGCGGGGGGCGCCAGAGAGCCTCAGAAACGGCTGAAAAGAGGACACCTCGGAAAGACTTTGTTCCTGAGATTTGCCGAGGTTAGCCATGCTATCTTCGGGCCTTTCCATGCATTTCCATGCTCTGCTCGGCTCCGGCGCCCCCCCCCCACCTCAGGCCAAACGTGGTACTGCACAATGCTTTGGCCTGAATCCTGCTCATATTGCGAGGCAACACTCGCAAACCGAGTTACGATTTTTAAAAATACAGTGCTCGTGTATTGCGGAACGCTCGTTAACCGTGTTACTCGCAATCCGAGGTTCTACTGTAGTAGCCAGAGAGCGCCAGGCATCTAGCATTTTCAGGAGGAAGTCAGCAGCCCAGCATTTGTTTATTTGTAGTTGGTACTGACAGTAAAATATTAGATCTTCTTTTCCTGAGGTCAGGACTAGGGTTGTCCCGATACCACTTTTTTAGGACTGAGTACAAGTACCGATACTTTTTTTCAAGTAGTCGCCGATACCGAATACCGATACTTTTTTTAAATGTGTCCCCAAATGCAGCCATGTCCCCCCACAGATGCAGCCATGTCCCCCCACAGATGCAGCCATGTATCCCCCCCATGCAGCCATGTCTCCCCCCATGCAGCCATGTCTCCCCCCCATCCAGCCATGTCTCCCCCCATGTAGCCATGTATCCCCCCCATCCAGCCATGTCTCCCCCCATGCAGCCATGTATCCCCCCATCCAGCCATTGTCTCCCCCCATGCAGCCATGTCTCCCCCCATGTAGCCATGTATCCCCCCCATCCAGCCATGTCTCCCCCCATGCAGCCATGTATCCCCCCATCCAGCCATTGTCTCCCCCCATGCAGCAATGTATCCCCCCATCCAGCCATGTCTCCCCCCATGCAGCCATGTATCCCCCCATCCAGCCATTGTCTCCCCCCATGCAGCAATGTATCCCCCCATCCAGCCATTGTCACCCCCCATGCAGCCATGTATCCCCCCATCCAGCCATGTCTCCCCCCATGTAGCAATGTATCCCCCCATCCAGCCATTGTCACCCCCCATGCAGCCATGTATCCCCCCATCCAGCCATTGTCTCCCCCCGTGTATCCCCCCCATCCAGTCATTGTCTCCCCCTATGCAGCCATGTATCCCCCCCATCCAGCCATTGTCTCCCCCCATCCAGCCATTGTCTCCCCCCATGCAGCCATGTATCCCCCCATCCAGCCATTGTCTCCCCCCATCCAGCCATTGTCTCCCCCCATGCATCAATGTATCCCCCCATCCAGCCATTGTCTCCCCCCATGCAGCCTTTGACCCCCCCCTATCCAGCCATTGTCTCCCCCCCATCCAGCCATTGTCTCCCCCCATGCAGCCATGTATCCCCCCATCCAGCCATTGTCTCCCCCCATGCAGCCATGTATCCCCCCATCCAGCCATTGTCTCCCCCCATGTATCCCCCCCATCCAGCCATTGTCTCCCCCCATGCAGCCATGTATCCCCCCATCCAGCCATTGTCTCCCCCCAAGCAGCCATTGTCTCCCCCCATCCAGCCATTGTCTCCCCCCATCCAGCCATTGTCTCCCCCCATCCAGCCATTGTCTCCCCCCATGCAGCCATGTATCCCCCCATCCAGCCATTGTCTCCCCCCATCCAGCCATTGTCTCCCCCCATGCATCCATGTATCCCCCCATCCAGCCATTGTCTCCCCCCATGCAGCCATGTCCCGCTTACCTGCATCCCCGCTGCCGCCGACTGTGTAATACGCCGGGAACATTACAACTTTGAATCGCTGTAATGATTGGCGCCGCGCTGCGTATAGACACTCCCCCTTGCTCGGGATTGGACAGTTCACCCGAGCGAGGGGGAGTGTCTATGCGCGGTGCGAATCATTACAGCTATTCAAAGCTGTAATGTTCCCGGCGTATTACACAGTCGGCGGTAGCGGGGATGCGGCGAACGGCGGCGGGATGCGGCGTCACGGCGACGGCATGGGGGGGAGGGGGTACCGTTGTATTCTATTTTGGTATCGGGGGTATTTGCGGGAGTACGAGTACTCCCGCAAATACTCGGAATCGGTCCCGATACCGATACTAGTATCGGTATCGGGACAACCCTAGTCAGGACAGAGGGTGCGGATGGCTGACCACAGATAGGGTCATAAGGATATATTGATTGACGCTTTCTTGCCTAAATTCATAGCATGAGCAAGAACCCTTTAAACTTTTTTTTTTCACCTTTGATGTGTATGGAGATAAATAAATTTTAAAGCGTAAAATGCGCTAATGTGCAAACCCATATGATTGTGATTTTTTTTTTATCCCAGGGCATTGGGGGGTGAATAGACCCAGTGAATGTGTTTGCCCTCCAGTATAAGGGTATGCCGTTACCAGTTATTCATATTTCACTTGTCTTTTTGTTTTCCAGGCACTGGACACGTAACTTGCACCAAGGGTAAGTGAGCTGATAAAAATTAAATTGACCATACAAAAAAAAAAACTTCTTTGGCCCGTACGGGGATCGAACCCGCGACCTTGGCGTTATTAGCACCACGCTCTAACCAACTGAGCTAACCGGCCGTGTGATCACATGTTCAAAAAACATTTTTTTTTTCTGTGATGAAAGCGCACAGGTGACACTTTCTCTCACGCCCAGCAAAGTATACTCTTTCATCTATGCTCCGAGTGATAAGGGCCTGGTATGAATTTTAAGGGGATCCCCCATGCCTTTTTTTAACCTTTTTCATTCCGGGCCAATTATGGCATTTCTGTCCTACATGTAAAAAACATATTTTTTTTTGCTAGAAAATGACTTAGAACCCCTATATATATATTAGTGCTGTCAAACGATTACAATTTTTAATCGCGATTAATCGCATTGATGTCATAGTTAACTCACGATTAATCTATCTAATTTATGACGAATTTCCCCACAAATATCGCACAATTCTGCAAGTGATTATAATTTATGACGAATTTCCCCGCAAATCGCTATCGCACAATTCTGCAAGTGATTATAATTTATGATCGCTGTTTTCTAGCTGATCTAAAACCATTTTTGACATAAAGGGACACTTTTGGACAATCTACAGTTTTCAGGCAGAAAGAATAGTTTTTATTATATAAAAGTACATGTAGGGCACTGGGCAGACCACTAGGGACAAGGGGGGTGTGTATTTTTTACATACAGTACTGTAATCTATAAGATTACAGTATACTGTGTGTATTGTGTTTGTTTACTTTTTTGAATTTGGTGCCGTTCTCCGCTCCCGTGCGTCGTAACGTCGCAGGGAACGGAGATCGGCGGCACACAGACACTGTGAATCGAGCGAGGAGGACCCGCCGAGCGAGGAGGACCCGCCGAGCGAGGAGGACCCGCTCGATCACACAGCGGGGTGGCATCGCCGATCACACAGCGGGGTGGCATCGCTGGATCCAGGGACAAGGTGAGTAACTTGCCTGTGAATCCAGCGAGAAGGTAAGCCGCGCCGCGCCGCTGCACACTCTGCACGTCCACCCCGAGCGCTCCCGCGTTAATCGCGCGATAAAAATATTGACGGCGTTAACATGGGTTTGCGTTAACGCCGTTAATATCGCGTTTAACGCACAGCCCTAATATATATATATATATATATATATATACCGTATTTATCGGCGTATACCACGCACTTTTTTCCCCTTAAAATCAGGGGAAAAACGCGAGAGGAGCCGAGCGCCGCAGCGTAGAGCCGAGTGGAGCTGAGCAGAGAGCCGAGCCAAGTGTACTACGCACTCGGCCACGCCCGCAGCCACGCGAGAGGAGCCGAACACACAGGAAATCCGGCTCCTCTCGGCGCCAAATCCAAAACAAACACCGCTGCAACCCCGGGCAAGGTGCGGATAGACTGGACGGACCCCGCGAGGAAGCCGCAGATGGACATCTACAAAAATGTAATTTTTTTTTCCCCCAAAAATACCTTCCAAAGTTTGGGGTAAGCGTTATACGCCTGTGCGCGGTATACCCCGATAAATATGGTATATATATATATATATATATATATATATATATATATACAGTAAAACCTTGGATTGCGAGCATAATTCGTTCCGGAAGCATGCTTGTAATCCAAAGCACTTGTATATCAAAGCAACTTTTCCCATAAGAAATAATGGAAACTTAAATGATTCCTTCCACAACCATTTATTCATAGGTCCTTCAGTTTATAGTCCTTATATAAAAAGATTATAGCAATGTGATAGGTTGTGTAACCATAAAATGTCCATCCACCAATGGAAGCCTCCACAAGGGAATTAGACGCAAAATCCAGCAGGAGCTACAGAGTATAAAAGAGAAGAGAGGCGCCTCTAAGTGTAGCAATATGGTTACATTTAATGAAGGTACAACATTTAGCAACTCACATGGTTGATTATTAAAAGAGGCACATCTAAGTATGCAGGCATCCGGTGTAAAGCGATTCACTTAGACCATCATCCTCACCGCCGGCTCTCACCGCTATCTGTCTGCAATCGTGATCGGGAAGACTACCCTGCAGTAGAGGGATCTGAAAGCGAGGCTTGAACTGCTCGTGGAAGGGACGACATCAATGGCGGTGAGGAGGACGGTCTATGTGGACAGCTTTACCCCAGATGCCTGCATACTTAGATGTTTAATCATCAACCATGTGAGTTTCTAAATGTTGTACCTTAGAGGCGCCTCTCTTCTGTTTTATACTCAGTTGTGACATGACGCTGCTCTTATATCTCATATACTCACTAAAGTTGTAAACAAATAAATATTTTTAGCTGAATTTCAACTTTAAGTATAGTTCTTGGTGTGTGTGTCATGCATAGAATAACAATTTGTTTTTTCAATAACTGGAAAAAACTGCATTAGGCTTCTTTTCGGGTGATTCATGCTCACTTGTTATATGTAGAATAAAGAAGCAATGAACAGCCTAATTTCTCAGCCATGATTATTGCGGATGATGAGACATAAGTGGATTGTTCTAAGCAAACTAACATCTAAAAGCACTTTGACAATTTGCATAAAAAAATAAATAAAAAAAAATTAGAGATGTGCACGATTGTAAAATATATATATATATATTTTTGGATTCAATTGCTATGCCTCGTATACACGATCACAATTCCCGAAGAGAAAAGTGCGATGTGAGCTTTTTGTCGCGGATTCTGACCGTGTGTAGGCTCCATCACACTTTTTCTGTGAGGATTCCGGCCAAGAAAAGATTGAGAGCAGGATCTCAATTTTTGTGACAGGAGAAATTCCTATCGGGAATCACGATCGTCTGTATGCAATTACGACGCGAAAAAAACGTGCATGCTCAGAATCAAGCAGAATAGCCAAACTGCCTATTGAACTTCATTGATCTCGGCTCATCGTATTTGTTGTACGTCACCGCGTGTGTCATGCCTTTGGCCTACAAGGAAATGCAGTAATATCTTCTGGACTTGTAATTCAAATATTGTCCACTAGATGTTACTCTTAACAAAGGACTGTTGATGGGCAGTGTTCTATGGTAATGTACATTTCCTGTTGTGTTACTGAAAACTGTCTTCGCTTCCTATCACCACTCTTTCATCTCTTTTCCACTGGACAGTCCACATGGAGTCAGCTATGCCTTCACCACATGTTTCCTAGGTCTTGATCCTCCTGGGACAGCATCGCTGGTATGATAAAGACTGTTTATCTATATGCCTAGTAGACATCTGTTTGTGTTCATATAATTCTTATATGTTCATTTATGTGTTTATCTCTAGTTTCACCATTATTCATACGCATCTTATATGGCCACCTCCTGTTCATCTTAATAAAGATCCAAAGTTACAGACAGTCTGGTTATTTAGGATGCAAGGTTTAAGCTGTATGTTGAGCTACATACACGCCTGTCAGAACCTGTACTCACCGAGACCGAGATGCTGAGGGCGGCTCACCTTTGCGACCCTGTGCAGACCACTCCCTGGAGTTGGGACAGAGGAGGGACGGCACAAGGAGGCACCGGTGCCGGGAGCTGGTAGGCAGACTTGGTGCAGCTGACAGAAGCAGGGCAGGTGCAGAAGACTGGAGACAAGCGTTGGTCAGGCAGGAACTGGTAGGTAAGTCCGGTAGGGTCCACAGGAGATGAAGGCAAATCCGAGTCACAGGCTGAGGGTTAAGAGCAGTAGAGTTCAGAGGGAGTCCATAAGAGCAAGCCAAGGTCAAGGGGCAGGAGACAACAGCAATCCAGGTAACGTTAGCCAAAGGGTCAGAGGTTCCAGGTGAGAGGAGAGTCGTCAGGAATTCCGGGTCAAAACAGGCAGGTACGGCAACAGGTAAACACATGCTGAAGACAAGCCAGCAACTTGTTCAGGGGATGAGGCCAGTTTAAATAGGAGAGTCAGTCCTCTGATTGGCCACAGAGCTGTCACGTGCACGGCCGTGCGCGCGTCCACGCACACGGCGCGCCGCTGTACCGCGCATGTGCGGGAGCTCAATGGAGCCGGGAATGGAGCCCTGACAACGCCAGGGGCAAACGTGTAGCGAGAACAGAACAGCGTTCTTGACGGATGGAATTTCGTCCATGATTAGTGTGACCGTGTGTATGCAAGACAAGTTTCGGAATTAATTTCATATATTCGGATTCATTTTGCATGTTCGTTCACAATCGAATCCATATCATTCCAAAAGGGTTCACATACTTTTTATTGCAACTGTACATCTTTGTCTTAAATTTTCATATTCTCTGTTGCAACACTGATCCTCCTTCTGGCCAATCGGAAAGTGGGTCTGATACCTGTCACCCGATTGACTGAAAGGACTGGCAAACCTATTGGACACCTAGGAGGAGGTGCACAGCAGACACAAGGAAAGAAGAGCCGCTGGCCGATCCCTGGATGCCCAATTGCCGCTGCTACCTGGTGCCCCGATCCCAGCCCTTCCTCGGATGCTTCATCCCCGACGCTGTCTGGTCCCCCGATCCCAGCCCCTCCCCGGTTGCCTGATCCCTGTTGCTGCCTGGTGCCCTGATCTCAGCCCCTCCTTGGAATCCTGATCCCTGTTGCTGCCTGGTCCCCCGATCCCAGTCCCTCCTCGGACGACCAATCCCACTGCTTGATGCTCCAATCCCAGCCCCTCCTCAGATGCCGGATCTCCGCCGCTGCCTGATCCCCCGAACCCAGCTCTTCCTCGGATGCCTGATCCCCGACGCTGCCTGGTCCCCTGATCCCAGCCCTTTCTCGGATGCCTGATCCCCGACGCTTCCTGGTCCCCCGATCCCAGCCCCTCCTCGGATGCCTGATCCCTGTTGCTGCCTGGTCCCCCGATCTCAGCCCCTCCTCGTATGTCCGATCCCCGCCACTGCTTGATGCCCGATCCCTGCCGCTCCTTGGATGCCTGCCAATGGCCAATGCCCAGATGGGTTAAGTCCTGGTGGGCTGACCGGCAGACAGCAGGGGGAAATGGGGGGGTTTGAGTTGCTGCGGGGGAGGGGTTTGTTTGTTTGCTCCCCCCCCAAACAAAAAAACATCAGCCGCCACTGCTTCTGGGACACATCAGAGGTCCCAGAAGACTGTGAGACCATTCACAAAATGTACACATGCACAGTAGAGCTGCACGATTCTGGTCAAAATGAGAATCGCGATTCTTTTGCTTAGACTAAAGATCACGATTCTCAAAAACTGAATGCCAGAAACCCCCCCCCCCCCCCAAATAAATAAATAAATAAACCTGTGATTTATCTGAAAATATGAATATATAAAAAACAGACCAGTGATATGTCTATAATGTTAAAGACCATATAACTCCTATGAAAAAAGCAGAATCAAACTTTTATTCTGCTTTTTTTATAGGAGTTATATGGTCTTTAACATTATAGACATATCACTGGTCTCTTTTTTATACATCAGAAGCAGTACCGCCAGCAACCATTGGGTGGCGCATGGATACACAGTTGTACAGATCTGCAAGAGAAGCCCAGGCATCCATCCAGCGGCGCAGGCTGCTGATGTCGGTTCCGATATCCGCGGCATTTGCGTTCCACGCTGGTTACGTGGAACCGGCCATGAAACAGAAGAATCGCGGGTCATCCCGTGGGGAGATCGCGGGCGGGGAGAATCGAGATCACGATTCTCTCCGCGATTAATTGTGCAGCTCTAATGCACAGTGGGAAGCCATCTGTAAAACCGCAAAACTTTGCTGCCGGTTTCTCTTACTTAAAGTGTTACCAAACCCACAACAGTAAAATCAGTCTGTATATGCAGTAATCATGCTTGTTATACTCACTGCGGAACCTAAGGGGTTAATCATTTGCATTGTGTAAAAAGGCTGTTTGATCCTGTCTTCTCTGATCCTCCCCTTCTTCCGCTGTCCCCAATCCTTCTCCTGATAAGACAGAGGTAGTGGAGTCAGGCTGCACATGCTCAGAGTTTTTTTTTCTTGGGAGAGTGCATGTGCATCAGCACAGAGCCAATCAGCACTGTCCAGACAGAGGGTCAGGGGTCCTGCAGCCTCATAGGACAGTCAGAGTAGAATGAAAACTCCTCCTACAAGCTTTAACCAGACACCGGTAGAAGTCACAAGACTGCTACATACCGCTGATGAGAAAAAGTATTTACCAGTTAATATTTATTAAAGTAATTGAATTTCCATGTTTTGTGTACTGTGGGAGACCAGATATAGTAAATTCAGGGAGCTGGGTTTAGTAACACTTTTACATGCCGGCTGCCTGGACCCAAAGCCAGATAGATAATTGGCTCGGGTGAGGACATGGCTGGATCCCTGGACAGGTAATTATCCTTATATATATATATATATCAGAAACATATACCGTATTTATCGGGGTATTGCGCGCTCCGGCGTATAGCGTGCACCCCTAATGTGGACCCGCATTCCTGTAAAAAAAAACATTTTAGTACTTACAGTTTTGGTGTCTTGCGTGGCGTCCATCGGCGGCCTCGTCGGGTCCGGCGTCCGTCTGCGGCTTCGGTGGTGTCCTCCTCGTCGGGTCCGGCGTCCTTCTGCGGTGTCCTCCCCGCTCGATCCCCGCTTCCTGCGCCGAGTTTGAACCACTGCGCCGGCATATACCGAGCGCAGTACACTCGGGTATAGTCGGGCAGGCTCGGCTCCTCTCGCGGTCACGTCCTGTGCGTCCTGTACGTCCAGGACGTGACCGCGAGAGGAGCCGAGCCTGCCCGACTATACCCGAGTGTACTGCGCTCGGTATATGCCCAGGACGTGACCGCGAGAGGAGCCAAGCCTGCCCGACTATACCCGAGTGTACTGCGCTCGGTATATGCCGGCACAGTGATTTAAACTCGGCGCGGGTATTGGCGTGTATCGCGCACCCACGATTTTGCCCTGAATTTCAGGGCAAAAAAGTGCGCCGTATACGCCGATAAATACGGTATATTATAAGTCAGCAGGGGGAGATTGGAGCTTCTGTTAAGACAGGTAAAACCTCGGCTCAACCACTTATTTTTACTGCCTCCCAACCACAAATGTTAACAGGCCCTCAATGTCACATGCATTTGCCTTTCATGCTTTATGATGCCTTATCACACAAAAATATCAATTCACTTGAATAATAAAGCAGGCAGCAATTCTTGTGAAATGCAATCTTTCTATGTCTACAATCAGTATGGAATTCTTCTATCCAGTTTCCCAGCAGCCGGAAACAAAGGACCAGACACAGGACAACCCATGTCATCATATTTTATTCATTTTCCTTTGACGTCAGTACCTTGGCAGTTTCCAGTTATCTGTAAAGCAGTGTCTCTCATACAATCACATTTAATAATAAAATAAAATAAAAGTATAAATTGTGTGTGTTCACTACACACTAAGGGGCAGATCCACAAAGATCTGCCCCGGCGCAGCGTATCTGAGATACGCTACGCCGCCGTAACTTACTTGTTTTGGTTTAAATCCTAAAAGAATTTGCGCCGTAAGTTACGGCGGCGTAGTGTATCTCTCGCGGCGTAACGGTGCCTAATTCAAATCGGCGAGTAGGGGGGCGTGTTTCATTTAAATGAAACCCGTCCCCGCGCCGAACGAACTGCACATGCGCCGTCCCTAAATTTCCCGCCGTGCATTGCTATAAATGACGTCATTATTTTGACGTGGACGTAAATTACGTCCATCCTGATTCACGGACGACTTACGCAAACAAATTATTTTTTTTTTAATTATACGCGGGAACGACGGCCATACTTAACATTGCGTACGCCACCAAATAGCAGGTTTAACTATACGCTGGAAAAAGCCGACTAGAGACGACGTAAAAGAATGCGACGGCCGCTCGTACGTTCGTGGATCGTCGGAAATAGCTAATTTGCATACTCGACGCGGATTACGACGGGAACGCCACCCAGCGGACGCCAAAGAATTGCATCTTAGATCCGAAGGCGTACGAAGGCGTATACCTGTCGGATCTAACACAGATGCCGTCGTATCTTGTTTCGAGGATTCAAACCAAAGATACGACGCGGGAAATTTGTAAGTACGCCGGCGTATCAGTAGATACGCCGGCGTACTCGCTTTGTGGATCTGCCCCCAATAAAAAAAAAAAATACATTTATAAATAGAAAATTTAAAAATAAAACTCCTAGAAAATCTTTATTTTTTTTATACATTTTTTTTATTCTTTATTTAATAAAAAGCATTTAATATTTTACATTCAAACATACAGCTAATATCAATATTCACTATAGCAGAAAAAACCCGAAAAACAAATCTAGTAAAAGAACATGAATGAATAAATGGTCAGGAAAAATAAAAGACTAATGTGGTACATAGCAGTGCAATCCCCCAAACCGAAATTAACGTATAGATTAGACGTGGTCATAATAAAAGTAAGTGGAAGTAACAATAACAATTTCAAATAAAAATAAATAAAAAAAGATCAACTGGTCAAAGCCTTTCCCTCGTCTGAGTACTTAAAGTGGATGTAAACCCGATTTTTTATTTTATTTTATTTTTTTTATGTCACAACGTAGAGTATAAAATTTCCTATCATCTGTGCCTAGTCTTGCCACAAATAGTTAATCCAGCTCTGAGCAATCCTCTTTTATTGTTCAGTGAAATAAAACGGACTTACAGAGAAAAACCTTGGTCCGTTCCGCCCCCTTGCTGTGAGTGACAGGTTATTTACATATCTCATGCACTAGCCTGGAGACAGGCATTCTTTTTTAATTCCCACCCCCACTCCTTTTCTGAAGTCATGTGGTTACTTTTCTGGATTTTGACTGGATGTTAGTAATCATGGCAGAATTTAGTGTAAGGAATACATAGGAAAAAATGCATGTTGACAATGGGAGTGTAGAGGTGGGCGGGGAGTCTACTGACATCAGGACTCCACCCACCGAGCTCCAGACAACAGATCCACCCACAGAATCTTCAGTTTTTCAGTTATTATACCAGACAGAGGGGAGACATGTGACAGGTAAGGATACATGCAGGAGGCATCTATATCCTTATAGATCAGCACTATGGCAGTAGTTTAGTAAGGATGAGAGTGGCTTTACATCCACTTTAAAGGTAATTAACCGCTTCAGAACCACCCACCGCATATTTACTGCAGCAGGGCGGCCCAGTTTCCGCAGTGATTGGACACAGCAGAAGCCAATCAGCAGGTCCGGCGGGTCTGGCATGATGTTCGCCAGGACCCTCCAATCATTGACAGGAGAGGCAGAATGGCGGTCTGCCTATGTAAACAAGGCAGGCTGCCATTTTTTTGAGAGAGGAAGATGGAGAACTTGTGTTTCTGCTAAGCAAAAACATGGATCTCTGTCTTTCTCCAGTTAAGCCATCCCCAACACAGTTAGAAATCACTCCCTAGGAGCACACTTAAACCTTTGATTGCCCCTGATGTTAACCCCCTTCCTTGCCAGTGTCATTAGTACAGTGACAGAGCACTGATCACTGTATTAGTGTCACTGATCCCCAAAAAGTGTCACTTAGTGTCCGATTTGTCCACAGTAGAGTCGCAGTTCCACCCAAAAAAAATCACAGATCGCCGCCATTACTAGAAAAAATAAAAATGCTATAAAAATATCCCATAGTTTGTAGACGTGATAACTTTTGCGCAAACCAATCCATAGACGCTTATTGGGATTTTGTTTTACCAAAAATATGTAGAAGAATATCTATTGGTCTAAATTGTTAAAGAAATTTGATTTTGTATATCTTTTTATTGGGTATGTTTTATAGCAGAGAGTCAAAAATATATATATATATATATTTTTTTTTTTTTCAAAATTGTCGGACAGACTGTCCTGTGAGAGGGGAATGTACTGATCCTGTGCTTCTGTTAAGCAGCAACACAGATCTTTACCATCCCCCAGTCAAAGCACCTCCCCCACAGCTAGTAAGCACTCCCTAGGAACACAGTGAACCCTTTGATCGCCCCTGATGTTAGCCACTTTCCTGCCAGTGTCATTAGTACAGTGACAGTGCATATTATTTAGCACTGATCACTGAATTAGTGTCACTGGTCCCCAAAAAGTGTTAGTAGGGTCAGTTAGGTGTTCAATTTGTCTGCCGCGATATCTCAGTCCCACTATAAGTCGCTGATCTCCGCCATTACTAGTAAAAAATAAATAAAAAGTATTCCATTTGTAGACGCTATTACGTTTGTGCAAACCAATCAATATACACTTATTGGGATTTTTTTTTTACCAAAAATATGTAGCAGAATACATATTAGTCTAAACTGGTAAAGGAATTTCATTTTTTTATTGGGTATGTTTTATAGCATAAAGTAAAAAATATATTTTTTTTTTAACATTTTTACTCTTTTTTTTTTCATTTTCTATGGGCACAGACATTGTTTTGTTGCGTAACCTTTCAACCTAACAGTTTCTTTGTATTTTAACTAGGGTTGTCCCGATACCACTTTTTTAGGACCGAGTACAAGTACCGATACTTTTTTTCAAGTAGTCGCCGATACCGAATACCGATACTTTTTTAAAATGTGTCCCCAAATGCAGCCATGTCCCCCCCATATGCAGCCATGCCCCCCACATATGCAGCCATGTCCCTCTAGCCATGTCCCTCACATATGCAGCCATGTCCCTCTAGCCATGTCCCTCACATATGCAGCCATGTCCCTCTAGCCATGTCCCTCACATATGCAGCAATGTCCCTCTAGCCATGTCCCTCACATATGCAGCAATGTCCCTCTAGCCATGTCCCTCACATATGCAGCAATGTCCCTCTAGCCATGTCCCTCGATGTGGCGGCGCGATGCGGCGGCAGCGGCGGGGGGGGAAAGGGGGGGGGAAAGTATTCTATTTAGGTATCGGGGGTATTTGCGCGAGTACGAGTACTCCCGTAAATACTCGGTATCGGTCCCGATACCGATACTGGTATCGGTATCTGGACAACCCTAATTTTAACCACTTGCTTACTGGGCACTTAAACCCCCCTCCTGCCCAGACCAATTTTCAGCTTTCGGTGCTGAAGCACTTTAAATAACAAAGTACCCAAATGACATTTTTATCATTTTTTTCCCACAAATAGAGCTTTCTTTTGGTGCTATTTTATTCTTTGTTGAAAAAAATAAATACTGAATAAAAAAAAAAAATATATATATATATATATATATATATATATATATATATATATATATATATTTTATATTTTGTTATAAAATTTAGCAAATGGGTAATTCTTCTCCTTCATTGATGTACGCAGATGAGGCTGAACTGACGGGCACTGATGGGTACCGAAGGGCGGCCCTGGTGGGCACTGAGAGGTGACGGTGACACAGAGGTGGCACTGAAGGGCATGATAGGTGGCACTGGTGGTCACTGAGAAGTGGCATTAAAAGGTGGTATTGATAGGTGGCACTGATAGCTGGCAGTGATGGGCACTGATGGGTGGCAGTAATGGGCACTGATGGGTGGCAGTGCTAGGTGACACTGATGAGGCACTGATTGGCACCACACTGGTGGGCATTGATAGATGGCACTGTGGGCACTTGCAGGTGGCACTGGCAGGGGGTACCAACAGCACAGAGGGGGCAGATGTGCCTCCTTCCACTTCGGGACTGATGTCCCTTTCACATAAGCTGATCGGCTCTTTTTTCTCCTCACGCTGTCAGCTGGACTCCCATCACAGTAGCTAGCAACTGCAAAAACAGTTCTTACTTAAAGTGGAGGTTCACCCGAAAAATCTATTTTTAACATTAGATTGAGCAAAATTAGGCGAAGCAGAATCGGGTGTTTTTTTTAAAATCAATGCAGTACTTACCGTTTATAGATAGATGTTCTCCGCCGCTTCTGGGTATGGGCTGCGGGACTGGGCGTTCCTATTTGATTGACAGCCTTCCGACGGTCGCATACAGCGCGTCACGAGTTCCCGAAAGTAGCCGAACGTCGGTGCGCAGGCGCGTATAGAGCCGCACCGACGTTCGGCAACTCGTGACGCAATGTATGCGACCGTCGGAAGGCTGTCAATCGAATAGGAACGCCCAGTCCCGAAGATCATACCCGGAAGCGGCGGAGAACATCTATCTCTACAACGGTAAGTACGGCATTGATTTAAAAAAAAACACCCGATTCTGCTTCGCACAATTAGCCTCAATCTAATGTTAAAAAATGTTTTTCGGATGAACTCCCGCTTTAACACATTTTAGGGTAAACCTTCAATGTGTAAGCACAGCTAACATTGCACTTGTATGAAAGAATTTGGCTCATGTATGGAGGCATGAGGTTGCCAACATCTCTGTATCAATTGAAAAAGATGAATACCTCTAAGTGAGGTGAGATTTTTCGGGCAACCAAAAAAATATTGTGACAACTAGGTCATAAAAATATATAAATTTTAATACATTAATTTACAGCATAAACATTTCATAGTGACAACATTATTTAAAAAAATGAAAGATTCCAGGATAGAGAAAATTGTTACTGCTAGAGGATCACCACACACCCCAGGACTAGGCTAAGGGTATAGGTGATCATTTATCCGACGCGTTTCAGATGTCTCAATAATACATCTTTCTTCAGGGAATAGAAAGCAGCAAGAGTTTTTCCTAAAACAAAAGAAGGGTATATAATAACATACATATAAAGTATATACCTGTGACCAAAGATTTGTTTTTTGACATTTGCAGCATGTAGAGAAGAGGGGGGAGAGATGGAAAGCTCAATATGTAAAAGGAAAGTGGAACTCACCCCTTTCCAGACACAGAGCGCCTAGATCATCCCCATGGAGCTTGTGTGTGAGCCGCAATCAGGGCAACCAAACCAGATGGTGTAATTAATGTCCATAACGATCCCCCAATCCAGAGGACTCCATAACCATGGGGGGGGTGGAGTAACATAAGTCTCCACAAAGGAGTCAGCAGTCATAGAACAATAGAAGGTGTAATGGCTGGGGAGAGATTTAGGTAAATATGTACAGGGAGGGTATTAGATTCTTCACTAAAAAGTGAGACCAAAAATAGAAACAATCTCCCTAAAGTGTACTTACCACTCCCAGTGCATCAGCTCAAATAAAGGTGAACAACTATTCCAGTCAAAGAAACCAAACTTGACCAGAAGACAAAATAACCTCCAGCTCCAACAGGGGAAGGGAGGAAAGTGAATGCTGACAGGAAAACCCCCCCTGACTTCCCTTTATACTTACTTTGAGGATGATGGACCTCAGGTGTGGATGATCCATTCACTCCGGCGATGTAGCAGCTGTTCCTTGAATGGGATAATTGGTTGTAAGTGGAGCAGTGAATAGACATTGGGGCTCAACTAGAGTGATTCCTATCCTCCAAATCCCCCATGTTTGGCGTGCAAACAGCGCGCCCACTACTGACGTCAGCGTCAGGTGGCCGAGCTCTGATCAATCAGGGCACGACACCGTGGACATGCCGCTGGTGACGCGCCTCCTGCGCGTCACACAGCACATGACCCACGGCGTCTAGTGTGATCACAGAATCCCGAAAGGTCATGTGACGACAGCGCACCCAATCAGGTGCACGAGATGTCAGATGACTGAACATGAACGCAATACACACAGTGGAGCCACCCACTGTGCGCGTCACAGCGACGCGAATGAAGTGCGCTCAACGACCGGACAGGGAAAAATAAAGAAGTGTCCGCACAGAAGGGGCGGAAATTACTACCCACTCCAGAGAGCCTAATAGTCCATAGGTTTAGACAAAGCAATAAAGTTGCAGTTTCGGGGCATCATTGAACCAGGGAACCCGGAGAAATAAGGGAATCAAAGGATAAATGCAGGGCAAATAAAATGAGACCATTGGAGGAACGCTTCATGAAGCGAGGGCAAACTCCTGAGGATGGGGCAAAGATATTCACTATGCCTGGGTATTTCAGAACTGACAGATAAGAAAGTCTGACAGTTGAAAGGGAGATAAAGTCACCACTGCCGGGTAGGGGAGAGCCTCTAGGGCATAAAATGCCCCTGGGGCGGGCACCTTTGTGCCCGCCCCAGGGGCATTTTATGCCCTAGAGGCTCTCCCCTACCCGGCAGTGGTGACTTTATCTCCCTTTCAACTGTCAGACTTTCTTATCTGTCAGTTCTGAAATACCCAGGCATAGTGAATATCTTTGCCCCATCCTCAGGAGTTTGCCCTCGCTTCATGAAGCGTTCCTCCAATGGTCCCATTTTATTTGCCCTGCATTTATCCTTTGATTCCCTTATTTCTCCGGGTTCCCTGGTTCAATGATGCCCCGAAACTGCAACTTTATTGCTTTGTCTAAACCTATGGACTATTAGGCTCTCTGGAGTGGGTAGTAATTTCCGCCCCTTCTGTGCGGACACTTCTTTATTTTTCCCTGTCCGGTCGTTGAGCGCACTTCATTCGCGTCGCTGTGACGCGCACAGTGGGTGGCTCCACTGTGTGTATTGCGTTCATGTTCAGTCATCTGACATCTCGTGCACCTGATTGGGTGCGCTGTCGTCACATGACCTTTTGGGATTCTGTGATCACACTAGACGCCGTGGGTCATGTGCTGTGTGACGCGCAGGAGGCGCGTCACCAGCGGCATGTCCACGGTGTCGTGCCCTGATTGATCAGAGCTCGGCCACCTGACGCTGACGTCAGTAGTGGGCGCGCTGTTTGCACGCCAAACATGGGGGATTTGGAGGATAGGAATCACTCTAGTTGAGCCCCAATGTCTATTCACTGCTCCACTTACAACCAATTATCCCATTCAAGGAACAGCTGCTACATCGCCGGAGTGAATGGATCATCCACACCTGAGGTCCATCATCCTCAAAGTAAGTATAAAGGGAAGTCAGGGGGGGTTTTCCTGTCAGCATTCACTTTCCTCCCTTCCCCTGTTGGAGCTGGAGGTTATTTTGTCTTCTGGTCAAGTTTGGTTTCTTTGACTGGAATAGTTGTTCACCTTTATTTGAGCTGATGCACTGGGAGTGGTAAGTACACTTTAGGGAGATTGTTTCTATTTTTGGTCTCACTTTTTAGTGAAGAATCTAATACCCTCCCTGTACATATTTACCTAAATCTCTCCCCAGCCATTACACCTTCTATTGTTCTATGACTGCTGACTCCTTTGTGGAGACTTATGTTACTCCACCCCCCCATGGTTATGGAGTCCTCTGGATTGGGGGATCGTTATGGACATTAATTACACCATCTGGTTTGGTTGCCCTGATTGCGGCTCACACACAAGCTCCATGGGGATGATCTAGGCGCTCTGTGTCTGGAAAGGGGTGAGTTCCACTTTCCTTTTACATATTGAGCTTTCCATCTCTCCCCCCTCTTCTCTACATGCTGCAAATGTCAAAAAACAAATCTTTGGTCACAGGTATATACTTTATATGTATGTTATTATATACCCTTCTTTTGTTTTAGGAAAAACTCTTGCTGCTTTCTATTCCCTGAAGAAAGATGTATTATTGAGACATCTGAAACGCGTCGGATAAATGATCACCTATACCCTTAGCCTAGTCCTGGGGTGTGTGGTGATCCTCTAGCAGTAACAATTTTCTCTATCCTGGAATCTTTCATTTTTTTAAATAATGTTGTCACTATGAAATGTTTATGCTGTAAATTAATGTATTAAAATTTATATATTTTTATGACCTAGTTGTCACAATATTTTTTTGGTTGCCCGAAAAATCTCACCTCACTTAGAGGTATTCATCTTTTTCAACATTGCACTTGTAAAGCAGGTACTCAAAAGTGCCAAATCTCATTATAGAACAGAGATCTCCAAATTACGGCCCTCCAGTTGTTCAGAAACTACAATTCCCATCATGCCTAGTCATGTCTGTGAATGTCAGAGTTTTACAATGCCTCATGGGACGTGTAGTTCTGCAACAGCTGGAGGGCCGTAGTTTGGAGATCCCTGGCTTAGAACCTCAGTCCTTTTTTACTATGGTTCAAGCCTCCACTGGTGAGATCCATCATCACTATCTGTTATGGTGACTTTTGTAACTTGGAAAGAAAGAAAAAGGAAGTCCCAACATTTTAGGAGGTCGCCAAAATAAAAGCAGAGTAGATATTTGCCAGTGAGAATCCCTGTTATGGTGGGACAGTTGTCAAACATGGAATGTCCCCTTTGAAAGTTTTCCAATCATTTGCTGGCACAGAAGATGCAAGGAAAACTCTAATGCCCTGTACACACGATCACTTTTTGTGATGAAATAAAATTACATTTTTAAAAATGTCATTTAAAATGATCGTGTGTGGGCAAATTGTCATTTTATGTCTTCTGAAAAATGAAAAAAAAAAAATTCGAACATGCTTGAATTTTTTATGTCATTTTTTAAAATGTAATTTTTTGTGTCATAAAAAATGATCGTGTGTGGACAAAAATGACGTTTTAAACCCGCACATGCCCAGAAGCAAGTTTTGAGATGGGAGGTAAAACTACCATTCATAATGAAGCAAGCACATTCATCACGCTGTAACAGACAAAAAAGCACGAATCGTCTTTTACTAACAAGTAACCAGCTAAAAGCAGCCTCAAGGCGAATAGAACTTCCCCTTTAGAGTGCCGTCACTTTGTTCATAATTTTTCAAAAACGATGGTGTGTGGGCAACATCATTTTTAATGATGAAGTTGGAAAAATGTCATTTTTTTCATGATAAAAAATGAAATTTTTTTTCATCACAAAAAGTGATCGTGTGTACGGGGCATAAGCCTGACAAAGGTTCTAAATCTTTTTTTACCCTACCCAAAAATCCCAAAATGTTTTTTTAGTAAAGTTCTAAATTAAGTTCATGGTGCTTTGCTGCTTCCCTAATGCACCATTGGAGCTCTCCGAAAAATCCAAACTTATGGGATGGAGAGAGTGGGCACTGCTCACCTCATCACACAATGCAGTGGTTGGTCTGCTTGACCTATTGCTAGGACTGTGTCTTGCATTGTGAAGGGCATGTCTAGCCCCCAATGAAACACTATTTTTCTGCAAACTATGTACACTGAATCCTAAGGGGCTCCAGTGGTGCACTGTAAAGTTTTTGCTTCGACATTACACTCTATGAGCCAGATTCAGAGAGAGATACGACGGTGTATCTCCTGATACACCGTCGTATCTCTGACATAGGCCGGTCGTATCAATGCGTCTGATTAATAGAATCAGTTACGCATAGATATGCCTAAGATCCGACAGGTGTAATTGTGTTACACCGTCGGATCTTAACTGCAATTTAAAAATGGCCGCTGGGGGCGTTCTCGCTGATTTACGGCGAGGATATGTAAATCAGCGAGATACGCCAATTCACGAACGTACGCGGGCCCGATGCAGTCACTTTACATCGTTTACGTAAGCGTTTTCCCGGCGTATACTTACCCCTGCTTCTATGAGGCGCAGCCAATGTTAAGTATGGCCGTCGTTCCCGCGTCTAATTTTTATTTTTTACGTCGTTTGCGGCACGTTTTGTGCTGCACAGAAACCTACCTGTTCTGGGTTATTATGATTAGTAGTGTGTTAGTTGTAGCATACAGACTAATTTCTCTCAATGTTTTTGGGCCTTCTAGTATGCTTGGGATTGTCAAGTTAAGAAGACTGCATCAAATTCAGCAAATAATTTTCTAATCAAAGTGACAAACTTTTGCCTTAGATCCCTTTCACACTGAGGCGCTTTGCAGGTGCTATAATACTAAAAATAGTGCCTGCAGAGCGCCCTAAAAGAGCCACTGCTGTCTCGCCAGTGTGAAAGCCAGAGGGCGGTAAAAAAAAAGTCCTGCTAGCAGCATCTTTCGAGCGGTGAATGAGCGGTGTGTATACCGCTCCTCCACCGCTCCTGCCCATTGAAATCAATGGGCATCGTGGCTATACTGCTGGTTTTAACCCTTTCTCTGCCACTAGCGGGAGGTAAAAGTGCCCGCTAGTGGCCAAATAGCGCCGAAAAATTGACAGTAAAGCGCCGCTAAAAATAGCGGCGCTTTACCACCGACGCACCCACCGACCCAGTGTGAAAGGGGCCTAACAAAATCAGACCTAATTTTGATGCAGAAAATTATTGTGCTTTGACATCGTATCCACTTTGCAGCAACCAGATCTTCTACTTTCTTAAATAAATTGGCCAACTGAGGTTTTCTCACCGAGCTGCTACCCTTGCATTTATGGTTTGAGTCACATTTTTGAGCCTGCTGGAAACTGACGTGCATCCAATAAGTCTATATATTGCAGCTCAGGAGTGGCCATTTGAATACAAAGACTACGAATTTGAGGATCAAGGTCTTTCCTTACGGCCCAGCCTAGTATTTTCGCCTGCCCATTTTGATACGGCTTAAATGCGTCTTCCTTAATGTCCTCTGCCCTTACTGGCTCCAAATTCTGAAGACAGAGCTCAGCTAACTGTTGTCTCCTTTCTCTCAATCTCATAACCTCATTATCCATCTTTTCTTTGCCAAATCGCTCCACCTTGTCCCAGAAGGTTTGGTTAAAATACTCATAGAGGTACCAGTCTAGAGTATTCCATGCCCGAAGCTTTTTTACTTCCTCTGGTTCCAGTGGTCTGGAAGACCCACGAATGTTGAGTTTAAAGGTGACCACGTCATCCAGATCCCAGCATAGCTCCTCTTTGAGAAGAACCATTGATTCATCAAAATGTTCTGTAAGTAGAACCAATTTAAATGTCTCCTCCACTGTCTGTGCTCTAGCTCTTGCCAGAGTCACTGTAAAAGGAGCATTATGATCAAACCCCAAGTCAAACGATAAGAGGTTGCGAGCATAGTGGTCGGATTGCTCTTTTTCTTGGTAGTAATATGATGGATTGGAAATAAAAGCTGTGAGATTGGGTGCCTTCTTGAAGGCTGAAGATGCAAAACGAAAGTAGATGAAAGAAGACTCTGCCATGGTTGCTGGATCCCGGAGGATCGTGAAGTAGAAGGAGTCTGCAGGCATAACCTTCCGAACCTGCAAAATAAAGAAAACAATTTTTATATTTAGTTTGTGAAGGTTCTCATTTATCGAGGGCATGGCAAAGCTAGTAGTAGTTATTCAACATTAACATTTAGGGGTGCAACGGATCAAAAAACTCACGGTTCAGATCGTTCCTCGGATCAGGAGTCACGGATCGGATCATTTTTCGGATCGGCAAAAAAAAAATTCTCCCCCACTGTAATATACACATCCCCCCCCCCAGTGTAATATACACATCTCCCCCCACTGTTCACCCCCCCACTATAGTACCCCCTTGGTGCAGACTCCCCCCTCCTCTCAGGGCAAGAGACCCCCCCTCCTCTCAGGGCAAGAGACCCCCCCTCCTCTCAGGGCAAGAGACCCCCCCTCCTCTCAGGGCAAGAGAACCCCCCTCCTCCTCCTCCTCTCAGGGCAAGAGACCCCCCCTCCTCCTCCTCTCAGGGCAAGAGACCCCCCCTCCTCCTCCTCTCAGGGCAAGAGACCCCCCCTCCTCCTCTCAGGGCAAGAGACCCCCCCTCCTCTCAGGGCAAGAGACCCCCCCTCCTCTCAGGGCAAGAGAACCCCCCCTCCTCTCAGGGCAAGAGACCCCCCCTCCTCCTCCTCTCAGGGCAAGAGACCCCCCCTCCTCCTCTCAGGGCAAGAGACCCCCCCTCCTCTCAGGGCAAGAGACCCCCCCTCGGGCAGTACAGGCACTCCCAGCGTGTGTCCCACGTGTGCGGGCTCCTCCTCTGTGGGTGTAAACAGAGGAGGGCCGCCGCCGGGTGTACCAAGATGGCAGCGGCTCCGGAGCTAGGCCGAAGCCACGGCCTTTCCTAATGTTATTCCTGCGGCTCCGGAGCTAGGCCGAAGCCGCGGCATTTCCTAGCGTTATGGCCGCGGCTCCGAAGGTAGGCCGAAGCCGCGGCCATAACGTTAGGAAAGGCCGCGGTTTCGGCCTATCTTCGGAGCCACGGCCATAACATTAGGAAAGGCAATCCGCGGATCACAGTGTGTTCCGATCCGAAGAGGGTGACAACTGTGATCCGTTGCACCCCTATTAACATTATGCTTTATGACTTATTCAAGCAATTTCACTTCGACCTATTCAAGCAGTTTCTCCAGAAGTGAAGAAGCTGCTCGGATAAGCTGTGAAACGCCTTCAACAATACAGAACAAGTTCAGTTGTAACGTGACTATCTACTACTAGCTAAAACTTGTCTGAGACCGCGTACACACGGTCCGTCCATCCGATGAGAACGGTCGGAAGGACCGTTGTCATCGGTTAGCCGATGAAGCTGACTGATGGTCGGATGTGCCTACACACCATAGGTTAAAAAAACGATCGTGTCAGAACGCGGTGACGTAAAACACAACAACGTGCTGAAAAAAACGAAGTTCAATGCTTCCAAGCATGCGTCGACTCGACTCCGAGCACGTGTGGACCTTTAACTGATGCTTTTGCATACTAACCATCGATTTTGACCGATCGGTTAGGCGTCCATCGGTTCAATTTTAAAGCAAGTTCTAAATTTTTTGACCGAAGTATAACTGACCGATGGGGCCCGTACACGATCGGTTTTGACCGACCGTGTGTATGCAGCCTGAGAGTTGTTGAAGATCAGTTCCAGTCAACAAGTGAAACTAGTTACCGAGCTACTAATACAACTATACTTAAAGCTCCAAAGGGCAAAAAATTATTGCTTATCATCATTATTTACGTCACTTCCAGTGCGTGTTTGAGGCTGCAGCGTCACTTCCGGTATTTCCCGGACCTTGAGTTCGTCACATCCGGCGCGACTCAGGCATGTGAGTAGACGAACATGTAGCGTCCTCACCTCCCATGTGTTTGGCGCCAAACAGGCACTCTATAAGGAGGGGGAGGGGGATAAACCTACCTGCAAAAGTCCTTCATTGTGGGCCCAGTGCTAGGAGGGGGAGGAACACATTGTGGAAGCTCTGTAAATTGTCTGGGCATTCTATTATACTGATATCTCTCCTAAACAAATCTGTGATTGGAATTTTTGTCTCTGGCTTCTAGGGTTATGGTTTGACTTTTTGGAGTACCAGAGAACGATCCATCTCATTCCTCCTTTCTATCCTTTTGGTATCTCTATTATCTCGGAATAGAAGTGATGGGAAGTATTTCTGAGAATTTTGAACATACATAAACCCAGTCCCTTGATCACAGGTATATTTCATTCTTGTGCTGTTCTACCTGTGATAGGATAAATTTAACCCTTGTGATGTGCCTATTGATTGGTTCCGATCTCTATAACCTAAGTGGACCATTAAGCGGTTCTGTGTGTATCTAGATACATCCCCCTCTATATTTGCACTAGATGATCCATTCCAGTTCATCCCCATGACTCTGCGTCCTCAAGTATAATAAAAAACTTTTTACTAACTACTATTGAACATACAGGCAATTCTTCAATTTTGAATTTAACTTTCCACTGTGTTCTCAACCAATCCAGGAAAATGATAATACAATTTGTGTATGTTTATATATTTGCAATGTTTTGTTTATTATGTTCTTTGTCATGTTTTTCTAAAAGATTTTTTCTATCTTTAGTGTTTATAATGCCTGATAAATTAATTCTCCTGAGGAAGCTGCTATTCGTGGCGAAACACGTGGAGAACTATTCAGCTTGCACTTTGCAACCGTACTGTATGATGAGATTTATATATTTGAACTATGTTTTAAATTTTCAATAAAAAAAATATTAATAATTTTGTTGTAACTTGCACCAGTAAAATCCCAATAATTCCCTACTCCTGTATTAATCTACTTTAAGCTTGTTTGGCTGTACTTCTTCTATGGGTCACAGCAGTGCAATTAGTTTTGCACTCCTGTGACCCGTATTCAGCAGAGAGCGGACGTCACCAGGCACCGCGTCATCCCAACAATGGAAGTCTGGATCCGCCAGGTGCCTGGACCGACACCCATCTCAGCCTCTCAGCGAGTCCCTGAGAGCCTAAGATGGCCCGCTCAGCACCCTCCACAGCTCAACGCTCCAATGAGAGAGGAGGTAGATGAGCAGAGAGCTGCTGACTGACAATTTTGCTTAAGCAGTACACTGAAAAATCTGCATTTTGAATTGAATTCCTACTTAAACATAACAGTGAACTTTCTGTTGAGACTGTTCTTAGGCACTCCTGTTCTACTGTAGTCTGGATATCTGCAGTATGAAATTATATGAGTCACCTCTGCCTCTGACTGCTAGTCTCATGGAATTTGAAAAGAGATTTTTACTACTAGATTTTTACTACTATTGACTAGGGATGGGTGAATGGTTCAGCCTCATCATGAGTTTGGGCCGAACATTGACTGTTTGCACATTTGCTGAACAACCTAATCATCAGGGCATTCGACCATTTGTTTGGCCCGCCAAAGGACCACAATGCACTGAGTTGCCACACAGTGCATTGAAAGCCCTGATTGGCTCCAATCAGGGCACAGAGCACTGTCAGAGCCATGATTGGACACTGTCATGATGACTCTATCTATTGTCAGTGTGAGTGTAGTGACCGTTTAAGACAGTATATTTCATTGCGTTACTGCAAGTTTAACACCGTATATTTGAGTGGGTTACGTGCCATTTAATACAGTACATTTCGGTGCGTTACTGCACTCTTAACAATAATTACAAAATTACACCGTTGTGCAACTTTCAGTGACAGTTCATACATTTCCAGTGACTTCAGTGACCACCACCTCTAGCTGAAATGCCTGCTCACCTCCAAAAGTTGACCCCACTACAGAGTCACACACGACTGTGATTGTGTCTCTCAGGATGCCTTGAGAAAACAACTCCTCCTACTGGTGTTCCTGGAAAAGACACACCTCCGCCCCGGGTTCTCACTATGTAGAATCCACTGCAGAGTCACACACGCTTGGCATAATATCTCTCAGGATTTTTCAGGAACACGAATCCTCATCACAGTGCACCTAGACAGCTTAATCCTCCTCCCGGGATCTCATTTAGTCAGGTGTGGCCATATAAAACAAAGGCAAACCATAGTGCTCTTTGCTAATAACATTTATTAAAACTATAACTCAGGGATAAAATACTCACATACAAATGTGAAAAACATGCACATCATCAATAATGATATTGACCTCATTAGAGAGCGTAACGCATTCAGGTGTGATGTGCCACCATTCAGGACGTTTTCTCAGTTAACATAATTATTGATGATATGCATGTTTTTCACATTTGTATGTAAGTACTTTATCCCTAAGTTATAATTTTAATAAATGTTATTAGCAGAGAGCATTATGGTTTGCCATTGTTTCATATGGCCACACATGACTGAATGAGATCCCAGGAGGTGGTCTAAAGCAGTCTATGTGCACTGTGATGAGGATTCGTGTTCCTTAGAGATATTACACCAAGCGTGTGTGACTCTGCAGTGGGGTCTACACAGTGAAAACCCAGGAACTTGTCCAGGAACTCCAGGAGGAGTTGTTTTCCCAAGGTATCCTAAGAGACACAATCACAGGCATGTGTGACTGTATAGTGGGGTCAACTTTTGGAGGAGAGCAGGCATTCCAGCTAGAGGTGGTGGTCACTGAAGTCACTGGAAATGTATGAACTGTCACTGAAAGTTGCACAAGTACCCCCTAAGCATTCAAGGGTCCATTCAATGAGTCAGGCTAAAAGGTGCCATGCAGTGCTTCAACTGATGTGTCTAGGGGACAGAAACCACACCGGATTAGAGATTCTTGCAGCTGTGTAGGGACAAGCCAAGAGGTGGTTCACGCAACACCAGCTGGAGCCAGGAATAGTGGTGTGTGGTAATGGCACAAATCTCCTGTCTGTCCTTAGACAGGGAAAGTTGATACATGTGCCATGCTTAGCACATGTCCTGGATTTGGTGGTGCAGCCTTTCCTAAATAAGTACCCAGGGTTGGAAGATCTGCTAAAGCATGCCAGAAGAGTCTGTAGCCATTTCAGCTGCAATTCCACCTGCCTGTAAGCCGCTTGATTTGTGACATGCCCAAGTTGCTGCACATGCAGCAGAGGGCCGTCAACGAGTACCTGTTTGAGTAAGGCACAACGACAGGCTCAGGCCAGCTCAGCTTTTTTCCCCATGGCAATGGCTGCTCATAAAGGATGCATACACTGTACTGTCACCATTTGAGGAGGCCACAAGAATGGTGAGCCGTGAAAATGCAGGCATCAGTAACACAATCCCTGGTGTGTTCCTGCTGGAGCAGACTCTGCGTGGCATTATGGACAGGGCACTTGAGGCAGAGCAGCGGGAGGAAGAGGAGGATTTTCCTCTCAAGGCCCACTTTATGCAGACACTATTGTTCCTATGCCACATAACACACAAGAAGAGAGGGAGGAAGAGCAGGATTCTGGCAGTTTTGGAGGCATTGAAGTGGAGGAAGACCCTGAGGAGTCTGCTTATCATGCCTCTGCAAATTTGCGGTGCATGGGCTCCCACATGCTTCAAAGCCTGCAAAGGACCCAAGAATACGTGCCATAAAGTTGAAGTATCACTAATGGTTGGCAACCCTCCTTGACCACTGTTATGAGGGGAAAGTCTCAGAACTCATCCCGTTCCCACAGAGAGTGCAGAAAATTACATCTCCTAAGGACACCTTAATTAGAGTTTATCTAATGCTTTTCCTGACTCTGGTAGGTTACAGTGTCGTGAAAAATGTAGTTTTGAGGCTTCTGTTGGTCAAGAGAGGAGCAGTGGAGAAAGTGCCCGCCTAAGTGATGCATTTCACAATTTTTTTTGTCCTCGCTCACCAGGGCTGTCAACTTTCACATCCCATCGGCCACATCTGCATCACACAGTGGATGATTATCTAGGGGCGAAAACAGAGATGGAGCTTTCCAGTCAATGATCTACTGGCTTTCTGGGTCATGAAAATAGATCACTGGCCATAACTTGCCCAGTATGCAATTGAGCTGCTGGGCTGCCCTGCATCCAGCATGCTTTCCAAATGAGCATTCAGTGCTGTTGGAGGTTTTGTTACTGATAATAAAGCGCGTCTGTCCACAGACTCGGTGGACCATCTGACATTTATCAAAATGAATCAGTCCTGGATTACCAGCAGCTGTGAAGCTGATATTGCTGAGTAAGGGTTTTTGGGATGTGGAATCTCTGCAGGACTTCTAGGCTGCCTAGCATTATGGGTGTTGATTTAGGCTATTTCAGCTGGAAGATTTGTTTTGGTGTAGGTGTCATGGGCACAATTAACACCCAAAAGAAAGACCAATTTTTCGCACCTGTTTGACAGGGTGTATATCATTTACATTTTTGAGACAGCAAGCCAATTCTTGTTTTCATCAAGAGCACCTCTATAGGGTTACGGTGTGAAGGCGCCCATGACACCCAAAGACCAATATTTCCTGTTTGACAAGTGCATATCATTGCAACTTTTAACAGCAAGGCCAATTCTTGCTTTCATCAAGAGCACCTTTATAGGGTTACGGTGTGAAGGCACCAACGACACCCAAAGACCAATTTTTCCGCCCCTGTTTGACAGGTGCAAATAATTGCAATTTTTAACAGCAAGGCCAATTCTTGCTTTCATCAAAAGTTCCCCATTAGGGTTTCGGTGTGAAGGCGCCACCAATACACAAAGACTAATTTTTCCACACCTGTTACTTCTATCCAAAATCTGTGGAAGAGACACCAGAACTTATCCAAATAATCTATAATCTTGTTCCCAGTGCACTATATTGTGGCCTCATCATATAGACTAGCTCTGCAAGCCACTGCTTACAAAATAAAGAAACCTTGCAGGGAAAATTTTCATTTTTTTTTGGCTTTATAAATGCAATTATGTCTGCAGCAGCTTCTATACACAGTACAGATGTGCCACTTTACAAGTAGACTAAGGGGATGCCCACAGGCACTATATTGAAAGGAATTTTTAATTTTTATGCTTTGACTTTAAGCATCAATGAATCACTGCTCATTTAAAAATTACGTTTTTTTACAAACTTTTTTTTATTGATAGATGTCCTCCAGGGCAGTACCCGGAGCCCCATAACCATTGTACGCTAATATACCTGCATATAAGCCTTCACAATGGGCACTTTTGATTTTTCACGTTCGGGTCCTGTAGACTTCAGTGAGGTTTGTTATTCGGTTCCGAATTTTCGCAGTGTTCGAAAGTTCTGGTGCGCACTGAACTGGAGGTCGTTCGGCCCATCCCTACTATTGAACTCCAGTGCAAAGTTCTACCTGCTTTCAATTTATGGATTTGTGTATTCTGCAACTCCCCTGCTGTCTATTGATCATTGGCTCACCAGTCATCAGAACACCAGTCATAATGAGGGCAGCTCTGACATAAGAAAGAAGAGTCCTGCCTCTATCAGGATGGTTGCCAGTTGCCACCACACAGGCAAAAAAAGATAACAAGACAAATCATGGTAAATTGGCAATGGGGATAAAAATCAGCTGCAAGAAAACCACAGGCAATACTAGTAACTAGTCCTTCAGTTGCATTTTTTGGGGCACACCTTCCACATTATGTCCTCTTTAAAGTAGTTGTAAAGCCATACGTTTTTTTCACCTTAATGCATTCTATGGGGCCCCAACAGTCCATACCAGACATAAAGGGTCTGGTATGGATTTTAAGGGGAAACCCATACCAATTTTTTTAAAAAAACAGCATGGGGTCTTCCCCAAAATCCATACCAGACCCTTATCCGAGCATGTAACCCGGCAGGTCAGGAAAGGGGAGGGGACTAGCGCCCCTCTTCTGAACCATACCAGGCCACATGCCCTCAACATGGGGATCTCGCCTCCCTCCATGTGTGAACGGGTATCGCCATTCACCAAAAAAGTGTCAAAAAGTAATAACCACAAAAAAATCGTTTTTGACAAGTCCTTTATTAAAAAATGAAAAAATTGTGTCCCTCGATGTAATTCCATCGTCAATCACGACGCCCGTCGGACCTGAAAAAATAAAAATGCTCTCGCCTCCTGGGAGGCCTCCCACCATGTGCCCGCTCTGCGCACCACCACTTCTGACGTCATGTGACATCACGTGATATCAGAAGGGACGGTTCCACCTGTGCCTGTATAGGAAATGTCAAAGTGCAGAGCGGGCATACGGCCCTCCCAGGAGGTGATAGCCCCCCTGCCCCAAAGCACTCACCCCGCCCTCATGTTGAGGGCATGTGGCCTGGTATGGTTCAGGAGGGGTCCTCGCTCGTTCCCCTCCCCTTTCCTGACCTGGGGGGCACAATGCCATTTTTTTCTTTATTTTGTCTATACCTGGGTGCCGGCAATTATAACCGTGAGTCATTTTAAATGGGATTTGACTTTTTTTTTTCTTTAGAAATTACAATGGCAGTACCCAGACCTCCATACCCCTTTTATGGCCAATTCCTTGCATATAAGCCTTCAAAATTAGCACTTTTGATTTTTCTTGTTCAGGTCCCATAGACTTTAATGGGGTTCGCCATTCCGGTTAGAACATTTCCTCTGTTTGGGAGTTCTGCTGCAAACCAAACATTGGGGTGTTCAGCCCATCCCTAATTTTACCAGAATTGGGTCACCAATAAAGAAAAACGAAGTCCTGTGTATTAATTGGCTCCAGTTTCAAAGAAACAGCTTCAGGTCAAAATAATTCAAAATTACGATGGGGATGTGCGATTATGCTCCATAACTTTTCTGCAAAATGTGATATAGCAATTAGAATGGTGCCACACCAATCATTATAAATGTATCTTTTTATTGATACCAATAACATACCTTTCCATTCATTTATTGGTTTGCATGTAACATTTTTTTTGTTTACAAATTTTTATTTGAGAGAAAAAAAATTGTGGTACAAAAATTGGACAATATACAGTATAAAGAGAAATGTATGCATCATGTCCAAATGTAAATGAATAAAATAGAAGTCCCACATAGGTTATTTCGAGAATTCTGGTACAAAAGGGAAAAAGTTAATATATCAAAGGGCTACAATATAGTAATCAAAAGATAGTTTTAGTAACGCATAGTTGATATATAAAATTACGGAGGAATAATCTGTGCTTAGTGGTCAATCAAATTGAATAAAACATCACCGTGAATAAACCAAGGATCCCATTTAAAAAAAAAGATGTATTTGAGATCCTGAAATCGATAAGGCCAGCTTTTCCAATTGTTTCCAGATTCTGGAAGTATGTTTACATTCCCAGAATACATGAGAGAGAGCCTATTGCGTGCCACCCCTAAAGCACGGGTGTCAAACACAAGGCCCACGGGCCGAATCCGGCCCTCCAGGACATTTTATGTGGCCCTCGCACCTCTCTCCTGCAGCTGCAGGAGAGCTCCAGCCCTCCTCTGGTCCTCCCGACCTTTATGCCGCATACACACGACCGTTTTTCGGGTTCTAAAAAATGAAGTTTTTAAGGGTCAAGAAAAAACAACGTTTTTTTCAACCCGACCATTAAAACGGCCTTGCCTACACACGATCGTGAAAAAAAAAAATGCTCTAGCAAAGCGCGGTGATGTACAACACGTACGACGGCACTATAAAAGGGAAGTTCCATGCGGATGGCGCCACCCTTGGGGCTGCTTTAGCTAATTTTGTGTTGGTAAAAGACGATTCACGCTTTTCTGTCTGTTACAGCGTGATGAATGTGCTTACTCCATTACGAACGGTAATGATAATTTCATGCTGTGTAAATCACGCAAAATTCTTTGTTATAGGTATTGTCAGGCCTGGTACACACGATAGGATTTATCCGCGGATACGTTCCGCTGGACCGTATCCGCGGATAAATCCTCTGCGGATTTTAATACGATGGAGTGTACACACCATCGGATTGAAATCCGCGCCGAATTCCCATCTCGGTGACGTGTCGCGCCGTCGCCGCGATGATGACGCGGCGACGTGCGCGACGCTGTCATATAAGGATATCCACGCATGCGTCGAATCATTACGACGCATGCGAGGAATGGGTTCGGACGGATCGATCCGGTGAGTCTGTACAGACCACCAGATCGATCCGCTGGTTCCCATTCCAGCGGATAGATTTGTAAGCATGTCTACAAATTTTTATCTGCTGGAATTCGGAAATATCCGCGGATAAATATCCGCTGGAACGTACACACCAGGGGATCTTCCGCTGAAACCGATCCGCTGAGATTTTTCAACGGATGGATCCTCTCGTGTGTATGGGGCCTCAGTGTTTCCATATCATATTTATACTGTTCAAATATTCACTGTGTTAGTTTTCAATAGGAGTACTGTAATTTCTCAGGTTGCCAGTAAAAACTCTGCTCCGCCAGTAAAATGTCCTTGTTTTGTCAGTACAAAATGCTGTGGGAGGTTGGCAACCCTGTAAGGTGGTAATGTTGTTGTTTACTCACTTCAGCCCCAGAAGAATTTACCCCCTTCCTGACCAGATTTTTTTTTGCGATACGATACTGCGTCGATTTAGCTGACAATAACGCAGTTGTGCGACACTGTACCCAAACAAAATTTACGTCCTTTTTTTCCCACAAATAGAGCTTTCTTTTGGTGGTATTTGATCACCTCTACGGTTTATTTTTTTTGCGCTATAAACAAAAAAAGAGCGCCAATTTTGAAAAAAAAGCAATATTTTTTACTTTTTGCTATAATAAATATCCCCAAAAAAATATATAAAACAATTTTTTTTCCCTCAGTTTAGGCCGATATGTATTCTTCTACATATTTTTGGTAAAAAAATCGCAATAAGTATATATTGATCGGTTTGCGCAAACGTTATAGCATCTAGAAAATAGGGGATTTTAATTATTATTATAGTTTTTTTTTTACTAGTAATGGCGGCGATCTGCGATTTTTAATTAGGACTGGGACATTATGGCAGACACATCGGACACTTTTGATGCTATTTTGGAACCATTGTAATTTTTACAGCGATCAGTGCTATAAAAATGCATTGATTACTGTATAAATGACACTGGCAGGGAAGGGGTTAAACACTAGGGGGCGATCAAGGGTTTAAGTGTGTCCTAGGGAGTGATTCTAACTGTAGGGGTGGATTGTCTCACTAGAACATGACAGAGATCAGTGCTCCCGGTGACAGGGAGCAGTATATTCCCTGAATTATTTTAATTGTCAATTTGTAAATTAAGGTAATAGAAGCTTGTTTCAATGCAAGGTTGCTTCACAAACGAGATACAACCAGGGTTTGGGAACAGTCCCACTGCATCAACAATCAACCACAGAGCCTGCTGGATATAACACAAAATACTTCATATAACATTTTCATGCTCCCTCCACACCATTGGCACTGCGAAGGGCAGTGGACTTTTTCTTCTTTGACGCTGATAAGTTACAGATGTAATGCAACAATAACGAGGGGCCCAACTCTTGCCCTGATCCCCTATTTTGCATCACAAATATAGGTGGTATGTTTTTTGTTTGTTTTTTACCACTGCCGTCATACTGCACTTTTGAGGTGCAAATGTAACCTCGCCACAAATGTAGCAGAAGTTATCTGCGATGTTTACACAGTTTCAAGGCATCTTGGCTTCTAAGGGAAAAGATCCTTGGAAACATTCGGCAAATGAAACTTTCACAAGCCACCAGATATAACTGTATAGCCCTGTACACACGACCGGGAATTCCCTCGGGGACAAAAAACGTTGGTTATCCCGACGGGATTCCTGGCAGGCTTGCCCTGAAAAGCCGCGTATACACACGGCCACACAAAAACCCAGCGTTCTTTTGAATAGCAAGAACGCGGTGACATCATCGACTACGACGAGCCGGTGTCTCATCACATTAGATTCTGTCGCCGCCATCTTGCTACACCCCACACTAACGTTGTATGCTACCGCGCATGCGTTGAAGTGTTATCGAGCATGCACGATTTTTCTACCCTGCAGGTAAGCATACAGACGACCGTTTTTCTCGGCAGGAAACACTCTGCCGGGAATCCCGACGGGAAAATAGAGAGCAGGTTCCTTTATTTTCCCTTCGGGATTCCCGGCTGTTTTCCTGACAGGGAGCATACATACGGCCGGGATTCCCGGCCAAATGCTCTCCTGGCAGTTTTCCTGCCGGGAAAATGGGTCGTGTGTACGAGGCTTATGATGCGTAGCTCTGACCAAGACAAATGTACCTTGCTATAAAATAACAATAAATTGCAGTTAGGTAATAATCTTTAGTCTCAAAGTGAAGATAAATGTGGTACAACTGTCATTGTTCTACCAACTTTGTTGAGAAGTTACGAGGCACAGGCCCGGACTGGCCATAGGGCAGACCGGGAATTTGCCCGGTGGGCCGGGCCGCTGCTCTGTGGCCTGTTGATGATCAGGCCGCACAGCGGGAGGTAAGCGGCGCCGGCGGCCTGGACAGGGTTATGCGGCCGTGCCTGTGTCATCTCCGGGCTCAGACGCATCTACATTAGCGGCTGAGCGGCAGAGCTGTGTGTCTCTCTCACACACAGCTCCGCCTATGAGGTCATGCTGCCAGTTCCGCTGTGTGCTCGGAGCCTCGGACACTGCTCCTCCTCTTCCCACCTTTCTACTCCTGTCTGCCACGCCCACACCCCCTGCGTCTGTCCCGCCCACACATCCCAGGGGGATGTGAAGAAACAAGGCTGCAGGCAGCCTTCTCCTGAGCCTCCATCCTGGGGTGAGTAAGATCACCTTCTCTCCACCATTGTATACATAAAATGCATTTAAGGGGGCTCAGTTTCGACTCTGATATAAGGGGCTCAGTGCGGACCCTGATGTAAGGGGGCTCAGTGCGGACTCTGATGTAAGGGGGCTCAGTGCGGACTCTGATGTAAGGGGGCTCAGTGCGGACTCTGATGTAAGGGGGCTCAGTGCGGACTCTGATGTAAGGGGGCTCAGTGCGGACTCTGATGTAAGGGGGCTCAGTGCGGACTCTGATGTAAGGGGGCTCAGTGCGGAATCTGATGTAAGGGGCTCAGTGCGGACTCTGATGTAAGGGGGCTCAGTGCGGAATCTGATGTAAGGGGCTCAGTGCGGACTCTGATGTAAGGGGGCTCAGTGCGGAATCTGATGTAAGGGGCTCAGTGCGGAATCTGATGTAAGGGGCTCAGTGCGGAATCTGATGTAAGGGGCTCAGTGCGGACTCTGATGTAAGGGGGCTCAGTGCGGACTCTGATTTAAGGGGGCTCAGTGCGGACTCTGATGTAAGGGGGTCAGTGCAGATTCTGATGTAAGGGGGTCAGTACGGACTCATTTAAGGAAGCAGGGGGTGGGAGGAGCTGGAGATCTGCATAGTGAGTAGAGAGTAAAGGGGGAGGGGGCATGATTGCAGGGACACTAATATAAAGGGGACTGCACTGTAATCATTTATATTTATATCACAATGTCCCTGCACATTGCAGCGTGAAGGACCGACACTGCCCCCTGCCCCCCCCCCCCCGGTCCCTGAAAAAATTGGCTACTTAGTCTAAAATGCCCGGGCCTATTTTTTGTCCCAGTGCGGGCCTGAAGAGGGATCATGATAATCAGACACCTCCCTTTCTTGTAAGCAAATATACTCGCCTGTGTATAAATATTTATTGTGAAATATCTTGAAAACTTTAGCCAACCAGCACCTTTTATCACCTGTTTTCTAAATCATCTAATTAAAATATGTAAGAATTAGCACATTTTATCTCGGAAATCGATCATTTCCTAAAATTTGTAGACGAGTGTTGCTATCGTTGTCTGTATCTCCACAATAAAAACAAAATATTCTCTATTCACCCCGTTGCCCATTGTAGGCACATTTTGAGATGTCCTTGCAACAGGAATATAGGTAAAGTCTGGCAGTGGGAACAATTGTTCAGCTGACAACTGTAGAGAGGGAGGATTTACCTCACTTAAGATTTTATGGTTGTGTCCTTGGGAAGGAAAAGGACAGGAAATCTCCGTAATGGGACACATTTTGCAATAAGGAAAAAAATAATAAAACCTGACAGGCCAATCCGTTCTCATAACCATAACCATTAATTAAAGTGGAGGTCCGCCAATTTGTTTTTTTTTAAAGTCAGCAGCTACGAATACTGCAGCTGCTGACTTTTGAAATAAGGGCACTGTCCAGCGCGCCGGCGATGTCGGCACCCGAGGCCGACCCGTCCCTCGGTCCTCGGATGCTGCCGCTGCCATCTTCAGTAACGGAATCAGGAAGTGAAGCCTTGCGGCTTCTCTTCCTGGTTCCCTAATGCGCATGTGCGACCTGCGCTGCACAATGCCACTGGTCCCTGCTGTCTTCTGGGACCTGTGTGTCTCCCAAAAGACATGGGGGGGGGGGTGCCGGTCGTGGCATAGACTGCGGCAGATAATACGGGGGTCTATGCCTGGAAGTGGGTGCAAATACCTGTCTTAGTCTTTTGCTCCCCCTTCCCCCTAGAAACGCTTTCCCTGACTTGTTTATTCCCCGACTTGTTCATTCCCCGACTTAGTTGGGGTAGGCGGTACACTTTGGTGGGGGTGGGTCAGCCACACCCTGTGACCTTTGACCTCTGGGATTTCGCCTTCTGACCTTTGACCTTTGGGGGAGGTCCCTGTTCCAATTCCTAGCCATATTCTTCAATAGGAAACCCTAACCCCGTCCCCTAACCCTAACCCCCTAACCCTGACCCTAATTTTTGTGTGGAGCTCCGCTTTAACTATTCCGTACTTTATCCAAAACTAAATGTAAAAGGTATGGCTTTAGATATACTTATATCATATATATGAATTCTAACTGGTGTTAAGAGCTGTATCACTTTTCAATTTACAGAGCAGACCTTTACCTCTGGGAGGTTGAAGCGCATATGGTGACAGAGGATATTATACTGCGTCCTGTTTGGGGAGTTGATGCCTTTCACCTGGTAATAGTTGAAGAAATGTGGGTAGTGGAACTGATACTTGATTGGCAAAGCAAAGAATAAGCCATTATTGTCCCCATATCGGTGCAGGAGGTTTAGTACGGTGCTTCCAGCTGTCTTGTGAGTCTTCAGGAACACAATGTGCCTCTTAGGCTGACAAGTCGGTGGAAGAGATGGAGGTATAGAAGATAAGGGATGTATGGTGGAGCTCTGAGAGGTCCTGAAAATAAAGAAAGTAAGGTCAATAATCATACTTATTGTACAAGGTCATTACTATGCAACTCTATTTATTAGGAAGTGTAACGATAAACTATATCCAAACCAAATGTTTTATTTAATTTAAATAGCCTAGGGAATTGTTAAAACCCTTGTCAGAGCAGCAGCATGCGAATATATCCTCTAACCTGCCCCACAGGTGCACATAACCTGGCTACAGCTATTCAGCCAGTTTGTATGCGGCCCTAGTAGGGTGACCACGTGTCCCGCATTGCCTGGGACAGTCCCGCATTTTGCAGGTCTGTCCCGGGCACCTTCATTCCAGGACAATACAGTGTCCCGGAATGAAACTGACACAGTTACCCCCGGGCCAATCTGATGCCCTCAAAAAAGGCCGCCACATCACCGCTTTACTCACTGACAGTACTTGTCCTGGCCAGGAAAGCCTGGAGGAGCAGAGCCCTGCCTCCTGCTTGTGATTGGAGAAATCATAAATTCCGCCTCTTGTGTCCAATCACTGTGCTGTGATTCGTTACAGCACAAGCTGATTTTTGGGAAGGGAGGGTGTCCCTGAATGGTAGTTTGGAAATGTGGTCACCCTAGGCCCTAGCACAGTGTACGGCTTCAGTGGCAGGGAGTACACAGCACTTGCAGCTCTCCAGGTGTGCTAAAGGGCCTGGAATTTTACCCTCAACATCTTTTCAGCTTCTCATTGTCCCTGCCTTAGTCTTGGAAACTTGGGCAAATTTTAACCGTAGGTGACATTTATCATGTAGTGCTCGAACTATACTGATGACCACCAGTAAGATTATAAGCTGCAACTGAACATTCAAATTAAAGTTTGAAACTGATTGGTGTTAAAGGGAGCATGGGACATTTCTCTTGCTCCTACTGATTTATATAAACTGTTGACCAAAAATATCCAGCAGAATTTCCCACAGTAACTGATCACATTTCTGTGTCATCTTGTAAAAGAATAAAAAAAGAAATATATTATATATATATATACATATATATATTATATACATATATATATATATATATATATATATATATATATATATATATATATATATTATATAATATTATATATATATCTATCTATCTATTATATATATATATAATATATATATATATATATATATATATATATGGAGAGGTAGAGCTACCCCAGTAGGGGCTACTGGTAATAACTTTTCTAAAAGTACAGATTCTGCCCACCACTGCAAGCACCAGTCTATTCACATTGGCTCCAATAACACAGTCTAGGGGCTGTTTTCAGTATTCATGACTTGAAGAAACATTAACAGGAGAAGGGTTTAGGGTCACAGGACAGAGGCGGCTCTTTCATTAGGCAAATTAGGCGGTCGCCTAAGGCCTCACACTCACAGGGGCCTGGCGGCCACCTAACTTACCCAATGCATTACCCCAGTTTTGAGGGAAAGGGGACCTTAACGCTGCTGTACCCGGGCAGCATTAAGGCCCCATTCACACCTAGGCGTTTTTACGCCTGAAGCGCACTGCTCACAAACGCCAGAGGGGAGAATTAACATTATTCCCTATGGTGACTGTTCACACCTGAACGCCCAAACGCCTGTCGCGCGAAGCTCAAACAAGTCCCGGACCTTTTTTTGTCGCGCGTATCGTGCGGTTTGGGCGTATTTGAGCGTTTTTTTCCCCATAGAAAGTAATGGGAAACGCGCGAATTGAGCGTATCGAGCGACAACGGGCGTTTGCTACAGGCGTTTCGTCGCTTTAATAAATAGAACATGAGAGAGAAGATCACCGCTCAAGGTAGGTCTATTGTAGGGTCGTTTCAAAAATATAGGACTCCAAGGGTGCAGGCAATGCACTAAGGCAAATATTGGTAAAAAGATGAGGGATGGACAGCCGCACTCCAAACCAAACAGGTTGTCTTTATTCAAATCAACAGCAAGAACACAGCAGATCACAGCAATAGGAACAGGAGAATACCGACGTTTCGCACTGGCTTCAGTGCTTATTCATGAATAAGCACTGAAGCCAGTGCGAAACGTCGGTATTCTCCTGTTCCTATTGCTGTGATCTGCTGTGTTCTTGCTGTTGATTTGAATAAAGACAACCTGTTTGGTTTGGAGTGCGGCTGTCCATCCCTCATCTTTTTACCAATAAATAGAACATGCAGAAGATTAAAAAAATCTACCAACATAGCAACAAGTGATGAAAAGATGATAATTTTTCCTATTGGCTAAAATAAAAAACGCCGAAGTACAAAAACGTCGCACGACGCTGTATGCAAACGCGCAAATACGCGCGACAAAACGCCAGAAAAAAACGCCCAAAAAAACGACCGAACGACCGACGCTCAGGTGTGAATGCAGCCTTAGAGCCCTGACTCAAGGAGCGGGGCTGCCAGCATCCCTAACAACCAGTGAATATCAGTGACACCAGCCCTTGTGAGGTCACTAGGTGACATCACCGGGTTCACTAGGTGACATCACTGGGTAAAACCCTCCCCTTAGTTATTAAAGAGCAGGATCTGGGGGCCACCTTGTAAAAGGGGGCTTCCAGATTCCAATAAGCCCCCTGCCGGCAGACCCCCACAACCAGTGGCCAGGGTTGTGGGGAAGAGGCTCTTGTCCTTGAATTATTTTTCCCATCATGGGGGTGAGAGTGGGGCCCCATGTTAAGTTTTGCCTAAGGCCTCACAAAGCCTAGAGCTGCCTCTGTAAAAACTCCAAAATGAATAATAGCAATAATGGAGGCACAAACTTCTCACTAATCTTTTTATAGCAATCTTTTCTGGAGGTAACAGGGAATGGCTAGTATATCTAGGACTATCAGAGCAACCCCAGTCAATGCAGTAACCTCTGGCGCTTAGATCCCTTCTAGCACAAGCACACCCAAAGTCTACAGCAAGGTCTTTACTCACAATGTCCTTGGAGCTGTCTGCCATCCAGCCTCTACAGGTAGATCCTCAGTGAGGGAGATAAAAAAAACCTCCTTCTCTAGACCCAGAACTTCAGAACAGTGCCTTCCAGCAAATTCTCCTTTAGCAGTCTTCCCTGGGTCCTTAGCCCAGCTCCTGCTGAGACCCAGACTACAATCTCCTGTTTCAGAAATCCTCCTAGAGGCAGTAGCCCCCAAGGAGGCTGGAACTCTCCTTGAAGAGGAAGGCATTCACTCAGAGCTACCCAAACACTTATCACCTACCCAGCCACGTTCTGGATGTCTCCTACCAGGGATTAGCTGGGGCAAGCGAAATATTCATACTGGTCATCTGCATGTCCCTGCCCTATATTCTGCTTCTCAGCCTTTTTGCCCTGTACACACGATCGGTTCATCCGATGAAAACGGACGGATGGATTTTTTCATCAGATATCTGATGAAGCTGACTTTCATCAGTGTTGCCTACACACCATCAGTTAAAAATCTATTCGTATCAGAATGCGGTGACGTAAAACACTACGACGTTCTGATAAAAATTAAGTTCAATGCTTCCGAGCATGCGTCGACTTGATTCTGAACATGCGTGGATTTTTAACCGATGGACTTGCCCACAGACGATCGTTTTTTTCTATCGGTTTTTTAACCATCAGATAATTTTAAAACAGGTTCTAAGTTTTTTCACCGATGGGAAAAAAAACGATGGGGCCCACACACGATCGGTTCGTCTGATGAAAATGGTCCATCAGACCGTTTTCATCAGATGAACCGATCATGTGTACGTGGCATTTGGCTAAGATCAAGTGAAGTATCTGTTCTTATCAGTTGCCAAGTGGAGGCGCTGTGCTACTATGCCGACCAGCGTGGAGGTTTGGGTGGTGGCTATGCAAATCCACTGGTGTAATGGTAACCCAGAAGGTTAGTATCGTCAGGAACCAAAACTGGGGTGCTTGGGGGGGCCAGGAGTAGGTTCTCTCTGAGAAAGTCAGAAGATTACTCCTGGTAGAGACGGGGCTGCACTGGTCTGGCCAAAGGCCGGGTCCCGAAAGAAGCCTGTGGAGTATGTGCCCCTGGAGTGGCAGTCTAGGGGGTCATAATCTCACTGTCACTGCACAATCATTTTTTTCACACCTGCCTCTTGAGCCTGGCCTTTTGGCTAGGACAAGAGGAATTTTTATTCCTGGCCAGAAGGCCGGCCATTGTATTTCACAATGGCACTTCATGCATTATTATCCACTTTCCCTTTCCCCACCTTTATGTTTGTTAATCGTGTTTGTCACTTTTTGTCATTTTTTTTGGTTGATGGGAGTCGTACACGTTTTGTTCACGTTTGACCAGTAGGGTGTTGGTCCTCGGCCTGCCCTGAATGTCTTGGAAGGGGTGGACATGGCCTTCTGGCTTGGTTTGCCCTCTCTATGGGGTCTCCCTTTGGGAAGATGAGAAGTACATATTATGAATCAAAAAAAAATGCATGGCACATCTCAAAAACAGAAAACACATTGAAGAAACAACCCAGGTGTTAGGTTACTAAGCCCTGGATAGGCTATGTACCATGGTCCGGGCCATGCACATTCAGGATACGGCTATTTCTGTGTCCATGAGACCAATCAGCATATGCGTTGTGCCATGGCTCTGAGATTAAGTTGTGCTTCAATTGTGTGTCCAGGGCCATTCCTGTGTCTGCCATTTCGGGAGCTGCGATGCGCTCTGCCTGCCCCCTTCTCGTCGCCCTTCCCTCCGCCCCCCTTTGAGGTGGGTGGCTGTGTGGTGGTTGGGTTGGCGCACACAGTGCATCGGTGCCATGCATCCCGCCCAGTGTGTGACGACATTCTTTGACGTCACGACGTTGAGTGTGAGTTTATCCATCTTAGCTGGTGCAGCTGGGAAACATGAGCGTCCTCCGTGGACAGGTTGTGTTGTCTGCGTCGGAAGCCCTTCCCAGCTTACGCCAACGTGCACGTGTGCAGTTGGCTATATCTGGCCTCCCCTGACACAGTTCTGCTGCCACAATGTGGAGAAGTCACATTCCAGTACAATACCTCATCCTCCTCCTTTTTGGGATTCGAGGACGCCACCACAAGGTTATCTTACTCCTTACCTTGACATTTGTTTTTTTTCCTCACTTACCATTTTTGGTGAATATATAGCATGACACAATGATATTGTATTTTTAGACTCCCGTGACAGACCAATCTTTTGGCCTTGGCTCCACACTTACCACACCTTATCGCATTGAGTCCATGTAAGTACCCAGGGTGGGCCCAATTGTCCCATCCTTGATGTGTTTGTTTATAGCCATATTAATTAATTATACCTCATTATATCTTGTAGATATCCCAGAGCATCCTCCACTGATGAGTGTTCTATACACGAAACGCGTCGGGCAACAGGGATGCAGATATATGTCCTTATTCAATCATCAATTCATATAACATCACTTCCCAACAATTATTGGTTTTACTGGTTTTTATGATATTTTATTCCCTTCACTATTGCTGCTCAGATGATACATGTACATACACTGCTCAAAAAATTAAAGGAACGCTTTAAAAACATATCAGATCTCAACGGGCAAAATTCTCATGCTGTATATCTACACTGATATGGACTGGGTAATGTGTTAGGAATGAAAGGATGGCACATAATTTGATGGAAATTAAAATTGATGGGGTAAGGACCTTCTACGGCTCTGTCCAGCTCTCCTAGAGTAACTGCCTGTCTCCTGGAATCTCCTCCATGCTCTTGAGACTGTGCTGGGAGACACGGCAAACCTTCTGGCAATGACTCGTATTGATGTGCCATCCTAGAGGAGTTGGACTGCCTGTGCAAACTTTATAGGGTCCAAGTATCACCTTGTGCTACCAGTAGTGATACTGACCCTAGCCAAATGCAAAACTAGTGAAAAACAGTCAGAAAAGATTAGTAGGGAAAATAAATGTCAGACACCTCCACCAGAAAAAAACATTCCTGTTTTGGAGGTCGTCTCATTGTTGCCCATCTAGTGCACCTGTTGTTAATTTCAATTAACGACCCCCTCTATATACACCCCTCCCCCTCTGTATACACCCTTCCCCCTCTCTAAACACCCCTCCCCCTCTGCTACTTAACTGACCAGATCAGGATTCCAGGAGTTCTGATTCAAACGTGTTCCTTTCATTTTTTCGAGCAGTGTATATAAACTCTTTGAATGTATTTACCAATCAATACAGATTACTATGTGGCGCCTAGTTGCTATATACTGTTTTACCCTTGATACCTATATTGCGTGGATGAAAAAGCCAGGAGGAAACTGGTTAGAGAGGCTACCAAGAGGCCTACAGCAACTCATTGTGTGCTTGTGACAACAATATCACATATTCTCCACACATGTGGCTTGTATGGGAGGGTTGCAAGGTACCCTGTCCCTACTTCCATTGGACCTCGCCACTGCGGGGTACGTCACAAGTCCGGCCCCCGTCCTCCTCCTTCCTCTGCTGCCGGGCCAGTAAGACATCAGAGCGCGCCTTGCGGCTTCACAGCCAGGTTCCCGTGATGGAAACATCGGCTGCGGTGCCGACATCGCTGGATTCCCTGACAGGTAAGTGTCCTAATTTTTTGAGGGAGAGGCCGGCACAACGCTTTACAGATTCTGAGGCTACATTGAAAAAGGTGTTATGGTCAGACTAAAATTTAGTTATTTGGCCTCAACACCAAACGATATGTCTGGCAGAAATCCAATACAGCTCACCATCTAAATAACACCTTTCCTACAGTAAAGCATGGGGGTGGTAATATACTGTTATATAGGTGTTTCTCTGCAGCAGGGACTGGAACACTCGATAGAAGGAAAAATGGATGAGGCAAAATACCGTAAAATTTTGGAGGACAATTAGCTGCCCTCTGCCTGAAAGTTATCAATGGGAAGAAGGTTTACCTTCCAACATGACAATGACCAAAAGCACACAGCAAAAATTAGCACACAGTGGTTGGTGGAGAAAAAGGTCTTGCATGGCCTAGTCAGAGCCCAGACTTAAACCCCATCTGTGGAATGACTTGAAAACTGCAGTCCACAAACGTTCCCATCAAATTTAACTGAACTTGAGCAGTTTAGCAAAGAAGAGTGGGCAAATATTGCAAAGTCTAGATGTGCAAAGTTAGTAGAAACATATCCCAACAGACTAAAGGCTGTAATTAAAGAAAAACGTGGTTCAACAAAATACTGACCCAATGGGGGGGGGGTAATCCTTTGTCCAACCTTTTTAAAAATATATATATATATTTTTTATCTGAAATTTCGGTGTTATAACTTTTACTTGGATGTTATCAGTTGCACTAAGTAAATACAGTCGGATAAAACAAAAACTGTCTTAATTTCAGGCTGAAAAGCAACACAATTTGATTATTTTAAAGGGGGGAGATTCTTTTCTATACCCCCTGTATATACAGCTCAAGATAAGATAGCAGCTCCAACAATTTACACATGTAGAGTTACCCCCTAGAGGGCCGCTTGGTTTTGGGTTCCCCTAATCCTGCACAGCCAGGCAGCACACACTTTCCAGCTTGCATTGACCGACAGAAAACCAATCCTTGGGCTTGTTTTTATGTGTTTTATTGAGGGAATACAAACTTGGATTGGGATAAGGGGTTTTGTATGGGATGCCCAAACTGAGTTCAACAATAATTTGGAGGACAGTTTCTCTATGTACAACTTGCAGCCAATTGAATCCTAGACTACTCATTACTCTGTAATGTCAGTCCTTAACCACTTGGTTACTGGCCCATAGTCAAATGACGTCCTGTTTTTAAAGATGGATATCTCAGTAACGGCAGCAGCTGCTGTCACAACTGAGGTATCCATCTTTAGTGCCGACGGTCCTGTACACGATAACGGCGATCTCCGCGGCGAATTCGCTGCGAGATCGCCGTTATCGGTGGCGGGAGAGGGGCCCCCCCCTCCCGCCGCTGTAACGCGCCCTCCGCCGCTTACCGGAGCCGTCGGTAGCGGCGGAGGGGATCGCGACCATCCGGCAGCTGAGCGGGGACGAGACTGAAGGAAAAATCTCCTTCGCCCGTCCCCATAGCTCTGCTGGGCGGAAGTGACGTCAAAACGTCAGTCCCGCCCAGCCTCTTAAAGAAACATTTTTTTTTTTTTGTCATTTGAAAAAATGACATTTCCAAATTTTTTTTTTTTTTTGCATTTAAGCCCAAATATGAGATCTGAGGTCTTTTTGACCCCAGATCTCATATTTAAGAGGACCTGTCATGCTTTTTTCTATTACAAGGGATGTTTACATTCCTTGTAATAGGAATAAAAGTGATAATTTTTTTTTTTTTTTTTCAGTGTTAAAAATTGTAAAATAACTAAAAATAAATGCGAAAAGCAAAAAAAAATTTTTTTAAAGCGCCCCGTCCCGACGAGCTCGCGCGTAGAAGCGAACGTATACGCGAGTAGTGCCGACATATGAAAACGGTATTCAAACCACACAAGTGAGGTATCGCCGCGATCGTTAGAGCGAGAGCAATAATTTTAGCCTTAGGCCTACTCTGTAACTCAAAAAATGCAACCTGTAGAATTTTTTAAACGTCGCCTATCAAGATTTTTAAGGGTAAAAGTTTGACGCCATGCCACGAGCGGGCGCAATTTTTAAGCGTGACATGTTGGGTATCATTTTACTCGGCGTAACATTATCTTTCACAATATATAAAAAAAATTGGGCCAAATTTATTGTTGTGTTATTTTTTTATTTAAAAAAGTGAACAGTATTGCAATGACTGCCATTTTATTCTCTATGGTGTTAGAAAAAAATATATATATAATGTTTGGGGGTTTTAAGTAATATTCTAGCAAAAAAAACTGTTTTAGTCTCGTAAACACTGAATCTGAAAAACAGGCTCGGTAACGAAGTGGTTAATGGATCAATAGCAAACACCTTCTTACAGGAGCTCTATGTCCCCTAAGTGGAAATAGCAAAGTCCCAACTGTATGTAGGAGCTCTATGTCCCCTCAGTAAAAAATAGCAAAGTCCCAACTGTATGCAGGAGCTCTATGTCCCCTTAGTGGAAATAGCAAAGTCCCAACTGTATGCAGGAGCTCTATGTCCCCTTAGTGGAAATAGCAAAGTATCAACTGTATGTAGGAGCTCAGTGTCCCCTCAGTAGAAAAAAACAGAATGCCAGCACACCTGACTTCCTTGCATAGATCCCTGAGCAAGGGGTTAAGGTAAGCACTGTCCTTCCTAAAGCCTAGCTAAATATTGCATCCAGCTGCCTTCTCCCTTTGTTGGCTCTGGGGGTGGTAGGTGGAGGTACTTACACTGTCCCTTGAAATCCTGCTGCTTGGCAAAGACTGCTGTTCAGGCCACCTGCTGTAGCACCTTGCATCAAGCAATGAATTCCATTATAGATACCTTTCAGGCTGTAATTGAGGGGGAATTAATAGAGCTTAAACAATGTAGCTCAACTACTCGACCAAGTAATATTTCTAGACAAGAAACACAGGCCCTACAGCAGTTAAAAGAGAATAAGGGGATAATTATAAAACAACCAGACAAAGGGGGGGGGGGGGCAGTGGTGGTGATGATGACCAAGGAACAATACAGGTCTGAAGCTATTAGACAACTTAGCACATACCGCATAGCACATGCCGCTTAACAAATACCGCCAGTTACCCAATAATCCTACAGAGGTCTTACAATTGATCCTTTTAAAACATCTACAGATGGGTAAAAATATGGGAGTCTTATCCTCTAAACCCGCTGAGTGTCTTTTTGTGGACAAACCGGTGGTGCCGGTCTTCCATCATTTCCCTAAAATTCATAAGGTAGAGTTCCCTTTGCAGGGATGACCAATTGTAGCTGGAATTGGCTCCTTATTAGAGCGTCTGGGAGAATGGGTAGATCGGCACCTTCAGCCTTTGGTACAAAGCACAGTTTTATCCCATAGCACATAAATTAAATGGGTGTCAACCTATGTATGTGCCACTCTGGATTTTAGGGCATTGTATTTCTTGATACCCCACAGGGCTGCATTACAAGCAGTTCAGTATCACCTTCGGCGTTATAGCTCTTATTTTCAAGAGTTACAAGCAATTTTGTCTATTGAGCGTTGAGTTTTTGATAACTCATAATTCTTTTTTGTTCGATGGTGTATACTATATGCAGCGCTGTGGGGCATCGATGGGTTCTAGATTTTCACCATCAATGGCAAATATTTACATGGGCTAGTGGGAGGAATGTTTTTTGTTCTCCCAACAATCGCTTTGCCAGAGAGATTGTTTGGTATGGTGGCTACATTGACGACCTTTTGTTGTTGTGGGATGGTGACACTGTAGGATTGAATCAGATCTGGGAGTATCTTATTAGCAATCAGTTATACCTACACTTTTCAATTGAAAACAACATTTCTAGCATTAACTTCCTAGACATCACAATGCAGGGCGATTCTACCACAGACAGTGTTTCAACATGCACTTACAGAGAATCATGCTCCATCAATACAACACTGTTTGCAACCAGTTGTCATCCATCCCACACCATCAATGCCATTTCCTATGGGGAATTTAGAAATAATTGTTCAACAGAATCAGCCTTTAAACAGGAATGCGGGGTTTCTCATCCAAACAATGCCGACCTTTTTTTAAAATGTATTTTTTTTTTTTTTTAGCTCTTAATATGAACTCAGGTGCCCCTAACCCCCACCTGTACAGGTTTAAGAGAGGGGGGCACAGAGGGTGGGGTGGGGATTTATTATATAAGTGTGTGTGTGTTTTTTTTTTCCGGGGTTTGTGTGTGTGGAATAGGGAAGGAAGGAAGGGTGGGATATAAAAAGGGGGGGGGGGGGAAGTCAATGCCGACCTACCTGGCTGGCATACCCAGGAACTATCCTTGTAATGCTAAAACTTGTAGATACTGTCATTTGAGTGTGCCAGGGAAAACTTTTCTTGCCACGGCTACAAATGAGGAGTTTAGTATAGAACAATATGTTAACTGTGGCATGAGTTTTGTAGTCTCAGTGTTTCTCAACTTTTTTTTAGTCAAGGCACCCTTTAAAATTATGGGCAATTTTTAGGCACCCTCCCAACTTATGGACAGTCTTGGGACACCCTCCCAAATTATGTACAATCTCGAGGCACCCTCCCAAATTATGGTAAATATCGAGGCACCCTCCCAACTTATGGACAGTCTCGAGGCACCCTCCCAAATTATGGATAGTCTCGAGACACCCTCCAAAAATTATGGAGAGTCTCCAGGCACCGTCCCAAATTATGGACAGTCTTGAGGCACCCGCCAAAATTATGGGCAGTCTGGAACCACTCTCCCAAATTATGGACAATCTAGAGGCACCCTCCCAAACTATGTACAGTCTCGAAGCCCCCTCCCAAATTATGGACAATCTCGAGGCACCCTCCCAAATTATGGACAACCTCGAGGCACCTTCTCAAATTATAGACAGTCTCAAGGCACCCTCCCAAATTATGGATAGTCTTGAGGCACCCTCCCAAATTATGGACAGTCTTGAGCCACCCTCCCAAATTATGGACAGTCTTGAGGCACCCTCCTAAATTATGGACAGTCTTGAGTTACCCTTTAAAATCATAAACAGTCTTGAGGCACCTCATCCTAAACTGTAAAAACTATTTTAATAATTTTACATAATGCAGCGACATCCACACATGTAAGACACCCAACATTAAAGGTGTAAGTTAGTACTGACAATGTTTCTCTTATTCCTCAGTTTTTCTACATCACTCAGCTAATGTGACTGACATCCTCCTTATCAACTCATGACGCCATTGGTCTTTAGGACACTGGAAGCTAGAAGGACATAATAGTGAACAATTAAAACCTGTGGCTTGGTGTAATTAAAAGGCAAGCTTCATCCACCCACCACTTTGTATACAATTTTTTGTAAATTTTTAGGCATTTTGCTATCTGGGGGACCTTTCCCCATTTTGCCATCAGGGTGACCTTTCCCCATTTAGTTTCAGAGCAATAGAACGACTGTCTCACTCACCTAGTGGAGTTGACAGGGAGAGACGCTTACTGGGAAGAGAGGCATGGTGGATTTTTCGACTGAACTCTAGATCACCTCAGGGGTTAAACCTGAGATGGGATCTAGATTTGCACCTACAATAAATTGTCTCTCTCCGGTATCTATTTTCTCTCCTGGTCTCTCTATAATTATTTTAATAACTTTCACTATTGTTTTTTTTTGTTTTTGTTATCTATTTAGATTTTTCTTCATGTGTATCATTATGTCGTTTGTGAACATTACTGGCACACACATGGGACTCCAGTCCCTAGTATACTGTATACTATAATTGATCTTGCCTGTTTTCAATTGCCTACAATTAATTAGGACAATTAATGGGCGGAGCCTGCGATATGTAGAGCAACTATATATTTTAAAGTTTTGTGTCTAAATGTAGTTATGACTAAGCCCTCATAGGCTGAAACGTGTCAACTGATTTTATCTGTGTTTGTTGACTGTTGTTTCTGAATATAGATGAAGATTATTTAAGAGCAACTCTTGGTGTGTGGATTATCTTTCTATATACTCCTGCTGTACAGGTCCTTCCTTGCAATACAGGGTGTCTCTTGGATGAGACTGAATGGTGATGAAGAGCCCTCTGGTCAAACTGCTCCTTCCCTAGCTCCTGCCTGGAGGCAGAATCCCGGTCACGACTGCAGATTGAGGTGAGAGCTGGCGGAGCGGAGGATGGTCTATGTGGACAGCTTTACTCCGGATGCCAGCATATTTAGATGTGCCTGTTTTAATCATCAACCGCGTGAGTTGCTAAATGTTGTACCTTCATTAAATGTAACCATATTGCTATACTTACACCTCGGGCCAGATCCTCAAAAGGGATACGCCGGCGTATCTACTGATGCGCCGTCGTATCCCTGTTTCTATCTTTGGAACTGATCCACAGAATCAGTTTCCAAAAGATAGGTAAAAGATCCGACATGTGTAAGGGACTTACACTGCCGGATCTTAGGATGCAGTACCGCATCCGCCGCTGGGGGCATTTCGAGTCGAAATGCCGCTTCGGGTATGCAAATTAGCACTTACGGAGATCCACGAAGCTTTTACGCTTCGTTTTTTCTCCGTAAGTAATAAGTTGCATGTGTAAAATTAGGGCTGCTTTTACAAAGTGTAAACTGTTTACACCTTGTAAAAGTAGACCCTTCTTACCCGCGACGCTGTTATTTTTATTTTATTTTTTCCCGCCATATCTTTTTTTTTTCCCGCCGCAACTTTTTTTACCCGGCGCGATTCACAAAACTCGGCGGAACGTAAAACCGCGCTATGCACGTCGTGAGCATGCGCAGTACGTCCGGCGCGGGAGCGCGCCTAATTTAAATGGGACCCGCCCCATGAAAATAGGAACGCCTTGCGCCGGACGGATTTAAGTTACACAGCCGAAAATTTCTAGGTAAGTGCTTTGTGGATCGGGCACTTAGGTAGAGATTTTGCGGCAGTGTAACTTAAATCAGAATATTTAAGTTACGGCGGCTCTTTGTGGATCTGGCCCCTCTTTTCTCTTTTATACTCAGTTGCTATTCGTCTTGTAAAGCTCTCGCAGACCAAGTTACTCACAATCCAAAGTTTTACGGTACATTCATTTATAAAGCATCAAAATACAACCACAAAAATCAACTACTAATCAGTAGTTGATTTAAATAGTTGTATTTTTATACTTTAAATATACATGTACAGTATATTAAAATGAAATAAATACTTTTTTTTATAAATTTTACTATTAAAGAAAGAATATTTCATGTAAACATGGTGTGCCTCCAAACTCCCAACAGTACTTTTCCTTTGTCTTTTCACATTTCTGAGAATGTCGGATACCTGACCCCAACCAAGAAACATGGGTCCTTCTGCTACCCTTACCCTAGAAGTGTCAGAGGAGCAGGTTGTGGGACAGTCCTGTTTTTTTTTTACTTTTTGATTGCACTGAAGCTGGATGTTAACTTTTTTCCAACTATGTAAGGTTTCATGTACACACAGCCTACTGTGACAGCCGGCTGCCAGAAGACGCAAACTGTGGCAAAACTGCGGCAAATTTGTAGCTGTCACCAATAGCTCTTGGTCACGGCTTCTGATTGAGAGCCTGTAGGACGTGCTCTCGATCACTGTGGATACACCAATACCATTTAAATATCTGTGGTTGATGGCATGAAGGAGCTTACCATACAAAGAATAAAAACTATAGACAAAATGATCCACTCACATTTTTGGGAAATGGAAGCCCAGAAGCTGCATGGTAAGTCCAATGGTCATCAGCACGGCAAGGCCAAACCCCATCGCTCGTAGCCGGGAAACTTGAACGAACCTCATTCTCCTGCAGAGAAAATTAGCACATGTGAGATTTAAAGGCAGAGGGTCTTCACATGTTTCAAGTTCCAGCTAAGGTGGAGGCCTATTTACAGGCTGTTTCAGTGATTGGAGGCTAATGCAGATGTGGCTTTATAAAACTGCAGCATATTAATCACCTGATACAACTGTTTAAACAGAAATGGTCGGCTTCTTATTGTCAAACTGACCTAAAAATGAATGTTAAAGTGCCTTGAACATTTTTAATTGCTTGTTCTGCTGTGATGGCCATGCTTCATAGACCTAAAACAATGGTAGAAAGCGTGCTGGTAGGTACAAAGAAACAAGCTGCTGGCCAAAAATACTCAGACTATATAACAAAGTGGTAATTAGTAACTTGCTGTGCTAAATGTGATGCTATTAAACATAAATTGAATAACTAGAAAGAATTACAGCGCTCGCAAATACCTATAATAAAATAAAATGCAGACATTAAATGCAATTCCTAAACAATTCATAAAAGTCCAAGAATTGTAGCATATAATGTGCTCCAATATTAAAGTGCAATCGCGCTTCAAATCTCGAGGTGCGCCACACTCCCTCCTGTGTCCCCACTCACCGGATGGAATGGACCCCTAGCTTTTCAGTCAGTAGATAAGCCGACCTAACTCAGAATCTACGCCGACTTATGTTTAAGTGTATTCCCAAACAGAGATACACTTAAACATATCTAAGATACGACGGCTTGCGCCATCCTATCTTAGGTTGCAATATTTCGGATGGCCGCTAGGTGCCGCTTCCATTGCGTTCGGCGTAGAATATGTAAATTAGTAGATACGCCGATTCACTAACGTACGCCTGGCCGCCGCAGTACATTTACGCCGTTTCCGTAAGCCATTATCAGGCCTAAAGTTATTCCATCTATTAGATGGAATAGCAATGTTAAAGCGGATCTCCCACGCCAAAAACATTTTTTTTTAATGGCTCTTTAAAAGTATAATGACCCGAATTAGCGCTACTCACGTGTACTGTCTCCCCCGGCCGATTCGCTGCTATACAGTGGCAAATAACAACTTATATTCCTCCATCCGGTTCCTGCTCCATTTTAACTGTGGGCATAAGCCCACAGCTTGGCACTTCCTTGTTCCGCTGGATCTGTGTAATGGAGATTGTTCAAAACGCCTGCCCTCCTTGCTTTGTTTACATTCGCGTCACTTCCTGCTACACAAAGTCACGCGATGTTTGCTTTCACAGGGCCAACTTTGATAATTAGGAGGCTCAGAGACAAGCTCCCAGAAGACACAGCGCGGGACAGGAAGCCAGAGAAAACCCGACGGAAACCCGAGGGGATGCAGTCCGGAAGACATACTAGTGCAGATGGTACAGTACATTTTTTTTATCTAAAACTGTCGGATGTAGCATTGATTTGTACCGTTAGTAATATTAACTTTAAGTAAAATTGAGGGTGGAGCTCCGCTTTAAGGTATGGCCGCCGTTCCCGCTTCGAGATTCAAAATTTTTACGCCGTTTGCGTAAGTCGTCCGCGAATAGCGATTTACGTCGTTTACGTCCACGTCGAAATCAATAGGCCCGTGCGGCGTACTTAGCCGCAATGCACACTGGGAAATGTAGGCGCCCGGCGCATGTGCAGTTTGAAAAAAACGTAAAAAATGTAAGGTCAAGCACTATTAACAAAAAAAACACCCCCCTCAAACACATTTGAATTAGGTGCCCTTACGCCCGCCGCTTTAGGCTACGCCGCCGTAACTTAGCAGGCAAGTACATTGTGAATCATGTACTTGCCTCGCTAACTCGCAAAGTTGTGGCAATCTTACTGAATCTACCTACTTGAGTTTTGGAGCACGACTGCACTTTAATATTGGAGCACATTATATACTACAATTCTTGGACTTTTATGAATTGTTTATGAATTATTGCATTTAATGTCTGCATTTTATTTTATTATACGTATTTGCGAGCACTGTAATTTTTTCTAGTTATTCATTTTTTCAAGTGTTGGCACATTGTGTACAGCAGCTGCAACTTCAGTTGTTACACCTGAATTATTTTATATGTACTTTTAGCGCAAGTTATATATTTAGATATATTTTCATTCACAAATTAAACATAAATTGTCTGTCCGGCAGACAAATTGGGGGTGGAAATTGATTTTGGAGAAAGAGATTACCAACAGGAAAAGTATAAGATTCTCATACAGTGCATACAGTATAAGAACCCTACCTTTTCCTACAAAAAAGAACTTTGAGACAAATTATACGAGGGATATCAGAATAATATTTTTGATATGGAGGAAAATTTATTTTATTGGGATTTTATGTGATAGACCAACACAAAGTGCCACATAATTGTGAAGTGAAAGGAAAATGATAAATAGATTTTATTTATTTTATTTTTACACAATAAATATGTGAAAAGTGTGGCGTGCATTTGTATTCAACCAGCTAAGCACATCTAGAGAGTGTTAGGTTATTTCTTACCTTGTAATCACTCAAAATCCAGGTGTTTGAAAGTGAAGATCATTTAATCCAAAATGCAGTAATACATTTTAGTGATACTTACAAAGTGAGAGAAAAAGCAAAAGAGAGAGAGAGAAGAAGGAAGGGAGCCCACACCTTCTCATCCTTACAGTGAAACAACGATAACACTTCTTATTGGCTAAATTAGATAAGGAAGATCTGTCTGTACCTGGCACACACTGGAACTTTATTACCACACAGAGCTTCCTACACAATCTGTTATCTATATATTACGTATGTGGTTAGTTAGAACAAAAGAATATAACAAGTTAGTAACATATGCCATGTTAGAAGAATGAGTGTCAGCTCTGTTTTAAATAGACACACAAACAAAACTTTTCTAACAGAGAGCGAAGTTTGGAGGTAAGTGTGTTGTGAATTACCCACTTGCCTCTCAAACTTGCGGCAGCGGATCATAGATCACGCGGATCTAAAGATCCGCTGATCTATGTGAATCTAGCCCTCTAGGCTTAAATCAGCATACACGCCCCTAGCGGCTGGCCTAAATAGACAGCTAAGATACGACGGCGCCTGCCGTCGTATCTTAGCTAGATTTAAGTGTATCTCAATTTGATAATACACTTAAATTTAGGACGGCGCAGATTCAGAGTCACGACGGCGTATCTACTGATACGCCGGCGTAAACCTCTCTGAATCTGGCTATATGTCATTAAGTTGAGGTTCAATGTCCATATAGGTCTCCTCAGAGGTAGAATCAGTCTTTGTGAAAGTCCTTGAAAATAGGGAATACAGCCGCATCCGCAAGTGACCAGAACAATCAAAAGCACAGCAAATTAGATCAAACATGATGTGATAAGTCCAGTTTGTGAATGGATCGTTAATACCTGAGTTTTCTGCCAATTCATTCGATAGAGCAGTTAGTCCTTCCAGCCAGGGCTCTGGTCACGGTTCCCCAGGAGCTGTATTATTAGGGATAAAGGTGCAACACATGCTACCAAACATTTTGCATACTCCTCCTCTTTCAACTAGGACCAGGGTTGGACTGGCCATTGGGACTACAGGGAGTTTCCCGGTGGGCCGATGGCTCAGTGGGCCGGCTTAAGTGACAGAGGACTGCCACCCCCTCCGCTCCTCTGTCTCTCCCTTTCCGCAGTGCTCACCTCCTCTCCCTCACTGCAGCGCTCATTTGGGGGGGGAAACAAAGAAGCAGGGGGAGGACCATAGGTGCAGGAGGGACATCAGAGGAGCATGGGGGAGGGGACAGACAGCTGACTCAACAGCTATGGCCTGGGAGTTTCTCACTTCTGCCTAAACTTGTCCCATAAGGGACATAAAGTAGAATAGCTAGTGAAGGGGGAGAGAGGGCTTGGGTGGCCGGGAGTTGTGCGCCTGCCATGGGAGAAACCTGTCAATGTGGGCCAGTCTGGATGAAGTCCAGGGCCAAATTTTCGTCCCAGTCCAGCCCTGACTAGGACCATATCTAAGGCCATTCGGTTCTACTAGACCTTTTTTTTTTTTACAGTATCTTTACTATAGTTTGCAAATCGTTGGTGGTCATAGTATATATAGTTAATCCAGTCAATATGTTTATTTATAGTCACCCACCAGAGAAGAGACTCCAACCCAGCTGTTACCTGATTCCTGGCCTTAAACTCATTTCAGCACCCCGCAAGGAACCCCAATATCATCTAATTAAATCTGAGAGTTAAATGACCCTTTGTGAGAAGTTTTCCTTCGATACCATTGGTGATTCTTAGTTCATGGGTGTTCTGATAGGATTTTCAGGGGCATAAATAGCTGGACCATAGCACAATCCCCTCAAGCATTGGTTGGTATCTTAGTTCACAGTTGCCTATATTAAAGAGGATGTGCGCTGAAAAAAAAATATTAAAAGCCAGCAGCTACAAATACTGCAGCTGCTGACTTTTAATATTAGGACACTTACCTGTCCTGGAGTCCAGCGGCGTCCGCAGCAGAGGACGAGCGATCGCTCGTCACTCTGCTGCTCCCCCCGCCATCCTCGGTGAGGGAACCAGGAAGTGAAGCGCTCCGGCTTTACTGCCCGGTTTCCTACGGCGCATGTGCGAGTTGCGCTGCGCCTGCTGATTGGCTCCCGCTGTGTACTGGGAGCCGAGTGTTCCCAGCACACAACAGGGGGGGGGAGGTGACGTAATGCCCGCAGTCTGCCCGAGACTGTGTGGCCGGAAGTGGGTGCAAATACCTGTCTTTAGACAGGTATCTGCACCCCCCTCCCCCTGAAAGGTGTCAAATGTGACACCGGAGGGGGGGAGGGTTCCGATCAGCGGGAGTTCCACTTTAGGGTGAAGCTCCGCTTTAAGTAATTACATAACAAATAAAATGATTATATATTACAACAGTCTGATGTGGAAAATACAACCCTGTCTTAGGTGGGCCCCCAAACAAAATCTCATAAGGGCTCAAGTTCTCCGACCTGTAAAGTAGGGGTAATCCTGATGTTGTAAAGAACCTGAGGAAACAGTTGGCCATTGTTTCTTTACTAACCCATCTACCCTTTTCCTGCATTGATTTAGCTGGCCTGCTTTTAATGACTATACTATATCTTTATACCTTCCCTGAACTCTGAGAATGATGGGAGCATGGAAGGCCTGCTCAGTTGCCAAATCCTTGCATGTAATTTGCATGATCTGTCCAGTGGGACGTGTTCCTCTGTCATTCTCTAAAGTTTCAAAGACTCCAAAGCGGCATATTACTTCAGAAAGGATATTCTTCTCTGTTGTCTTGGCATTTGCTTTAGCCACCAGTCGGACTTCTATCCAACTTTGAAACATTTCTATGCACGGCAAAACATATTGATATTGGCCTGATTTGAGCAATTGGATTTAATAAATCTTTAGTCTTTGGAAAAGGAATAGTGACTTGGCCAAATGTCTTTGGGCCAGATCCACATACATGTAGAACGGCGCAGCATATCAGAGATACACTACGCCGCCGTACCTTACCTGGCGCATTTTCGAATCCTCGGCGATTTCGCGCCGTAAGTTACGGTGGCGTAGTGTATTTCTGGCGGCGGATTTGAAATTGGGCGGGTTGGGGGCGGGTTTCATTTAAATGAAGCGCGTCCCCGCACCGAATGAAATGCGCATGCGTCCTCAAGAAATTTCCCGCCGTGCTTTGCGCAAAATGACGTCGCAACGACGTCATTTTTTGAACTTAGATGTGAGTTACGTCCATCCCTATTCACGGACGACTTACGCAAAAAAATAAAAAAATTCAAATTTCGACGCGGGAACGACGGCCATACTTAACATGGCAAGTCTATGTATACGCCAAAAAATACCAGCTTTAACTATACGCCGGAAAAAGCCGACTACAGACGACGTTAGAAAATGCGACGGCCACACGTACGTTCGTGGATCGTCGTAAATCGCTAATTTGCATACCCGACACGGAAAACACCACCCAGTGGGCGCGGAAATATTGCATCTTAGATCCGAAGGCGTACGAAGACGTACACCTGTCGGATCTAACCCAGAACCGGTCGTATCTTGTTTTGAGAATTCAAAACAAAGATACGACGCGGGAAATTTGAAAGTACACCGGCGTACTTCGTCTGTGGATCTGGCCCTTTGTGTTACTCTGTTTTCCTGAGTTATTTTTAGCACAGATTATGCACCCCTCAACAAAGTCTTGATATGCATTTCTGGTGTATCGAATAAACCATCCAGCTTTGCTTATGTTTCTCTCCATTGCCTTAGGGCAGGGGTCTCCAAACTGCGGCCCAAGGGCCAGATGTGGCCCTTTGATAGCCTTTATCCGGCCCCTGGGGCACTATTCATCCCACTGATGTGAGGCACTAGTCCTCCCACTGACACCAACAATGGGACAGTGAATTTTAGAATCTTACACTGATACCAATGATGGGATACTATTCCTCCTACTAATGGGGGGGAAACTCCTCCTTTTATTGACCACCAAACCTGAGGATATTTCCTGTCCCTGCTGGCCACAATCCGGCCCTCCTAAAGTCTAAAGGACAATAAAGTGGCCCTTTGTGTGAAAGGTTTGGAGACCCCTGCCTTAGGGCATACATGACTCAGTCCATGAGTGCAGATTCTTGCAAGTTCTTTTACTTTCAGTATTTGTTCTCTTCTTTTTCTCTGCTACAGGCTTCTCCTTCTTCTTTGCAAAATCAGTGATTAGGGTCACGATTGCTTCCATTGGTGTTTCAGCAGTCTTCCAGGCAGTATGATCAGACAACAGTTTCCTTTTTCTTCCATGGGTTGTCCTTCAGTATGTGAGTTGACTTTCGGGGTGGCTACTTCCTTTGGGATGGTGACTGGTTCAAAGAGTTCTTAAACATATTTCCAGCTTTGAATTGATTTTCTTGCAGCAATTGTAAAACTTCTGTTCTTCTTTATGGGTCCATAATCATGGACTACTTCGACAGCATGCTTGCTATCAGTGTAGATGTTGGCTGTTTGATCCTTTGCAGGCTCACAGGCCCTCATGAGTGCTACCACTTTGGCAACCAGCGCTGAAAGTGACGAAGGGAGTAGTTGGGTCTCAATCACTTCCTCCAATGTTGTCATCGCATATGCCATTCTTGGGACTCTAGGGGCCGGATTCACAGACAACTTACGCCGACGTATCTGTTGATACCCCGCGTAAGTTGTAGTATGCGCCGTTGGTTGTATCTATGCGCTGTATTCAGGAAACCATATACGCCTGAATTTCTGCTTGATCCGACCAACGTAATCCTTACGCCATCGTATCTTGGGTGCATATTTACGCTGGCCGATAGGGGCGCTTCCGTTGATTTACGCATCAAATATATAAATGACCTAGATACGCCGATTCACGAACGTACTTGCGCCTGTCGCAGTAAGCTACGCCGTTTACGTAAGGTGTACGTCCGGCGTAAAGTTATCCCTCATAGTAGGGATAAGTCATGTTAGGGTATGGACGTCGGAACAGCCATCGGATTTTACGTTGTTTGCGTAAGTCGTACGTGAATGGGGCTGGGCGTAGGTTACGTTCACGTCGAAATCATTGAGCCGACGTACCTTAGGGAGTATTTGCAACGTGATTCTGAGCATGCACGCGCATGCGCCGTTCGTTCGGCCATGCATTTACATGGGGTCACGCTTCATTATAATACTACATGCCCACTGCCTTGCTACTTTGAATTAGGCGGGCTTACGCCGGCCATTACGCCGGCGCAAGAAAGGGAGCAAGTGCTTTGTGAATACAGTACGAGCCTCTCTATGTTACGTCGGCGTAGTGCAGGTTTGCAGTGTCCTTTATTGGGAAGATTTGCTGCATTTCTTCTTCCATAAGTCTTAAGCAGATGTGGTCACCCTCCTCTTTGAGGAAAAAGCTGGCAGGCTTGATTGTAGTACATCTTTTCACTTCTATTTCTCCTAATTCAAACAGTATTGCTTCTTAACATCTGTTCCAAAGCATGTCTTCTTTGCCTTCATCACCATCCTTTTTTTCATGTAGCTGGTCTCTGGTTTCAGGTAAACAAATGTTTGCTCCTCATCCTCCCCACTAAACTTAATAATGTGATTTAGCTGAGTAGGGTCAGAAATGGATGCAACCATAAAATCACCATCCAAACAAAGGCTATCAACAATCAACTAAAATTCCCCGTACTTGCCCATTCTAGAGGTTGCTTCTTTTTCCAGTTTCTGCCTCCCTATATGGACGTCTCCCCGAAAGTCACCAGTAGACCGAAGATAATTACTGTCCCTCTCATTCTAACCAGCTACAGAGCCCTGGGGGGTAAGGTAAGGGAGTCTTCACCGGTTTGAGATAAGCCCCACCTTGTGCAGAACCTCCCTTTGTAGCCGGACTTACCAGAGCTCTGCCGCCAACTGACCCTGCTCTGCCTGTAAACCTTTTTGCAATGGGACCGGTGAGTCCAGGTAGACCTCTCTGCAATCCTTATTGCTGTGGGAGTGGTGAGAAGAACCTGGTATGGCCCCTCCCACTTAAGCGAGTGCCAATGTTTCCTTTTTATTACTTTTATCAGGACCCAATCTCCAATATGGATTTTCTCTTCTCCTTAGATTGAACCTTCTGGAATAGAACAGACCTCCTTACTTTGTTTCTGTTTCAACAACTTAGACATATATTCTGCTAAGGTACTTTCAGATTCTTCAACCGGTGTTTCATTTAGTAGTAGGGGTATTCTATATGACCTTCCATGTATCATTTCAAATGGGCTTAAACTTTCCTATGTGGGCGTAATATGCATGCTAGTCCCAGCTAATGGTAGGCAGTACATTCAATTTTTTACCTGTTTCCTCCATAGCTTTTCTCAGTTTATTTTTTCAGGATCCCATTGTGTCTTTCCACCAATCCAGCCGATTGGGGGGCGGTAGGCGCAATGGTTTTCTACTTGGATACCCATCACTTCTGTCAAATGTTGTATAGTTTTATTTACAAAATGGGATCCATTATCACTGTAAATCTTTTCAGGGATTCCAAACCTAGGAATTATGGGCCAAATCCTCAAAAGAGATACGACGGAGTAACTGCTGTTCCGCCTGCGTATCCCTGATCCTAACTATGGAACTGATCCACAGAATCAGTTTCCCATAGTTAGGACGAAGATCCGACATGTGTAATTGAATTACACTGTCGGATCTTAGGATGCAGTACCGCATCCGCTGCTGGGGGCATTTTGCGTCGAAATGCTGCCTCGGGTATGCAAATTAGGACTTACGGAGATCCACGAAGCTTTTACGCTTCGTTTTTTCTCCGTAAGTTTTATTTTGCAAACGCAAAATTAGGGCTGCTTTTACAAGGTGTAAACTGTTTACACCTTGTAAAAACAGACCTTTCTTGCTCGCGACGCGATTTTTTTAAATATTACATTTTTTTTTTGGCGCCGTATCTTTTTTTTTACCCGACGCAACTTTATTGTCCCATCGCAATCCACAAAGCCCGACGTAACGTAATTTCGCGCTATGCACGTCGGGAAAATGACGTCACGAGCATGCGCAGTACGGCCGGCGCGGGAGCGCGCCTCATTTAAATGGGAATCGCCCCCTGGAGAAGAGGAACGCCTTGCGCCGGCCCGATTTAAGTTACACCGCTCAAAATTTCTAGGTAAGTGCTTTGTGGATCGGGCACTTAGTTAGAGATTTTGCGGCGGTGTAACTTAAATGGAAAAAGGTACGTTGCGCCGGGTTTTTGAGGATTAGGCCCTATATCTCTTAGTAATGCTTTGGCCACAGTTTGTGTGTTCTGTATCAGCATCGGTTGTACCTGTGACAAGCTTCTTGTAGACCCAGTCTGTAAGGATGTATGCAGCAGGTTGAATGGTGACTTTAACAGACAGTTTACTCAATGAATAAAGACTCCAGAGGTGTTTTCCAATGCTTCTTTATGCTTTAAGGTAACAAGGATATGAACATAGAGGCTTTTCCATAGGTAAATTTCCAATGAAGTTACACAGCTCCCACACTCTGCAGACTTTTCAAGCAACTAAAGCAAAATGGTGTTTAGGGCAGGAAATGGTGGGTGGGAACAACCAAACTAGCCAGAACAATAGGGGGGTAAGGATCATACCAAATAACATAGTAACATAACATGTAATAACTGCTAGACAATAAAAGCTGCGTGACAGCACACTGTGTGTCCGCACTTCCTGTCGGGAATACCTCCACCATTTGGTCAAGGCGTCTATGATAACCAAACAATATTTTTTCCTTTCACATTTGTCCAATTCAATAAAATCCATACAAATGTGTTGGAATGGATATTGCGGTGTGAGGAACTTTCCATTCCGTGGTCTTATGCCTCCCTGAGCATTGTGTTTTTCACATATAAGGCATTGAGAACAAAAAGTTTTTGAGTAGTTAGTGAAACCATAGGCTGTACATACTTTATTCAACATCTCAGTCATCCCCCTGTTTGACACATGAGTTACTCCATGTGTCAACACTGCTGCATACCTAAATAGGGATTTTGACAATACCGGTTTTCCTTTAGGTGATTTATAAATGTTATTTATTATTGTGCAACCTTTTGTTTTCCAATATTGTTTCTCCCTGGGAGGTGCATTCTGCTGCATATCAGTACAGTCATGTTTATGATCATCAGTAAAAAGTGGTAGCAGTGTGGATAGATTTAATATGCAGGCATACCCCACTCCCAAGCACACAATGCGGTCCACCTACTAAAGCCAGAAAGCGCAAAATCAGGCCCACCCCCATACAAAAAAAACAATGAGCCCCCAGGCTTTATTACCAGGCTTAATTGAACAAGCTGGGGTTAGAAATTCATTGTCTTCGCAGAAGCGAGCCCAACCCTGCGCTCCCCAACCCCAGCAAATAAAACCCACCGTGCACTCAAAAGCAGGGTACGCCTGCAGTATACCTCTTTATTGTCATACAGGAAAGGTGTCGTGCTGGGCTCAAGTGTGATATCTTTTGTTGTAATAACAGATACTACATGCGGTACGTTGAGTGTTAGCAGGTGATATAGCACTGTAGATGCTGAGGCCTTAACTGCTTTGGCTTTAGCTACCATTGCCTGTACACACCTGTACACAGGGTAGAAGTGCTCTAGTTACACTGTCTCATTTTATAGAATAGTAAGCGATCGGCCTCTGGCGCTCACCATGTAAATGTGTAAGTACCGATGTCATGTGACCCTCCCTTGAGTCCACTGTTTGTTCAAAAGGTTTGTCATTGTTTTTCTCTGCCAATCAGTACCCATCTAAGCTGGCATCTATTCAGTAAGGCAGTCAACCTATTTCTTAAGTCTAGGCTATCTGGAGGCAATGGATTCCCTCGCCCCTGTCCGCTTGTCCTCCCCTGGGGTACGGGACTTCTATCAAGGGGTATTCCTCACCACTATACCACACCATGCCTCATAGGAGGTTTACTTAATCTCTTGGACCCTGCTGGGGCACCCAGTGCATGGATTATGGCGTTGGTTAAAGTTTCAAGGATCGATCTGTTCATCTCTGAGGCTATGCTACTATCTGGAGAGTTTAAAGGAACACTAAAGATTCGTTTTTTATTAGATCAATTGATTGCTGTAAGCTAGAGCATTTAAATATCACTTACCTCATTTTTACTTTTGACCTCCAAAATACAGTAATCCAGGTTTGAAAATGCCATTTCCTGTCACTCCTCTTCTTGCTTTCCACCAGCATCTGAGCCGTTTTGCATGGTGGAAAGCAGAATGTGCTCACCCCCTCCCTATGACTACAGCCCTGCGTGAAGATGCTCTCTTATCCCTCACAGGCATGGAGGCTAAGCCTAATGGGAACTATAGTTCCCATTAGGCCGTGATGTAGCAAGAATGAATGCGCACCACAAACCAGGAAGTCAGTGAGAATAATGATTCAGGAGTGACGGAGGTGAATAAAACAGCTCGATTTCAACAGGTATCAAACTAGTTATAATGCAAAACATTACTTTTTACTTCATCAGCTACTGTCAGACTTTAATTTAAGAGGAAAATATTTTTGTCTTTACAACCCCTTTAAGGAAGTAGGATTGGGGTCTTGGCCAGAGGCGGTTCCTCTGACAGGGGTGGATGTCACAGAGAGGGTGGTACTCTGGGCAGTGGCTTGCACCTGGGGGGGGGCTATTATAAGGCGGTGGTCTTTGGGTGCAACAAATTAAATCATCCTCTTTGTCCACTAGGGGCATTTGGGCTTGGCATTTTTCTTTTGTCCTCTTTCCCTGTGCTCTGATCCTAGCGTGTTCAAGCCAGTGTTCTGCCATTTCTAACCCATACCTTTTTTGGTCTCTATCCACCAAATCCTGACATTCGTTTACAGTTAATTTACCATTTAATCCAAATTTTGTTTCCCATTTAGCACAGTACTGAACAGATTTAGGTTCTATACCAGTGTTTCTCAACTCCAGTCCTCAAGGCTCCCCAACAGGTCATGTTTTCAGGCTTTCCATTATTTTGCACAGGTGATATGATCAGTTTCACTGCCTTAGCAGTTACCACAGCCGTTTCATCTGAGGGAAATCCTGAAAACATGACCTGTTGGGGCGCCTCAAGGACTGGAGTTGAGAAACACTGTTCTATACTATGCATACATTTCTTATCTCCTTCAAACAGCACTACTAGGAACACAACAGCAACTTACAACCCACCTTTAAAGTAATCAAAAACATCCCACTTTTTTCATAATGTAATTCACTTTTCATGTTCTTTTAACCCTCCTCTTGTGTTAGTGTCAGAACCGACCCGTTTTCAGGTTTTGAATGTCTATAAGTATCACAAAAATTTGTTTATTGCATCAAGATTTTTTTACTTTGTCAGGAACCTCTATTTAAACAATGTGATAGAAAAAGAATCCTTTTCATTAAATTATAAAATACTGTGGTGAAAATTAAGAAGTTTATGGTGTTAGGGTCAATTCTGACCCAGTTATAATATAGGATTATAGCACACTAATAAGTGCCAAAACTGAAATCATAAACACTCTCTCTGCTTAGTAACACTGACAGCCAGTCACCTCTCAACCCTGTGAGCTGTAGTTAGGGAGGGGCCTATCTCTTTGCCTGCTTGTCTGCTTCTCTAAATAAAGTAAAGAAACATAGGACCAATACATTTCAGAGTTGCTGAGGTTTATTTTACCATTTTTAAATTTGAAAAAGAGAGGTATGCTATCAAAAGAAAGGTCTAAGGGGTCACACCAAAAATATTAAAACCAATCTTTTCAAGGATAAAGAAGCCTAACAAGGTAACCAAGAGGTAAGAAACAAATTGGATGATAAATAATTGTTCAGAGGGTATTTTATGGCTGATTTAAGACACGGGTCAAAACCGACCCGTTAACATCATGGATAGTAACAGAAAGCTAAAATAAGAGGAGGGTTAAACCAGTAGCCTAAAATGGAGAGCTAAACATTTAAATAATTATAATAATCATGACTACCTTTGCTTTCTTTGTTTAAAATTAATCCTAGAGTTGCATAACAAAAACTAACAATTTTAACTAGGATTTCACGTTGCCACATAATTAATCATTTCTTAGATATTCAGAACTATCTGGCTGCTTTAAACAGGAATTTGAAGAGAGGGGGAGGAAACTGCAAAAGATATCAGTCTCATCTCATCAGTTTTATGCTTCTCAAACATTTCTTAACCACTTAACCCCTGGACCATATTGCTGCCCAAAGACCAGAGCACTTTTTGCGATTCGGCACTGCGTCGCTTTAACTGACAATTGCGCGGTCGTGCAACGTGGCTCCCAAACAAAATTGGCGTCCTTTTTTCCCCACAAATAGAGCTTTCTTTTGGTGGTATTTGATCACCTCTGCGGTTTTTAGTTTTTGCGCTATAAACAAAAACAAACAGAGCTACAATTTTGAAAAAAATGAATATTTTTTACTTTTTTGCTATAATAAATGTCCCCCAAAAATATATAAAAAAAATATGTTTTCCTCAGTTTAGGCCGATACGTATTCTTCTACCTATTTTTGGTAAAAAAAAAAAAAATCGCAATAAGTGTTTATCGGTTGGTTTGCGCAAAATTTATAGCGTTTACAAAATAGGGGATAGTTTTATTGCATTTTTATTATTTTTTTTTTTTTACTACTAATGGCGGCGATCAGCGATTTTTTTTGTGACTGCGACATTATGGCGGACACTTCGGACAATTTTGACTCATTTTTGGGACCATTGTCATTTTCACAGCAAAAAATGCATTTAAATGCATTGGCCCGGATTCAGAAAGAAGATACGACGGCGTATCTCTGAGTATGGCCGTTGTATCTATGCGCCTGATTCATAGAATCAGGTTACGCATAGATCTCCCTAAGATCCGACAGGTGTAAGTGACTTACACCGTCGGATCTTAGGCTGCAATCTCACGCTGGCCGCTAGGTGGCGCTTCCGTTTGTATACGCGAGGAATATGCAAGTGAGGAGTTACGCCGATTCAGAAACGAACAACCGCCCGGCGCTTTTTTTTCTTACTTTGTTTGCATTCGTTTTTTTCCGGCGTATAATTACCCCTGCTATATACGGCGTATCCTATGTTAAGTATGGCCGTCGTTCCCGGGTCGAATTTTTAATTTTTTACATTGTTTGCGTAAGTCGTTCGCGAATACGGATGGACGTAATTTACGTTCACGTCGAAACCAATGACGTCCTAGCGACGTCATTTAGAGCAATGCACGCTGGGAAATTTTACGGACGGCGCATGCGCCGTTCGTTCGGCGCGGGGACGCGCTAATTTAAATTTTACACGCCCCCTACCCGCGGAATTTGAATTCCGCCGGGGGATTTACGATACGCCGCCGCAAATTTACAGGCAAGTGCTTTCTGAATAAAGCACTTGCCTCAAAAACTTGCGGCGGCGTATCGTAATTGAGATAGGTTAGCGGATCTAAAGATCCGCTAACCTATCTGAATCTAGCCCTATGTTTATTGTGAAAATGACAATTGCAGTTTGGGAGTTAACCACAGGGGGCGCTGATGGGGTTATGTGTGACCTGAAGTGTGTTTACAACTGTAGGGGGGTGTGGCTGTGACGTCATCGATTGTGTCCCCCTATAAAAGGGATGACACGATCAATGCTGCCGCCACAGTGGAGAACGGGGAAGCCGTGTTTACACACGGCTCTCCCCGTTCTTCAGCTCCGGGGACCGTTCACGGGACTCCAGCGGCGATCGGGTCCGCGAGTCCCGCGGTCCCGGTCACGGAGCTTCGGACCGGGTCGTGTGAGCACGCCACGGGCGCGCGCCCGCGACCCACGGCTGGGTACTAGTACAGGACGTACCTGTACGTACATGTGCCCAGCCGTGTCATTCTGCCCATGTGTATGTGCAGGAGGCGGTCCTTAAGTGGTTAAACAGGAATTTGAAGGGAGGGGGAGGAAACTGCAAAAGATAGCAGGCTCATCTCATCAGTTTTATGCTTCTCAAACATTTCTTAAACAATTATATAACAATGGCATTGCCTGGTCCAATTCTCTAACTTTGATAGGCTCATAATTAGTTAGTTTCATCACGTTGCATACTTTCAAAAATACATACATTTTTAGTCAACTCTGTTTTAAAAATTAAACCCAAATTGATCATAGCTCCTTCTGTTGGTATTCGCATTCATAATTGTCGGCTCTATTATTTCTGCAACAGGTAAAGGAGTTATTTGGCTCTTCACCATATCATCAACATAATGCCCCGTACACACCATCACTTTATGTGATGAAAAAAAATGACGTTTTTCAAAACGTCACTTTAAATGACCGTGTGTGGGGGAAAACGTCGTTTTATGTCTTCTAAAAAACGACCAAAAAAAATTGAAGCATGCTTCAATTTTATGTGTCGTTTTTCAAAAGTGCACTTTTTACTTCACAGAAATTGACCGTGTGTAGCAAAAAACGTAGTTTTCTAAGACGTTTTTTCATCCGCGCATGCCCAGAAGCTACTTATGAAGCAAGCTTCAATGGAAAAAGTGGTGAGAACGTAACCTCACTTTGCTAGAACATTGTGAGAAAAACGATGGTGTGTAGGCAACTCCGTCTTTGAAAATTGAAGTGTCAAAAACGTCATTTTTTACTTCACAGAAAATGTCGTTTTTTTTCATCACATAAAGTGATGGTGTGTACAGGGCATTAAGGTTAAACATAAGAAAGAAGAAACTAAAACACACACAGAATAAGGTTAACTTTGTGGTCTTCCTAGATCACTCCGCCAACTAGCGCTTAAACCATCAAACATTCAACCTCCTACGACATCAGGCAATCAACCTCTGACGTTTTGTATTCCACAAATCTTTTTTTTTTATCTGTCCGGACAGCCGGTGACGTTTATTTTACCTTAGGCAACGTCCCCAAATGCCTCTGTCTTCGACCATTGGATTACCGAGATTATTATACGATCAATGCCAATGTCGGTACCACAATTCATACACAAAACACAAACAAACCAGAGACAACCAGAGAGAAGAAAAAGAGAAGCGACTTAGAAAAGAATGAAAAGCAATTTAAATGATCTTACCCTCTCAAACACCAGAAGACTAAGGCCGCGTACACACGATCGGTCCATCCGATGAGAACAGGCCGAAGGACCGTTGTCATCGGTTAACCGATGAAGCTGACTGATGGTCTGATGTGCCTACACACCATCAGTTTAAAAAAACGATCTTGTCAGAACGCGGTGACGTAAAACACGACGTGCTGAAAAAAACGAAGTTCAATGCTTCCAAGCATGCGTCGACTTGATTCTGAGCATGCGAGGGTTTTTAACCAATGCTTTTGCATACTAACCATCGGTTTTGACCTATCGGTTATCAGTCCATCGGTTAAATTTTAAAGCAGGTTCTAATTTTTTTGACCGAAGGTTAAATGACCGATCGGTTTGGACCGATGAAAAGATCCTTCAGTCCATTTTCATCGGTTTTGACCGATTGTGTGTACGCGGCCTAAGTCAATTCAGGTTCAGAACCAGATGATGGATTTGGGTCAAATCCGGCGCCAAGCAGTCCCTGTTTAACACTAACATGAGAGGGGTTTCTCAGTGAGCTTTTGAGGTCCAATACTCACTGGATTCTGTCGGTACCGGTGTCAACCCAAGGGCTCCATCCATTGATTTCCGCTCGGAGGACAAAAATGTTAGGTTATTTCTTTCCTTGTAATCAATCAAAATCCAGGTGTTTGAAAGTGAAGATCATTTAATCCAAAATGCAGTAATACATTTTAGTAATGCTTACAAGGTGAGAGAAAAAGCAAAAGAGAGAGAGAAGAAGGAAGGGAGCCCACACCTTCTCATCCTTACAGTGAAACAACGATAACACTTCTTATTGGCTAAATTAGATAAGGAAGATCTGTCTGTACCTGGCACACACTGGAACTTTATTACCACACAGATCTATATATTACGTATGGGGTTAGTTAGAACAAAAGAATATAACAAGTTAGTAACATATGCTCGAAGCCATGTTAGAAGAATGAGTGTCAGCTCTGTTTTAAATAGACACACAAACAAAACTTTTCTAACAGAGAGCGACATTTTTCCCCATTCTTCTTTGCAAAATATCTCAAGCTCTGTCAGATTGGATGGAGTGTCTGTGATCAGCAGTTTTCAAGTCTTGCCACAGATTCTCAATTGGATTTAGGTCTGGACTTTGACTGGGCCATTCTAACCCATGAATATGCTTTGATCGGAAAGGATAGGAGTAACGTTACGCCGGAAAAAGCCTTACGCAAACGACGTAAAAAAATCCGCTGGGCGCACGTACGTTTCTGAATCCAGCTCATTTGCATATTCTACGCTGAAATCGACGGCAGCGCCCCCTTAGCGGCCAGCGTAAATATGCACCCTAAGATACGACGGCGTAAGAGACTTACGCCAGTCGGATCTTAGCGTAATTTCGGCGTATCTTGCTTTCTGAATACAGAAAGAAGATACGCCGGCGCAGCTTTGAATTTACGCGGCGTATCTATAGATACGCCGGCGTAAATTCTTGCTGAATCTAGCCCATAGCATTTTGCATCCGACCAGAGTACCTTCTGAGGATTCATGGCAATGGTAAGGCTCTATTCTTGGCAATGGTGAGGCTGCATTCTTGGCACTTGTGTGGCTGCATTCATGGCACGTGTGTGGCTGCATTCATGGCAATGGTAAGGCTGCATTCATGGAACTTGTGATGCTGCATTCATGGCAATGGCGAGGCTGCATTCATTGCAATGATGAGGCTGCATTCATGTCACTTGTGAGGCTGCATTCATGGCAATGAAGAGGTTGCAGATGGCCACTGATTAGGCTGAATTATTATTATTTATTATTATTTAAGGTACTTATATAGCACCGTCAATTTACGCAGTGCTTTACATATACATTGTACATGCACAATGTACATGCTTCACGGTCCTTTATTTAAAATTTAGTTTTTTTCCTGAAACTTCCCTCTTAAAGTGAAGGTGCGTGTTATACCCCGATAACGACGCAGTACATTTACGCCGTTTACATTAGGCTTTTCCCGGCGTAAAGTTACACCTGCTATATGAAGCGTATATGCGGCGCACCAATGTTAAGTATGGCCGTCGTTCCTGCAACGAAATTTGAAAAATTTACGTTGTTTGCGTAAGTCGTCCGTGAATGGGGCTGGACGTCATTTACGTTCACGTTAAAACCAATGACGTCCTTGCGGCGTACTTTGGAGCACTGGGAAATTCCACGGACGGCGCATGCGCCGTTCGTGTAAAACGTCAATCACGTCGGGTCAGGGTTAATTTACATAACACACGCCCACCTCTTCACAATTTGAATTAGGCGGGCTTACGCCGGCCTATTTAAACTACGCCGCCACAACTTTTTTTAAGAATACGGCACTTGCCTGTAAATAGGATACGTTACGCCCGCACAAAGAAACGCCATTCTACATGAATCTACCCCATAATGTCTACAAAATAGGGGATAGTTTTATGTCATTTTTATTGTTAATTTTTTTTTACTAATTATGGTGGCGATCTGCGATTTTTATCATAACTGCAACGTTATGGCAGACACATGGGACACTTTTGACGCTATTTTGGAACCATTGTAATTTTTACAGCGATCAGTGCTATAAAAACGCACTGATTACTGTGTAAATGTCACTGGCAGTGAAGGGGTTAACCACTAGGGGGCCGAGGAAGGGGTTAAGTGTGTCCTAGGGAGTGAAAAAAGTTTTCTTTCCAACAAGAGTAAGGAAAAGAACACTGCGCTAACAAAATAAATAAACAAAAACATACGGGAATGTAAAAAAGCTGCCAGTACTATAAGGCTGCATTCACACCTAGGCGTAGGCGATTTGCTGCGTTTTTTACCACGACAAATTGTGGCGTTTTTCCCCGCGATTTGCCGCGACAAAACGCAGCGTTTTTCCCCGCGGTTTTGTACAGGTCATTGGCATCAATGTAAGGCCCGGTACTCACGAGCAAACATGTACGGTGAAACCGGTCCGTCGGACCGTTTTCACCGTACATGCCTGCCAGAGGGCTTCTGTACGATGGTTGTACTAACCATCGTACAGAAGTCCGCGCGTAAACAATACGCGGGGCGTGTCCGCGACGATGACGCGGCGATGACGCGGAGACGTGGGCGGGCCTGCCATTTAAAGGCTTCCACGCATGCGTCGAAGTCATTCGACGCATGCGAGGGACGGCGGGCGCCTGGACATGTACGGTAGGTCTGTACTGACGACCGTACATGTCCAAGCGGGCAGGATTCCAGCGGAGGGTTTTAAAACACGTCCAGGAATATTTGCCCGCTGGGAAAAGGCCCGGCGGGCAAATGTTTGCTGGAATTCGGCCCGCTCGCGCCTACACACGACCGAACATGTATGCTGAAACTGGCCCGCGGACCAGTTTCAGCATACATGTTTGGTCGTGTGTACGGGGCCTAAAACGCCCAAGCCGCCCGATTCGCGCGTCAAAAAAGGGTCCGGGACTTGTTTGAAATTCAGGCGTTCAGCGTTTTGCGTTGGAGATGTGAACCATCTCCATAGAGAATAATGTTATTTTTCCCCTCTAGCGTCTTTGAGCGTCGCGCTTCAGGCGACAAAACGCTCAGGTGTGAATGCAGCCTTACTCAAGAAACCAAAGTAAATAAGACAATATAAACAAAGAAGTACGGCGCTCAGTGAACCAGGAAAGCCAATATGCGATTAAGAAATATTGGTATGTTAAACATTACTAGCCAATATATGGTTAAATAATATTGGTAAAAACCGTGACATACATAAAAAAGAAAAAATAGTAAAAAAGAAAATAGAAATAATATAAAAGTCCATAAACGTGATCCACATCCAACTGATTGAATGAGAAGAAATTTGATGGTGTGCTGGTAAAAACAAAAAGTACAGTATGACCATCATTTTTTGTATGATGGTGTGCTGGTGAATGTTATAGATGAAATGAAAATCCTCCACCGGGAAAAACACCCAATTAGTGAGAATGTAATCTCCTTACCAGATGAATAGACCAAAGTTGCACCGGTCTCAGTAGATCAATATCCAATCAGGCTCTGTAATAACAGCTATACAGTACCGTATTTATCGGCGTATACCGCGCACTATTTTGCCCTGAAAATCAGGGCAAAATCGTGGGTGCGCAGTATACGCCGATACCCGCTTTCCCGCCATGAGTTTGAATACTGCGCCCGCATATAGCGAGCGCAGTACACTCGTGAATCTTCGGCCAGTCTCGGCGCCTCTCGTACTGACGTCCTGAGCGTACAGGACGTCAGTGCGAGAGGCGCCCGAGCCTGCCCGAAGATTCACGAGTGTACTGCGCTCGCTATATGCGGGCGCAGTATTCAAAGTCGTGGCGGGAAACGAGCGGGAGGACGCCGCCGAAGGACGCCGGACCCGCCGAAGATGGACACCGGACCCGCCGAAGATGGACACCGGACCCGCCGAAGATGGACGCCCGACCCGCCGAAGACGGACGCCGGACCCGCCGAAGAGGACACCCGACGAGGCCGCAGAAGGACGCCGGACCCGACGAGGCCGCAGATGGACGCCGCGCAAGACATCAAAACTGTAAGTACAAAACAACAAAAAATCTTTTTTTCCCACAGGATTGGGGGCTATATGTAATGTGCTGGGATGTGATCTAAGTTCTGGGATGTGATCTATATGTAATGTGCTGGGATGTGATCTAAGTGCTGGGATGTGATCTATATGTAATGTGCTGGGATGTGATCTAAGTGCTGGGATGTGATCTATATGTATTGTGCTGGGATGTGATCTATATGTAATGTGCTGGGATGTGATCTATATGTAATGTGCTGGGATGTGATCTATATGTAATGTGCTGGGATCTGTATGTAATGTGCAGGGGGCTTTGGAATATAAAAGGGGCTGTTGAAAGTTTTTTTCCTAAAACTTCCCTCCTAAAATTAGGGTGCGCGTTATACGCCGGTGCGCGTTATACGCCGATAAATATGGTATATTAGATTTTGAGCTATACTGTTGGCCGTGTGCTGAGGTCTTGGTTGTCAGGCTGTTAAATGTGTATGCGTTTTCTGTTATGTATTGTCACGAAAACTAACCTAACTGCTTCCATGTCCATGGGACATGGAAGCAGTTAGGTTAGTTTTCGTGACAATACCAATCTGCACCAATCAGTAAAGCTCTCCAGTATAAGGGTATGCTGTTATCAGTTACTCATATTTCAGTTGGCTTTTTATATTCTAGGCACTGGACACATAGGCCCAGATTCTCAAAGAAGTTACGCCGGCGTATTTTGAGATGCGCGGCGCAAGTGTAAATATGCGCCGTCGTATCCATGGGCCGTACCCACAGAACCAGATACGCCTGAAAATAGGCTTCTTCCGACCGGCGTAACTTTTCTACGCCGGCGCATATTTACGTCGGGAGCATCTTGCGCTCCCATTGATTTCCTATTCAAATATGCAAATGAGGGAGATGCGCCGATTCCGGAACGTACGACCGCCCGACGCAGGCTACGCGCGGTGCGCGTAAGCTGTACGTCCGGCCTAAACTTGCCCCTCATAAAGCAGGGGCAACTTTGCACCAGACGTGTGCAGGTCAGCTGGAGAGCAGCTTCAGCAGCACCGTTACAGACGAGCTGAGCAACCACACTTGCAGGACAAGACTTCTGTATGCCAACATGCCAGGGGCATCCATGGTCATAGCACTACTAGTGTGCGCCCAGGAGCGTAGAAGGAGGAGGAGGAGAGCACGGGAGAGGATATACCGAACGCGCATAAACATCTTTGGCATGGGTGATTCGGAGGTGTATCGCATCTTCAGATTCAACACTGATGCCATCCTGGAATTAGCCACAGCCCTGCAGGATGACATCACCAGCCAGACACACCGCTCACATGCAGTGCAGCCACTGGTCAAGGTACTGGCGACACTGCATTTCCTCGCCAGTAGATCTTTTCAGCGTACAAGTGGAGTTGTGTCTGGGATGTCACAAACCAGCATGAGCAGATGTGTGCACCAGGTTGTCCCCGCAATTCTCAGACGCATGTCCCACCACATCATCAGACCCACCCAGGAGCTCCGTATTCATCCCCTCTCTCTCATCCCCTAATCCCCTCTCTCTCATCCCCCAATCCCCTCTCTCTCATCCCCCAATCCCCTCTCTCTCATCCCCCAATCCCCTTTCTCTCTCTCTCTCTCATCCCCAATCCCCTCTCTCTCATCCCCCAATCCCCTTTCTCTCTCATCCCCCAATCCCCTTTCTCTCTCATCCCCAATCCCCTCTCTCTCATCCCCAATCCCCCCTCTCTCTAATCCCCAATCCCCCCTCTCTTTCATCCCCAATCCCCCCTCTCTCTCATCCCCAATCCCATCTCTCTCACCCATAATCCCCTCTCTCTCTCATCCCCAATCCCCCCTCTCTCTCATCCCCTCTCTCTCTCATCCCCTCTCTCTCATCCCCAATCCCATCTCTCTCACCCATAATCCCCTCTCTCTCTCATCCCCAATCCCCTCCCTCTCTCATCCCCAATCCCCTCCCTCTCTCATCCCCAATCCCCTCCCTCTCTCATCCCCAATCCCCTCTCTCTCTCATCCCCAATCCCCTCTCTCTCTCATCCCCAATCCCCCCTCTCTCTCATCCCCAATCCCCCCTCTCTCTCATCCCCAATCCCCTCTCTCTCTCATCCCCAATCACCTCTCTCTCTCAACCCCAATCCCCTCTCTCTCTCTCTCTCATCCCCAATCCCCTCTCTCTCTCTCATCCCCAATCCCCTCTCTCTCTCTCATCCCCAATCCCCTCTCTCTCTCATCCCCAATCACCTCTCTCTCTCAACCCCAATCCCCTCTCTTTCTTTCTCATCCCAAATCCCCTCTCCCCCCAATCCCCTCTCTCTCTCATCCCCTCTCTCTCTCATCCCCAATACCCTCTCTCTCTCTCATCTCCAATCCCCCCTCTCTCATCCCCAATCCCCTCTCTCTCTCTCATCCCCCCTCTCTCTCATCCCCAATCCCCCCTCTCTCTCTCTCTCATCCCCAATCCCCCTCTCTCTCATCCCCGATCGTCTCTCTCTCTCATCCCCGACCCCCCTCTCTCTCATCCCCGATCCCCCTCTCTCTCTCATCCCCAATCCCCTCTCTCTCTCATCCCCAATCACCTCTCTCTCAACCCCAATCCCCTCTCTTTCTTTCTCATCCCAAATCCCCTCTCCCCCCAATCCCCTCTCTCTCTCATCCCCAATCCCCTCTCTCTCTCATCCCCAATACCCCCTCTCTCTCATCTCCAATCCCCTCTCTCTCATCCCCAATCCCCTCTCTCTCTCTCACCCCCCCTCTCTCTCATCCCCAATACCCCCTCTCTCTCTCTCTCATCCCCAATCCCCCTCTCTCTCATCCCCGATCGTCTCTCTCTCTCATCCCCGATCCCCCTCTCTCTCTCATCCCCAACCCCCTCTCTCTCATCCCCAACTGGTGGCGAGTAACCCATGAGGCCTGGCTAGTGGCTCAAGACTTGGAATTTTGAGCCCTGAGTATAGTGGTCAGTGTAGTGTAGTGGACAGTGTAGTATTGTGGTCAGTGTAGTGGACAGTATAGTGTAGTGGATAGTATAGTGGTGAGTGTAGTGTAGTGCAGTGTAGTATTGTGGTCAGTGTAGTATAGTGGTCAGTGTAGTATAGTGGTCAGTGTAGTGTAGTGGACAGTGTAGTGTAGTGGTTAGTGTTATGTAGTAGTGTAGTGGTTAGTGTAGTATAGTGGTCAGTGTAGTGTAGTGAACAGTATAGTATAGTGGTCAGTGTAGTGGACAGTATAGTGTAGTGGATAGTATAGTGGTCAGTGTAGTATAGTGGACACTAGTATAGTGTAATGTTTAAGTGGACCTTGCCAGAGAAAAGTGCATAAAACACAGGGCGACTAAATGCTGTGAATGCAACTGTTAAAGTGTCCCGATAATATGAAACTGGAAATTAATCTGGGCTAATAGAATGGACTTTTAAAGGTACAAGTAGATATTGTAGATAGGGTTGAGCGAACCCCAACTGTAAAGTTCGGGTTCGTACCAAATTTTGTTTTTTTTTGGACCCGAACCCGAATAATTTGCTGAAAGTTCGGGTTCAAAGTTCGGCTATGTAATGGCACTGCACAAAGTGTCATTTCTGAAAGGAAATGGCATCCAGCACCCGTCACTGGATACACCCGCAACCGTCGCTGGACCGGAGATCACCCGCACCCGTCGCTGGATCAGGACAACGTTGGAGCAGGAAGCTGGGAACGAGTGGATTATCACCGCTGGAGTTTTTTGTAAGAAGCATTCTTCCCACTGATCACCAATGTAAGGGACATTCTTCCCACTGATCCCCAATGTAAGGAACATTCTTCCCACTGACCACCAATGTAAGGAGCATTCTTCCCACTGACCACCAATGTAAGGAGCATTCTTCCCACTGATCCCCAATGTAAGGTGCATTCTTCCCACTGACCACCAATGTAAGGAGCATTCTTCCCACTGACCACCAATGTAAGGAGCATTCTTCCCACTGATCCCCAATGTAAGGTGCATTCTTCCCACTGACCACCAATGTAAGGTGCATTCTTCCCACTGACCACCAATGTAAGGAGCAAACTTCCTACTGATCACCAATGTAAGGGACATTCTTCCCACTGATCACCAATGTAAGGAACATTCTTCCCACTGACCACCAATGTAAGGAACATTCTTCCCACTGACCACCAATGTAAGGAGCATTCTTCTCATTCTTTATTTATATATTTTTCTAATATATTTTTATTTTATTTTTTATTAAAGGGCCAATATTTTTTTTGTTAGGGGTACGGGGGTCCCCATGGGCCCGGAGATCCCCAGGGCCCGGATGACAACCCCCCTTTTTTTTATTAAAAAAAAAAATATTTTTTTTATATATTTTTTTTATTTCATATATATATATATATAATTATTATTAAAGGGCCCAGAGGTCCCCAGGGCCCCGGATGGCAACCCCCCCTTTTTTATAATTTTTTAAAAAACAATTTATATTATTTTATTTCTTTTTTTATATATATATATATATATATATATATATATATATATATATATATATATATATTTTTTTTATTAAAGGGCTCAGAGGTCCCCAGGGCCCCATGTGGCAAACCCCCCCTTTTTTTTATATAAATGTTTATTTTTTTATTTATGTTTTTATATATATATATTTTTTTTTTTTTTATTAAAGGGCACTGAGGTCCCCAGGGCCCTGGATGTCAACCCCCCCTTTTTTTATAAATGTTTAATTTTTATATATATATATATATATATATATATATATATATATATTTTATTATTATTAAAGGGCCCAGAGGTCCCCAGGGCCCCGGATGGCTACCCCCTTTGTTTTATATATATTTTTCTTTATTTCTTCTTTTTTTGTAGAGAGCCCCCCCGCTTCTCAATTTACGGCGGCAGCCCTTGCCCCCGCCCCCCCCTCGGTTCTTTGCTCCAGGGAGCCCATGCCTGAAGCTGTGTAAGGGGCCCCATAATTCCTGAAGGCGGCCCTGCACTTACCCGCGCAGCACGTGCATCACGGGCAGTAAGAGTCTAATTCTTTACCCCCAAATATATACGGATATAAGTGAAGTTGTGATGATTATTACCTAGGATGTAATCGAATATTGTGTTTTGGCTGGATTTGACTACAACTTGGATGTGAACACACTGTTGCAGTATAGACTTATATTCCCTGATAACACAGACTTAAGAGTCAGATGGTGTTTATTATGTATTGCTGCCTGGTTGATTATTTGTTGTAAAGTGTGCCTGCACAGGCAGGAACCCAAGGCCCCTTAGTGGTGTAGCAGAATTTCAGTGTCCAGCTTGCATCACTCCTGTGGCTACTGATCCCAGCACCACCACTTCTGGCACTGCCAACCCACCTGGCTGCAGCTTCCCCTTTCACTAGCCCTCCAGGCTAACTTCTCCTCACAGTACTTCAGACTGACACTCGCTAGCTCACCTATCAGAATAGGGTAATATAATGTTAGGTGTAATGGCGCTAAAACACTAAAAAACTTAAAAAGACTTTAAAACAATAATCTCATCACTAGGCCCATTAATAAATAAGGAAATGTGTACGTAGTAGATCCTCCAATATATGTGAATAAATGTGTTCCACTCTGGGTAAAATCCTGGAATACCATCCGTCATTCACAAAAATGTGGAGGGTATTTATAGTGGTAAATAATAATACGTAACCAATAATGCGTGAACAACTGTGCCAAAACACTGCACAATGTTGCAACAATGTAATCAAAAGTGGATAGTGAAAACAAATCCAATAATATTATAACACCAAAACCACTAATCTAATTAAAGTGCAGCGTGCAATGATTAAAGTGCAAAAATATTAGTTTAAGTGATCCATAATACAAATAGATGACATGCAAACTGCAGCATGAAAATAAATAAATGTCCAGTGAGGTAATAAAATATTACCAATGTCTCTAATAGTCCACCAATTGAAGTAGGAGTAGAGACAAAATGACAATGATAAAGTGTTCCAGTGCATAAAATAATAAAAAATACAAATTCATGGATGAATGTTCAGTGAAAAAATTTGTGCTCCAAATCACAGGTCCTTATATCAACAGCGTTCAGTGATCAAATGCTGGATATGCATGCATGTTAAAACTTCCACCATCAGGCTTCCCAGAAGTGTCGGACAGACTAGGTGTTCCAGCCCCTTACCTCAAAGCGGCTTGTAATCAAGCCTAAATAGATATCTCCCAGGCAGTCTGCTGTTCATCAAACACCTCAATTCCACGATTCAAACACGGCTGCTTGAAGTCTCTCAGAGGGAATACAAAGCAAGGGGAGCCTCCATAGTGCAGTATTATTAAAACATTTATTGAAAAAAACAAGTAAACACTCACAGTAAGGTAATGAAAAAGTCGGCGTGTACGATCTAAGTGTCAACCCGCTTTGCGGCCGCGAGCGGGTGACGTCACCAGCAGCTCCTCCACGTCCTCACGCGTATCGCAACTGTTACACGTTGCTTACTCATAGGATGGAGAGCGGCTGGCACGGAGGTGACTTATATAGCGCCAAATGGCGTCCTAATAATTCCAAGCTTGAACAGTTTAATACTTAAATTCTGATGTGCAGTGCAGGTACTTCTGAAATGTTTGATACAGTTAAGCAGGATTAGAAATAGAAAAATAAAATAAAAAATGCATAATAATAGAGACACGCTCAGAGTGCTCCCTCTGGTGGTCAATATACGGTAATGTGACATACAATCAACAAAGACAGAGGGTGTATAGACACCTTTTGATTAGGCTGGAGATTAGCAATTCACATATGTAGCATCTACTGAAGACAATAAAAAGAGAGGAAAAGTGAGTATAAACAATCAATCCAAATAACCCCAGGAGCATTTTAACCAATCCGATCCAGGTCAGTCAGAGCAATGACCACATAACATAGTCACTGAAATTTATGCTTGTAGACCAACATATCAGCGCAATGAAAAGGATAAATATACTCATATAGAGAATAAAAGCCAGATATTACAAACGTAAAAATGGGGTTCAGGGTCATGTACTGCCAAATTAAATAGCAACTACTTCATTAAAATCATTAGAATCATTAAAAACGTTAAAATGTTAAAAAAGGGTCTAAGAAGCAGGAGAAAAATTTCTAATAATTGGATATAAAGCAATTCAAGTCGAATTCCACATTGTGTCCATGAGGGGTTAAAGTGCATAGTTCGTGTATCCAGCGTGATTCTGCCTGGCTGATTTTTTGCACTTTATTATCTCCTCTCCAGTGTGGTTTATATTTCTCAATGCCCCATACCATTAATGAGGAGGGGTCTTTATTATGGTAACGTTCATAATGGCGGGACAAACTATGTTTGGGGTACCCATTTTTTATATTTTGAGTATGTTCACGTAGTCTTTTCCATAGATTTCTTTTTGTTCTGCCAACATACTGTATTTTACATGGACATTCAAGGAGGTACACTACCCCTTCCGTATCACAGGAAATAAAATCTTTAATTTTATATTCTTTGCCTGTGACACTGGATTTGAAGCCTTCCTTCTTCTTTTTACTCTCTTTCGTGTGTTTGCATGTAAAACATCTCTTACAAGGATAATATCCTTTTTCATTAAAAAATGAGAAGCTCTTTTTTTCCGGAGGATCCAGTACATTCTTGGCTATTATATCCCTTAGAGTAGGGGCCCTTCTGTATGTGAATATTGGTTTTTCTGGTAAGACTGATGACAAATGACGATCCGCTTTCACAATATGCCAATATTTTTTACAAATTGCTTCCAATTGTTTGTGCTGGACACTATAGTCCATTATCAGTGGTACTTTTCCAGCAAAGGCATTGTTCTTTACGGAGTCCTGGATAAGTGTAACTCTGTCTAGAGCGGCAACATCTTTAATTTTTTTCTCAATATAGTCTTCTTTATAACCCTTTTCAATAAATCTTTTACCAATAAAATCAGCTTGTTCCAAAAATACATCAGTCTTTGTGCAGTTTCTCCTTAATCTTAAAAACTGCCCCTTGGGAATGTTCTCCAACCAGGGAGTGTGGTGACAGCTATCCAAGGGTAAGTAGCTATTTCTGTCCACGGTTTTGAAATGCGTTTTAGTTACTAACTTACTCCCTTCTCTGGCAATTTCCAAGTCCAGAAAGCTAATTTTCTCGTCACTAATCTCCCAGGTTAGTTTAATATTTTTTTCATTGGAATTCAAATAAAAACCAAAATCTAAAAGGCTCTCCCTGTCTCCTGACCAAATAATTAAAATATCATCAATAAAACGCCGGTATAAAAGTAGTTGTTGTGGTTTTCTATTATATAAAACTTCAGCTTCCCATTCGGCCATATACAGGTTTGCCACACTGGGAGCATACTTGGCTCCCATCGCTATCCCACAAGTTTGTTTAAAATAATCATCGCAATACCAAAAATAATTGTGGTCAAGACTGTATTCCAAGCACTTCAGTAAAAAACTCTTTTGTGTGTTTTTTAGATCACTAAGACCATTTAGCGCCCAATTCGTGGCTTGGATTGCTTCTTCATGGTTGATGATGGTATACAGAGATGAAACATCGGCTGTAGCCATATAAATAGAACTTCCGTCAACAGAGATAGTATCAAGTAGTTGGATCAGGTGTTTTGTATCTCTCAGGTACGATTCCGTTTTCTTCACTAGGGGTTGTAGAAACCAGTCTATATATTCACCTATTCTCGCACCCACGGAGTTTATGCCATTAACAATCGGCCTACCCGGTGGGTCCTCTCTAGACTTGTGAATTTTAGGAAGTGTATATAGAACTGGGATTTTACATCCTACTGGTTGTAGATATTTTGCTTCTTTTTTGTTTAGAAGTCCTTTTTTCGTACCCCTCTTGACCAGGCTTGCTAGATCTTCCTTATAGCGTACAATGGGATTTCCTGGAAGTTTTAGGTAAGTGGTGGTGTCATTTAGTTGGCGCTCAATTTCCTTCATATAGGCAGCTTTCGATTGAATGACAATGGCCCCTCCCTTATCAGCTTGCCTAACCACCACATCTTTCCTTTCTTCTAGTTTGCGTATCCCATTCTTAAAATCTCCTGGATCAGATATTTTCTTTATTTTAAGGTCATGTAGATCTTTCAGTACCATTCGCCTGAACGCTTCAATGTGTCCATCATTACTAATAGGTGGATTGAACACCGATTTGTTTCTTAGATTACTATATACAATGTCATTCTCTTCAGTAGTTATTCTTGTTGTCCCATCTCCTGGTTTGTTCATCATATACTTCTTGATATGTAGGTTCCTAGCAAATTTGTTGATATCAACATATGCATCGAATTTATTAAAGTTCTTCTTTGGAGCATATTTTAGGCCTTTATCCAGTACTTTAATTTCCTCTTTGGTAAGTTCTACTCCGCTGATGTTGATAATTCCTTCTCCCACTGGTTTCATCTTCTTCTGCTTCTTCTTTCCCGCTCTGCATCCTCTCCTTGGTTTCCGTGCCTTCCAGATTGATTTTCCTGGGTTCTTAGTGGTGTTCTCCTCGTTTTCTCCTCTCTGTTCCGATTCTTCTGGATATCCTGATTCCTGGGATCTCCTTTCCTCATTTCCCATGATCTCGGTTCTGGACTCCAATTCCTGGATCTCTGTACCCCATTCTCTCGGTGACGCCTCGGGGATTCTTGGCGTCTCTGCTCTAAAAAACGCCGGGGGGAAGCATTTCTATTTTCTCTCCCATAGGAGAAATGCCGATTAGGTGATCTCCTATTTTCATACTGTCTTGGAGTTCTTCCTCCTCCCCCATCATCTCTTCTGAGCTGGTCATAATAATTTTGAACAGGTACATTATATGAGTAATCATATCCTCTTCTGTCATCATATTGGTAATAGTTTCCTTCCCGTCTCTGGTTTCCATAATAGTTTCCATCTTGATGTACTTGATTTCTCCATGGGGGTGTCCGTGATCTTCCCCTATTTGGTAAATGTTGGAACGGTCTTGGGGCATTATAGGCGTTATGATTATGCCCATTCTTCTTCCAGAAGGGTTTCCAACCATTATTCCCATTTTTTTGGGGTTTTTGGTTCGGGGTGTTGGTCCCTTGATTTATCTCCACGGTTTTAACCTTCTGGTTAGTTTCTTTTATAATGTTTGGATTCTCTCCTGTATCCTGATCAGGTGTACTTCTATTTGAGACAGTCCCAGATTCATCCAATTTATTTTGCCATTTGAATACTAGGTCGTCTTCATAGTCTTTCATGTCCCTTTGGTATTTTCTTTTTTTCCTAGCTACTGTCTCCTTATCTTTTTGTTCCATGTCGCGCTGAAGTTGTTTTGACAGAGCTATAAATTCTGGTTTTTCCTCGCTACCCTTTAAATTATTTTTTATCTCAAGTAGCGTACGGTCTATTGCTCTGATTTTGCGCTGTTTTCTTTTTATCAATAATCCTAATAACTCAAGCCCTTTGTCATTAAAGAACTTAAACCACTCATCAGTGGCTTCTTTATCTGTTAGGCCATCATTGATGGGTACATCCCACCTGAGTCTCCTAGGGATCAATCTATCCTTAATATACTTTTCGTGGGTAGCAATATCCCACCAGGCATTGATCTTTTTCTCCATTAGATGTCCCATTTTTCTGAAAGAATGTTCAATATTCCCAATTGGATTCTCTTCTGGTTTCTCAAAAATATTTTCTAAATTAATTTCTCTATCCTCAAGATAGCTAAAAACCTCCATGATATGCTGCACAGGTAATGTAGATCTAAAGACAAATATGATAAGAGGGGGGAACCAATGCGCAAGTCACCCTAATCAAGGATAGTTTTAAATTAAAAAACTAAAACTAAAATTAAAAAATAGCAGCCACGACGAAAAGTGTTCACACACTCAAAGCAGATAATATAATGTTAGGTGTAATGGCGCTAAAACACTAAAAAACTTAAAAAGACTTTAAAACAATAATCTCATCACTAGGCCCATTAATAAATAAGGAAATGTGTACGTAGTAGATCCTCCAATATATGTGAATAAATGTGTTCCACTCTGGGTAAAATCCTGGAATACCATCCGTCATTCACAAAAATGTGGAGGGTATTTATAGTGGTAAATAATAATACGTAACCAATAATGCGTGAACAACTGTGCCAAAACACTGCACAATGTTGCAACAATGTAATCAAAAGTGGATAGTGAAAACAAATCCAATAATATTATAACACCAAAACCACTAATCTAATTAAAGTGCAGCGTGCAATGATTAAAGTGCAAAAATATTAGTTTAAGTGATCCATAATACAAATAGATGACATGCAAACTGCAGCATGAAAATAAATAAATGTCCAGTGAGGTAATAAAATATTACCAATGTCTCTAATAGTCCACCAATTGAAGTAGGAGTAGAGACAAAATGACAATGATAAAGTGTTCCAGTGCATAAAATAATAAAAAATACAAATTCATGGATGAATGTTCAGTGAAAAAATTTGTGCTCCAAATCACAGGTCCTTATATCAACAGCGTTCAGTGATCAAATGCTGGATATGCATGCATGTTAAAACTTCCACCATCAGGCTTCCCAGAAGTGTCGGACAGACTAGGTGTTCCAGCCCCTTACCTCAAAGCGGCTTGTAATCAAGCCTAAATAGATATCTCCCAGGCAGTCTGCTGTTCATCAAACACCTCAATTCCACGATTCAAACACGGCTGCTTGAAGTCTCTCAGAGGGAATACAAAGCAAGGGGAGCCTCCATAGTGCAGTATTATTAAAACATTTATTGAAAAAAACAAGTAAACACTCACAGTAAGGTAATGAAAAAGTCGGCGTGTACGATCTAAGTGTCAACCCGCTTTGCGGCCGCGAGCGGGTGACGTCACCAGCAGCTCCTCCACGTCCTCACGCGTATCGCAACTGTTACACGTTGCTTACTCATAGGATGGAGAGCGGCTGGCACGGAGGTGACTTATATAGCGCCAAATGGCGTCCTAATAATTCCAAGCTTGAACAGTTTAATACTTAAATTCTGATGTGCAGTGCAGGTACTTCTGAAATGTTTGATACAGTTAAGCAGGATTAGAAATAGAAAAATAAAATAAAAAATGCATAATAATAGAGACACGCTCAGAGTGCTCCCTCTGGTGGTCAATATACGGTAATGTGACATACAATCAACAAAGACAGAGGGTGTATAGACACCTTTTGATTAGGCTGGAGATTAGCAATTCACATATGTAGCATCTACTGAAGACAATAAAAAGAGAGGAAAAGTGAGTATAAACAATCAATCCAAATAACCCCAGGAGCATTTTAACCAATCCGATCCAGGTCAGTCAGAGCAATGACCACATAACATAGTCACTGAAATTTATGCTTGTAGACCAACATATCAGCGCAATGAAAAGGATAAATATACTCATATAGAGAATAAAAGCCAGATATTACAAACGTAAAAATGGGGTTCAGGGTCATGTACTGCCAAATTAAATAGCAACTACTTCATTAAAATCATTAGAATCATTAAAAACGTTAAAATGTTAAAAAAGGGTCTAAGAAGCAGGAGAAAAATTTCTAATAATTGGATATAAAGCAATTCAAGTCGAATTCCACATTGTGTCCATGAGGGGTTAAAGTGCATAGTTCGTGTATCCAGCGTGATTCTGCCTGGCTGATTTTTTGCACTTTATTATCTCCTCTCCAGTGTGGTTTATATTTCTCAATGCCCCATACCATTAATGAGGAGGGGTCTTTATTATGGTAACGTTCATAATGGCGGGACAAACTATGTTTGGGGTACCCATTTTTTATATTTTGAGTATGTTCACGTAGTCTTTTCCATAGATTTCTTTTTGTTCTGCCAACATACTGTATTTTACATGGACATTCAAGGAGGTACACTACCCCTTCCGTATCACAGGAAATAAAATCTTTAATTTTATATTCTTTGCCTGTGACACTGGATTTGAAGCCTTCCTTCTTCTTTTTACTCTCTTTCGTGTGTTTGCATGTAAAACATCTCTTACAAGGATAATATCCTTTTTCATTAAAAAATGAGAAGCTCTTTTTTTCCGGAGGATCCAGTACATTCTTGGCTATTATATCCCTTAGAGTAGGGGCCCTTCTGTATGTGAATATTGGTTTTTCTGGTAAGACTGATGACAAATGACGATCCGCTTTCACAATATGCCAATATTTTTTACAAATTGCTTCCAATTGTTTGTGCTGGACACTATAGTCCATTATCAGTGGTACTTTTCCAGCAAAGGCATTGTTCTTTACGGAGTCCTGGATAAGTGTAACTCTGTCTAGAGCGGCAACATCTTTAATTTTTTTCTCAATATAGTCTTCTTTATAACCCTTTTCAATAAATCTTTTACCAATAAAATCAGCTTGTTCCAAAAATACATCAGTCTTTGTGCAGTTTCTCCTTAATCTTAAAAACTGCCCCTTGGGAATGTTCTCCAACCAGGGAGTGTGGTGACAGCTATCCAAGGGTAAGTAGCTATTTCTGTCCACGGTTTTGAAATGCGTTTTAGTTACTAACTTACTCCCTTCTCTGGCAATTTCCAAGTCCAGAAAGCTAATTTTCTCGTCACTAATCTCCCAGGTTAGTTTAATATTTTTTTCATTGGAATTCAAATAAAAACCAAAATCTAAAAGGCTCTCCCTGTCTCCTGACCAAATAATTAAAATATCATCAATAAAACGCCGGTATAAAAGTAGTTGTTGTGGTTTTCTATTATATAAAACTTCAGCTTCCCATTCGGCCATATACAGGTTTGCCACACTGGGAGCATACTTGGCTCCCATCGCTATCCCACAAGTTTGTTTAAAATAATCATCGCAATACCAAAAATAATTGTGGTCAAGACTGTATTCCAAGCACTTCAGTAAAAAACTCTTTTGTGTGTTTTTTAGATCACTAAGACCATTTAGCGCCCAATTCGTGGCTTGGATTGCTTCTTCATGGTTGATGATGGTATACAGAGATGAAACATCGGCTGTAGCCATATAAATAGAACTTCCGTCAACAGAGATAGTATCAAGTAGTTGGATCAGGTGTTTTGTATCTCTCAGGTACGATTCCGTTTTCTTCACTAGGGGTTGTAGAAACCAGTCTATATATTCACCTATTCTCGCACCCACGGAGTTTATGCCATTAACAATCGGCCTACCCGGTGGGTCCTCTCTAGACTTGTGAATTTTAGGAAGTGTATATAGAACTGGGATTTTACATCCTACTGGTTGTAGATATTTTGCTTCTTTTTTGTTTAGAAGTCCTTTTTTCGTACCCCTCTTGACCAGGCTTGCTAGATCTTCCTTATAGCGTACAATGGGATTTCCTGGAAGTTTTAGGTAAGTGGTGGTGTCATTTAGTTGGCGCTCAATTTCCTTCATATAGGCAGCTTTCGATTGAATGACAATGGCCCCTCCCTTATCAGCTTGCCTAACCACCACATCTTTCCTTTCTTCTAGTTTGCGTATCCCATTCTTAAAATCTCCTGGATCAGATATTTTCTTTATTTTAAGGTCATGTAGATCTTTCAGTACCATTCGCCTGAACGCTTCAATGTGTCCATCATTACTAATAGGTGGATTGAACACCGATTTGTTTCTTAGATTACTATATACAATGTCATTCTCTTCAGTAGTTATTCTTGTTGTCCCATCTCCTGGTTTGTTCATCATATACTTCTTGATATGTAGGTTCCTAGCAAATTTGTTGATATCAACATATGCATCGAATTTATTAAAGTTCTTCTTTGGAGCATATTTTAGGCCTTTATCCAGTACTTTAATTTCCTCTTTGGTAAGTTCTACTCCGCTGATGTTGATAATTCCTTCTCCCACTGGTTTCATCTTCTTCTGCTTCTTCTTTCCCGCTCTGCATCCTCTCCTTGGTTTCCGTGCCTTCCAGATTGATTTTCCTGGGTTCTTAGTGGTGTTCTCCTCGTTTTCTCCTCTCTGTTCCGATTCTTCTGGATATCCTGATTCCTGGGATCTCCTTTCCTCATTTCCCATGATCTCGGTTCTGGACTCCAATTCCTGGATCTCTGTACCCCATTCTCTCGGTGACGCCTCGGGGATTCTTGGCGTCTCTGCTCTAAAAAACGCCGGGGGGAAGCATTTCTATTTTCTCTCCCATAGGAGAAATGCCGATTAGGTGATCTCCTATTTTCATACTGTCTTGGAGTTCTTCCTCCTCCCCCATCATCTCTTCTGAGCTGGTCATAATAATTTTGAACAGGTACATTATATGAGTAATCATATCCTCTTCTGTCATCATATTGGTAATAGTTTCCTTCCCGTCTCTGGTTTCCATAATAGTTTCCATCTTGATGTACTTGATTTCTCCATGGGGGTGTCCGTGATCTTCCCCTATTTGGTAAATGTTGGAACGGTCTTGGGGCATTATAGGCGTTATGATTATGCCCATTCTTCTTCCAGAAGGGTTTCCAACCATTATTCCCATTTTTTTGGGGTTTTTGGTTCGGGGTGTTGGTCCCTTGATTTATCTCCACGGTTTTAACCTTCTGGTTAGTTTCTTTTATAATGTTTGGATTCTCTCCTGTATCCTGATCAGGTGTACTTCTATTTGAGACAGTCCCAGATTCATCCAATTTATTTTGCCATTTGAATACTAGGTCGTCTTCATAGTCTTTCATGTCCCTTTGGTATTTTCTTTTTTTCCTAGCTACTGTCTCCTTATCTTTTTGTTCCATGTCGCGCTGAAGTTGTTTTGACAGAGCTATAAATTCTGGTTTTTCCTCGCTACCCTTTAAATTATTTTTTATCTCAAGTAGCGTACGGTCTATTGCTCTGATTTTGCGCTGTTTTCTTTTTATCAATAATCCTAATAACTCAAGCCCTTTGTCATTAAAGAACTTAAACCACTCATCAGTGGCTTCTTTATCTGTTAGGCCATCATTGATGGGTACATCCCACCTGAGTCTCCTAGGGATCAATCTATCCTTAATATACTTTTCGTGGGTAGCAATATCCCACCAGGCATTGATCTTTTTCTCCATTAGATGTCCCATTTTTCTGAAAGAATGTTCAATATTCCCAATTGGATTCTCTTCTGGTTTCTCAAAAATATTTTCTAAATTAATTTCTCTATCCTCAAGATAGCTAAAAACCTCCATGATATGCTGCACAGGTAATGTAGATCTAAAGACAAATATGATAAGAGGGGGGAACCAATGCGCAAGTCACCCTAATCAAGGATAGTTTTAAATTAAAAAACTAAAACTAAAATTAAAAAATAGCAGCCACGACGAAAAGTGTTCACACACTCAAAGCAGATAATATAATGTTAGGTGTAATGGCGCTAAAACACTAAAAAACTTAAAAAGACTTTAAAACAATAATCTCATCACTAGGCCCATTAATAAATAAGGAAATGTGTACGTAGTAGATCCTCCAATATATGTGAATAAATGTGTTCCACTCTGGGTAAAATCCTGGAATACCATCCGTCATTCACAAAAATGTGGAGGGTATTTATAGTGGTAAATAATAATACGTAACCAATAATGCGTGAACAACTGTGTTTTAGCGCCATTACACCTAACATTATATTATCTGCTTTGAGTGTGTGAACACTTTTCGTCGTGGCTGCTATTTTTTAATTTTAGTTTTAGTTTTTTAATTTAAAACTATCCTTGATTAGGGTGACTTGCGCATTGGTTCCCCCCTCTTATCATATTTGTCTTTAGATCTACATTACCTGTGCAGCATATCATGGAGGTTTTTAGCTATCTTGAGGATAGAGAAATTAATTTAGAAAATATTTTTGAGAAACCAGAAGAGAATCCAATTGGGAATATTGAACATTCTTTCAGAAAAATGGGACATCTAATGGAGAAAAAGATCAATGCCTGGTGGGATATTGCTACCCACGAAAAGTATATTAAGGATAGATTGATCCCTAGGAGACTCAGGTGGGATGTACCCATCAATGATGGCCTAACAGATAAAGAAGCCACTGATGAGTGGTTTAAGTTCTTTAATGACAAAGGGCTTGAGTTATTAGGATTATTGATAAAAAGAAAACAGCGCAAAATCAGAGCAATAGACCGTACGCTACTTGAGATAAAAAATAATTTAAAGGGTAGCGAGGAAAAACCAGAATTTATAGCTCTGTCAAAACAACTTCAGCGCGACATGGAACAAAAAGATAAGGAGACAGTAGCTAGGAAAAAAAGAAAATACCAAAGGGACATGAAAGACTATGAAGACGACCTAGTATTCAAATGGCAAAATAAATTGGATGAATCTGGGACTGTCTCAAATAGAAGTACACCTGATCAGGATACAGGAGAGAATCCAAACATTATAAAAGAAACTAACCAGAAGGTTAAAACCGTGGAGATAAATCAAGGGACCAACACCCCGAACCAAAAACCCCAAAAAAATGGGAATAATGGTTGGAAACCCTTCTGGAAGAAGAATGGGCATAATCATAACGCCTATAATGCCCCAAGACCGTTCCAACATTTACCAAATAGGGGAAGATCACGGACACCCCCATGGAGAAATCAAGTACATCAAGATGGAAACTATTATGGAAACCAGAGACGGGAAGGAAACTATTACCAATATGATGACAGAAGAGGATATGATTACTCATATAATGTACCTGTTCAAAATTATTATGACCAGCTCAGAAGAGATGATGGGGGAGGAGGAAGAACTCCAAGACAGTATGAAAATAGGAGATCACCTAATCGGCATTTCTCCTATGGGAGAGAAAATAGAAATGCTTCCCCCCGGCGTTTTTTAGAGCAGAGACGCCAAGAATCCCCGAGGCGTCACCGAGAGAATGGGGTACAGAGATCCAGGAATTGGAGTCCAGAACCGAGATCATGGGAAATGAGGAAAGGAGATCCCAGGAATCAGGATATCCAGAAGAATCGGAACAGAGAGGAGAAAACGAGGAGAACACCACTAAGAACCCAGGAAAATCAATCTGGAAGGCACGGAAACCAAGGAGAGGATGCAGAGCGGGAAAGAAGAAGCAGAAGAAGATGAAACCAGTGGGAGAAGGAATTATCAACATCAGCGGAGTAGAACTTACCAAAGAGGAAATTAAAGTACTGGATAAAGGCCTAAAATATGCTCCAAAGAAGAACTTTAATAAATTCGATGCATATGTTGATATCAACAAATTTGCTAGGAACCTACATATCAAGAAGTATATGATGAACAAACCAGGAGATGGGACAACAAGAATAACTACTGAAGAGAATGACATTGTATATAGTAATCTAAGAAACAAATCGGTGTTCAATCCACCTATTAGTAATGATGGACACATTGAAGCGTTCAGGCGAATGGTACTGAAAGATCTACATGACCTTAAAATAAAGAAAATATCTGATCCAGGAGATTTTAAGAATGGGATACGCAAACTAGAAGAAAGGAAAGATGTGGTGGTTAGGCAAGCTGATAAGGGAGGGGCCATTGTCATTCAATCGAAAGCTGCCTATATGAAGGAAATTGAGCGCCAACTAAATGACACCACCACTTACCTAAAACTTCCAGGAAATCCCATTGTACGCTATAAGGAAGATCTAGCAAGCCTGGTCAAGAGGGGTACGAAAAAAGGACTTCTAAACAAAAAAGAAGCAAAATATCTACAACCAGTAGGATGTAAAATCCCAGTTCTATATACACTTCCTAAAATTCACAAGTCTAGAGAGGACCCACCGGGTAGGCCGATTGTTAATGGCATAAACTCCGTGGGTGCGAGAATAGGTGAATATATAGACTGGTTTCTACAACCCCTAGTGAAGAAAACGGAATCGTACCTGAGAGATACAAAACACCTGATCCAACTACTTGATACTATCTCTGTTGACGGAAGTTCTATTTATATGGCTACAGCCGATGTTTCATCTCTGTATACCATCATCAACCATGAAGAAGCAATCCAAGCCACGAATTGGGCGCTAAATGGTCTTAGTGATCTAAAAAACACACAAAAGAGTTTTTTACTGAAGTGCTTGGAATACAGTCTTGACCACAATTATTTTTGGTATTGCGATGATTATTTTAAACAAACTTGTGGGATAGCGATGGGAGCCAAGTATGCTCCCAGTGTGGCAAACCTGTATATGGCCGAATGGGAAGCTGAAGTTTTATATAATAGAAAACCACAACAACTACTTTTATACCGGCGTTTTATTGATGATATTTTAATTATTTGGTCAGGAGACAGGGAGAGCCTTTTAGATTTTGGTTTTTATTTGAATTCCAATGAAAAAAATATTAAACTAACCTGGGAGATTAGTGACGAGAAAATTAGCTTTCTGGACTTGGAAATTGCCAGAGAAGGGAGTAAGTTAGTAACTAAAACGCATTTCAAAACCGTGGACAGAAATAGCTACTTACCCTTGGATAGCTGTCACCACACTCCCTGGTTGGAGAACATTCCCAAGGGGCAGTTTTTAAGATTAAGGAGAAACTGCACAAAGACTGATGTATTTTTGGAACAAGCTGATTTTATTGGTAAAAGATTTATTGAAAAGGGTTATAAAGAAGACTATATTGAGAAAAAAATTAAAGATGTTGCCGCTCTAGACAGAGTTACACTTATCCAGGACTCCGTAAAGAACAATGCCTTTGCTGGAAAAGTACCACTGATAATGGACTATAGTGTCCAGCACAAACAATTGGAAGCAATTTGTAAAAAATATTGGCATATTGTGAAAGCGGATCGTCATTTGTCATCAGTCTTACCAGAAAAACCAATATTCACATACAGAAGGGCCCCTACTCTAAGGGATATAATAGCCAAGAATGTACTGGATCCTCCGGAAAAAAAGAGCTTCTCATTTTTTAATGAAAAAGGATATTATCCTTGTAAGAGATGTTTTACATGCAAACACACGAAAGAGAGTAAAAAGAAGAAGGAAGGCTTCAAATCCAGTGTCACAGGCAAAGAATATAAAATTAAAGATTTTATTTCCTGTGATACGGAAGGGGTAGTGTACCTCCTTGAATGTCCATGTAAAATACAGTATGTTGGCAGAACAAAAAGAAATCTATGGAAAAGACTACGTGAACATACTCAAAATATAAAAAATGGGTACCCCAAACATAGTTTGTCCCGCCATTATGAACGTTACCATAATAAAGACCCCTCCTCATTAATGGTATGGGGCATTGAGAAATATAAACCACACTGGAGAGGAGATAATAAAGTGCAAAAAATCAGCCAGGCAGAATCACGCTGGATACACGAACTATGCACTTTAACCCCTCATGGACACAATGTGGAATTCGACTTGAATTGCTTTATATCCAATTATTAGAAATTTTTCTCCTGCTTCTTAGACCCTTTTTTAACATTTTAACGTTTTTAATGATTCTAATGATTTTAATGAAGTAGTTGCTATTTAATTTGGCAGTACATGACCCTGAACCCCATTTTTACGTTTGTAATATCTGGCTTTTATTCTCTATATGAGTATATTTATCCTTTTCATTGCGCTGATATGTTGGTCTACAAGCATAAATTTCAGTGACTATGTTATGTGGTCATTGCTCTGACTGACCTGGATCGGATTGGTTAAAATGCTCCTGGGGTTATTTGGATTGATTGTTTATACTCACTTTTCCTCTCTTTTTATTGTCTTCAGTAGATGCTACATATGTGAATTGCTAATCTCCAGCCTAATCAAAAGGTGTCTATACACCCTCTGTCTTTGTTGATTGTATGTCACATTACCGTATATTGACCACCAGAGGGAGCACTCTGAGCGTGTCTCTATTATTATGCATTTTTTATTTTATTTTTCTATTTCTAATCCTGCTTAACTGTATCAAACATTTCAGAAGTACCTGCACTGCACATCAGAATTTAAGTATTAAACTGTTCAAGCTTGGAATTATTAGGACGCCATTTGGCGCTATATAAGTCACCTCCGTGCCAGCCGCTCTCCATCCTATGAGTAAGCAACGTGTAACAGTTGCGATACGCGTGAGGACGTGGAGGAGCTGCTGGTGACGTCACCCGCTCGCGGCCGCAAAGCGGGTTGACACTTAGATCGTACACGCCGACTTTTTCATTACCTTACTGTGAGTGTTTACTTGTTTTTTTCAATAAATGTTTTAATAATACTGCACTATGGAGGCTCCCCTTGCTTTGTATTCCCTCTGAGAGACTTCAAGCAGCCGTGTTTGAATCGTGGAATTGAGGTGTTTGATGAACAGCAGACTGCCTGGGAGATATCTATTTAGGCTTGATTACAAGCCGCTTTGAGGTAAGGGGCTGGAACACCTAGTCTGTCCGACACTTCTGGGAAGCCTGATGGTGGAAGTTTTAACATGCATGCATATCCAGCATTTGATCACTGAACGCTGTTGATATAAGGACCTGTGATTTGGAGCACAAATTTTTTCACTGAACATTCATCCATGAATTTGTATTTTTTATTATTTTATGCACTGGAACACTTTATCATTGTCATTTTGTCTCTACTCCTACTTCAATTGGTGGACTATTAGAGACATTGGTAATATTTTATTACCTCACTGGACATTTATTTATTTTCATGCTGCAGTTTGCATGTCATCTATTTGTATTATGGATCACTTAAACTAATATTTTTGCACTTTAATCATTGCACGCTGCACTTTAATTAGATTAGTGGTTTTGGTGTTATAATATTATTGGATTTGTTTTCACTATCCACTTTTGATTACATTGTTGCAACATTGTGCAGTGTTTTGGCACAGTTGTTCACGCATTATTGGTTACGTATTATTATTTACCACTATAAATACCCTCCACATTTTTGTGAATGACGGATGGTATTCCAGGATTTTACCCAGAGTGGAACACATTTATTCACATATATTGGAGGATCTACTACGTACACATTTCCTTATTTATTAATGGGCCTAGTGATGAGATTATTGTTTTAAAGTCTTTTTAAGTTTTTTAGTGTTTTAGCGCCATTACACCTAACATTATATTATCTGCTTTGAGTGTGTGAACACTTTTCGTCGTGGCTGCTATTTTTTAATTTTAGTTTTAGTTTTTTAATTTAAAACTATCCTTGATTAGGGTGACTTGCGCATTGGTTCCCCCCTCTTATCATATTTGTCTTTAGATCTACATTACCTGTGCAGCATATCATGGAGGTTTTTAGCTATCTTGAGGATAGAGAAATTAATTTAGAAAATATTTTTGAGAAACCAGAAGAGAATCCAATTGGGAATATTGAACATTCTTTCAGAAAAATGGGACATCTAATGGAGAAAAAGATCAATGCCTGGTGGGATATTGCTACCCACGAAAAGTATATTAAGGATAGATTGATCCCTAGGAGACTCAGGTGGGATGTACCCATCAATGATGGCCTAACAGATAAAGAAGCCACTGATGAGTGGTTTAAGTTCTTTAATGACAAAGGGCTTGAGTTATTAGGATTATTGATAAAAAGAAAACAGCGCAAAATCAGAGCAATAGACCGTACGCTACTTGAGATAAAAAATAATTTAAAGGGTAGCGAGGAAAAACCAGAATTTATAGCTCTGTCAAAACAACTTCAGCGCGACATGGAACAAAAAGATAAGGAGACAGTAGCTAGGAAAAAAAGAAAATACCAAAGGGACATGAAAGACTATGAAGACGACCTAGTATTCAAATGGCAAAATAAATTGGATGAATCTGGGACTGTCTCAAATAGAAGTACACCTGATCAGGATACAGGAGAGAATCCAAACATTATAAAAGAAACTAACCAGAAGGTTAAAACCGTGGAGATAAATCAAGGGACCAACACCCCGAACCAAAAACCCCAAAAAAATGGGAATAATGGTTGGAAACCCTTCTGGAAGAAGAATGGGCATAATCATAACGCCTATAATGCCCCAAGACCGTTCCAACATTTACCAAATAGGGGAAGATCACGGACACCCCCATGGAGAAATCAAGTACATCAAGATGGAAACTATTATGGAAACCAGAGACGGGAAGGAAACTATTACCAATATGATGACAGAAGAGGATATGATTACTCATATAATGTACCTGTTCAAAATTATTATGACCAGCTCAGAAGAGATGATGGGGGAGGAGGAAGAACTCCAAGACAGTATGAAAATAGGAGATCACCTAATCGGCATTTCTCCTATGGGAGAGAAAATAGAAATGCTTCCCCCCGGCGTTTTTTAGAGCAGAGACGCCAAGAATCCCCGAGGCGTCACCGAGAGAATGGGGTACAGAGATCCAGGAATTGGAGTCCAGAACCGAGATCATGGGAAATGAGGAAAGGAGATCCCAGGAATCAGGATATCCAGAAGAATCGGAACAGAGAGGAGAAAACGAGGAGAACACCACTAAGAACCCAGGAAAATCAATCTGGAAGGCACGGAAACCAAGGAGAGGATGCAGAGCGGGAAAGAAGAAGCAGAAGAAGATGAAACCAGTGGGAGAAGGAATTATCAACATCAGCGGAGTAGAACTTACCAAAGAGGAAATTAAAGTACTGGATAAAGGCCTAAAATATGCTCCAAAGAAGAACTTTAATAAATTCGATGCATATGTTGATATCAACAAATTTGCTAGGAACCTACATATCAAGAAGTATATGATGAACAAACCAGGAGATGGGACAACAAGAATAACTACTGAAGAGAATGACATTGTATATAGTAATCTAAGAAACAAATCGGTGTTCAATCCACCTATTAGTAATGATGGACACATTGAAGCGTTCAGGCGAATGGTACTGAAAGATCTACATGACCTTAAAATAAAGAAAATATCTGATCCAGGAGATTTTAAGAATGGGATACGCAAACTAGAAGAAAGGAAAGATGTGGTGGTTAGGCAAGCTGATAAGGGAGGGGCCATTGTCATTCAATCGAAAGCTGCCTATATGAAGGAAATTGAGCGCCAACTAAATGACACCACCACTTACCTAAAACTTCCAGGAAATCCCATTGTACGCTATAAGGAAGATCTAGCAAGCCTGGTCAAGAGGGGTACGAAAAAAGGACTTCTAAACAAAAAAGAAGCAAAATATCTACAACCAGTAGGATGTAAAATCCCAGTTCTATATACACTTCCTAAAATTCACAAGTCTAGAGAGGACCCACCGGGTAGGCCGATTGTTAATGGCATAAACTCCGTGGGTGCGAGAATAGGTGAATATATAGACTGGTTTCTACAACCCCTAGTGAAGAAAACGGAATCGTACCTGAGAGATACAAAACACCTGATCCAACTACTTGATACTATCTCTGTTGACGGAAGTTCTATTTATATGGCTACAGCCGATGTTTCATCTCTGTATACCATCATCAACCATGAAGAAGCAATCCAAGCCACGAATTGGGCGCTAAATGGTCTTAGTGATCTAAAAAACACACAAAAGAGTTTTTTACTGAAGTGCTTGGAATACAGTCTTGACCACAATTATTTTTGGTATTGCGATGATTATTTTAAACAAACTTGTGGGATAGCGATGGGAGCCAAGTATGCTCCCAGTGTGGCAAACCTGTATATGGCCGAATGGGAAGCTGAAGTTTTATATAATAGAAAACCACAACAACTACTTTTATACCGGCGTTTTATTGATGATATTTTAATTATTTGGTCAGGAGACAGGGAGAGCCTTTTAGATTTTGGTTTTTATTTGAATTCCAATGAAAAAAATATTAAACTAACCTGGGAGATTAGTGACGAGAAAATTAGCTTTCTGGACTTGGAAATTGCCAGAGAAGGGAGTAAGTTAGTAACTAAAACGCATTTCAAAACCGTGGACAGAAATAGCTACTTACCCTTGGATAGCTGTCACCACACTCCCTGGTTGGAGAACATTCCCAAGGGGCAGTTTTTAAGATTAAGGAGAAACTGCACAAAGACTGATGTATTTTTGGAACAAGCTGATTTTATTGGTAAAAGATTTATTGAAAAGGGTTATAAAGAAGACTATATTGAGAAAAAAATTAAAGATGTTGCCGCTCTAGACAGAGTTACACTTATCCAGGACTCCGTAAAGAACAATGCCTTTGCTGGAAAAGTACCACTGATAATGGACTATAGTGTCCAGCACAAACAATTGGAAGCAATTTGTAAAAAATATTGGCATATTGTGAAAGCGGATCGTCATTTGTCATCAGTCTTACCAGAAAAAACAATATTCACATACAGAAGGGCCCCTACTCTAAGGGATATAATAGCCAAGAATGTACTGGATCCTCCGGAAAAAAAGAGCTTCTCATTTTTTAATGAAAAAGGATATTATCCTTGTAAGAGATGTTTTACATGCAAACACACGAAAGAGAGTAAAAAGAAGAAGGAAGGCTTCAAATCCAGTGTCACAGGCAAAGAATATAAAATTAAAGATTTTATTTCCTGTGATACGGAAGGGGTAGTGTACCTCCTTGAATGTCCATGTAAAATACAGTATGTTGGCAGAACAAAAAGAAATCTATGGAAAAGACTACGTGAACATACTCAAAATATAAAAAATGGGTACCCCAAACATAGTTTGTCCCGCCATTATGAACGTTACCATAATAAAGACCCCTCCTCATTAATGGTATGGGGCATTGAGAAATATAAACCACACTGGAGAGGAGATAATAAAGTGCAAAAAATCAGCCAGGCAGAATCACGCTGGATACACGAACTATGCACTTTAACCCCTCATGGACACAATGTGGAATTCGACTTGAATTGCTTTATATCCAATTATTAGAAATTTTTCTCCTGCTTCTTAGACCCTTTTTTAACATTTTAACGTTTTTAATGATTCTAATGATTTTAATGAAGTAGTTGCTATTTAATTTGGCAGTACATGACCCTGAACCCCATTTTTACGTTTGTAATATCTGGCTTTTATTCTCTATATGAGTATATTTATCCTTTTCATTGCGCTGATATGTTGGTCTACAAGCATAAATTTCAGTGACTATGTTATGTGGTCATTGCTCTGACTGACCTGGATCGGATTGGTTAAAATGCTCCTGGGGTTATTTGGATTGATTGTTTATACTCACTTTTCCTCTCTTTTTATTGTCTTCAGTAGATGCTACATATGTGAATTGCTAATCTCCAGCCTAATCAAAAGGTGTCTATACACCCTCTGTCTTTGTTGATTGTATGTCACATTACCGTATATTGACCACCAGAGGGAGCACTCTGAGCGTGTCTCTATTATTATGCATTTTTTATTTTATTTTTCTATTTCTAATCCTGCTTAACTGTATCAAACATTTCAGAAGTACCTGCACTGCACATCAGAATTTAAGTATTAAACTGTTCAAGCTTGGAATTATTAGGACGCCATTTGGCGCTATATAAGTCACCTCCGTGCCAGCCGCTCTCCATCCTATGAGTAAGCAACGTGTAACAGTTGCGATACGCGTGAGGACGTGGAGGAGCTGCTGGTGACGTCACCCGCTCGCGGCCGCAAAGCGGGTTGACACTTAGATCGTACACGCCGACTTTTTCATTACCTTACTGTGAGTGTTTACTTGTTTTTTTCAATAAATGTTTTAATAATACTGCACTATGGAGGCTCCCCTTGCTTTGTATTCCCTCTGAGAGACTTCAAGCAGCCGTGTTTGAATCGTGGAATTGAGGTGTTTGATGAACAGCAGACTGCCTGGGAGATATCTATTTAGGCTTGATTACAAGCCGCTTTGAGGTAAGGGGCTGGAACACCTAGTCTGTCCGACACTTCTGGGAAGCCTGATGGTGGAAGTTTTAACATGCATGCATATCCAGCATTTGATCACTGAACGCTGTTGATATAAGGACCTGTGATTTGGAGCACAAATTTTTTCACTGAACATTCATCCATGAATTTGTATTTTTTATTATTTTATGCACTGGAACACTTTATCATTGTCATTTTGTCTCTACTCCTACTTCAATTGGTGGACTATTAGAGACATTGGTAATATTTTATTACCTCACTGGACATTTATTTATTTTCATGCTGCAGTTTGCATGTCATCTATTTGTATTATGGATCACTTAAACTAATATTTTTGCACTTTAATCATTGCACGCTGCACTTTAATTAGATTAGTGGTTTTGGTGTTATAATATTATTGGATTTGTTTTCACTATCCACTTTTGATTACATTGTTGCAACATTGTGCAGTGTTTTGGCACAGTTGTTCACGCATTATTGGTTACGTATTATTATTTACCACTATAAATACCCTCCACATTTTTGTGAATGACGGATGGTATTCCAGGATTTTACCCAGAGTGGAACACATTTATTCACATATATTGGAGGATCTACTACGTACACATTTCCTTATTTATTAATGGGCCTAGTGATGAGATTATTGTTTTAAAGTCTTTTTAAGTTTTTTAGTGTTTTAGCGCCATTACACCTAACATTATATTATCTGCTTTGAGTGTGTGAACACTTTTCGTCGTGGCTGCTATTTTTTAATTTTAGTTTTAGTTTTTTAATTTAAAACTATCCTTGATTAGGGTGACTTGCGCATTGGTTCCCCCCTCTTATCATATCAGAATAGGGTACTTACCAAGGCCGAGATGCCGAGAGCGGTTCGCTGTTGCGACTAAGCGCAGTCCGCCCCCTGGAGGCGGTACAGAGGGTGGACGGCACCAAGAGGCACAAGCCACCAGCAGGCAGGGAAGAGCTTGAGTGGAAGTCCTGTAGAACTGGAGCAGAGACCGATGGGTATCAGGGTCCAGCAGAAGAAGACTGGTAGAAAGTCCAGAGCAGGCTGAGGCGCAAACACAGGCAAGCGGACAATCGAGGTCACAGACTGGGGGGTCAAGGCACTGGAGACAGGAGGCAAAACTGGGTCACAAGCAGAAGGTCAAAGCACAGGAGACTGAAGGTGAATCCAGGTCACAGGCAGAGGGTCAAACACAGGAGGCAGGAACAAAGCCCATAAAACAAGCCAAGGTCGGGTCCAGGAGAAGATCAGAGTAGGTCAGGGTCAATCCGGGGTCACAGCAGGTAATCAATCAACAGGAACTCAGGTACAGGAAGCTGAAGACAAACCAGCAATTTCCATTGAGCATCTGCTCAGCTTTATAGGCAGCCAGGAAGTCATGTGGAAGTCACGTGGTGCGTGTCATGTGACAGCCAGTCTGCAGCTTAAGGTTTCTTTGACAGCTCCCACTGACAACTTTGCTCCCATCTAGTTTTCAGAATCCAATATATTTCTCTGACATCACCTGGCTGACTCTCAGGAGACCTCCCAGACATGCTGATCTGCTCCTGTTGTCCTCTCTCCTTTCTCCTGTGCCACCAGGAAGGGCTTCCTCTACGTGTTTTGGCAGGATCCTTCCAGCACATGAGGCCCAGCCCAAGATCACCCCCCAGACTAGGGGGCACCCTTAAGGGCCACTGACAGCCTCTTCAGCACTACATCTCCATCTTACACCCAACTGCCCCTCCCTGGCATGCTTATTTATTAGGTGGTCTGCCCCCTGCCAGCCCTTTACTGGGGATTGGCTGAGGCCCTTACAAATATTCCAAGCAGCTACTCCTAACCTCACCCACTATTTCTAGAACATTCTCCAATGTCCCAGAGAACAGGGGGAGTCACCAGAGAGCTGCTAGGATGAGTCACGCAGTCCTGGGTCACTGAACCCTGACCCAGATTCCCAGCTCAGGCTTGGCCCTGAACCAAACTAATTTTCAACTACACTAACTTAGCACACACTAGAGGCTGATACCCTTGTAGAATAAAGAAGAAATTGACAGCCTAATTTCTCAGCTATGATCAGTGCGTATGATGAGACATAGGTTGATAGTTCTAAGCAAACAAACATCTAAAAGCACTTTTAAAATTTGTAAAAAAAAGTTAAAATATAATTATAAAAATATGCACGACAAACATTTGTTTTGTTTCGGATTCAGTTGTTAAGTTGGTTATTTTGTTTTGTCATATTTATTATGTTAGAATGATTAGTTTTTGGAATTTGTTTCAAACATTTAGATTTGTTTCGTATATTAGATGTTTGTAATCGATTTGTATTTTCTGAAGTTATTTTGGAACATTCGGATTCATATGTTATGTTATGATTCGGAAATTCTGATGGATCCACCTCCATCCAACCAAAACAAAAGTAGGAATCATCTTACTTAACTTTTATACCTTACTGTAACTATTTATTGCAATAAATATGTTTCCATTTCATATGTATTATGTAGTGCATTTTTTATAATTCACGCTACGCTCACTAGAATAAAAATTAATGGATCCAAGTCGTTACGTTATTTGAGATGCTTCAAACATTAACAAGAGGCCCAAACTATTGCATTATCTCATTCAAATGAAAAAAATGAATACAAATTAATTTGTTAATTTTGTTAGAATTTATGTTGGATTTATAATATATCCAAATCTCTGAATAATACAACTTTTGTCCGAATGTCAATTTGTAACAAAAACAAAGTATACATGTCTAATAAAAAATATCCATTTAGGGTCCACCACTGTGTTGTGGTTCAAACCATACTTTAACCCAGCACAGATCAGCAAACATAACAATGTGCGTTGTGCTGCACTATGATGAATTAGAACCCTGGTGGGTTTTATCGCCTTTTATTTGGATCTACGCATCATTACGGAATATGGTCATTTTGTGCATGTAACTCCATTTTGAATCAGTTTCTGTGGCTGTTTTATTTTAAGCACCGAGTGGCTTCCTGTAACATAGAACTCGCTTACAAAACCATAAGTCTAGCCTGTGCGTGAAACCATCCCATACACCCCCACAACCTCAAATATGTTCAGCTGTAACAATATCCTTTAAAGCTTTATTCAGAAGATATTGAGAGCTGCTGTTTTGCTTACCTTCATATAAAGTCCCAGGGCCCAAGCTATGGACCTCTATATGAGGACCTTCAGAACTTGTGGGGTCATTGGTCTCCATCAGCAAGTAGTCAGTATTTTCCTTACCTAAGTGCTTACTTGGGGCCAATCAAGGACAAATAATCCATGGGCTGGCTTCTAGATTTATTTATTTCATACTTTCCTACTTTTTATGTGCTATACCTTTCCTTTGTTGCTCTTTTATGTATCCAAGGATAATACACTGGTCAAACACTTTTGAATCAGAACTCCTGGGATATTGATCTGGTCAGTGAGGTAGCAGAGGGGGCAGGGGGTTGTTAATCAGTTTCAGCTGCTTTTCTGTTAATTAAAATTAACAACAGGTGCACTAGATGGGCAACAATGAGATGACCTCCAAAACAGGAATGTTTTTTCAGGTGGAGGTGTCTGACATTTTTTTCCCCTACTCATCTTTTCTGACTGTTTTTTACTAGTTTTGCATTTGGCTAGGGTCAGTGTCACTACTGGTAGCACAAGGTGATACTTGGACCCTATAAAGTTTTCACAGGCAGTCCAACTCCTCTAGGATGGCACATCAATACGTGTCATTGCCAGAAGGTTTTCCGTGTTTCCCAGCACAGTCTCAAGAGCATGGAGGAGATTCCAGGAGACTAGCAGTTACTCTAGGAGAGCTGGACAGACCTGTAGAAGGGCCTTAACCCATCAGCAGGACCGGTATCTGCTCCCTTGTGTAAGGAGGAACAGGATGAGCACTGCCAGAGCCCTACAAAATGACCTCCAGCAGGCCACTGGTGTGAATGTCTCTGACCAAACAATCAGAAACAGACTTCATGGGGGTGGCCTGAGGGCCCGACGTCCTCCAGTGTGCTCTGTGCTCACTGCCGGACACTGTGGAGCTCGATTGGCATTTTACATTGAACACCAGAATTGGCAGGTCCGCCACTGGTGCCCCATGCTTTTCATGAGAGCAGGTTCACCCTGAGCATATGTGACAGACGTGAAAGAATCTGGAGAAGCCGCGGAAAACTTTATGCTGCCTGTAACATCGTTCAGCATGTCTGGTTTGGTGGTGGGTCAGTGATGGTCTGGGGAGGCATATCCATGGAGGGACGCACAGACCTCTACAGGCTACACAATGGCACCCTGACTGTGGGAGGAAATCCTTGGACCCATTGTCAGACCCTACGCTGGTGCAGTGGATCCTGAGTTCCTCCTAATGCACGACAATGCGAGAGCATGCAGCCAGTTCCTGGAGGATGAAGAAATTGATACCATTGAATGGCCCCCACGCTTACCTGACCTAAATCCAAAAGAACACGTCTGGGACATTATGTTTCGGTCCATCCGGTGCCGCCAGGTTGCACCTCAGTCTGTTCAGGAGCTCAGTGATGCTCTGGTCCAGATCTGGGAGGAAATACCCCAGGACACCATCCGTTGTCTCATTAGGAGCATGCCCTGATGTTGTCAGGCATGCATACAAGCACTTGGGGGCCATACAGACTAATACTAAGGACCATTTTGAGTTCTTGCAATGAAATTTCAGCAAAATGGACTAGTTTGCTGCATAATTTTTTCACTATAATTTTTGGGGTGTCTTTGAATTCAGCCCTCTGTAGGTGGATAATTTTCATTTCCATCAAATGATGTTTTCCTTCATTCCTAACACATTACCCAGTCCATATCAGTATAGATATCCAGCATTAGATTTTTGCCCCGTTGAGATCTGATATGTTTTCAAAGTGTTCCCCTTAATTTTTTTTAAAGCAGTGTATATTTTGCATACTTACAATGGACCAACTTGGCAAAATATATGTATGCATATGTGATCTTTGATTGGTCTCTATGGAAGCTGTAGTGATGGCAGTGGTTTTCCAGATGCCCTCCTGCATTGTAACCACATGGGGTCGCTAAATCAGCCTTGCCTTTTAGAGACCCCCTTGCATTTTTCCCAGTGAATGCAAAGAATTTTCTGATTGATCGAGATGGAGAGGGGTGGCAAAATTGCGAGCTCCACCTCATCCAATTAGATAACAGTTTGCATTCATCGAGAAAAATGCAAGGCTTTCTCTGAATAGTGGCTCTGCTGAGCAAGAGACCCCCTGTGGTTACTATGCAGAAGGCCAGCCACTGAGCACATCTGGTAGACTGCTGCTGTCACTGTCATAGCCTGGGCACTGTCACTGTCACTATTCACAGCTTGCACAGACTGAGGCCAATCAGGTATCAGCTGACCCAATGTAAGTATGTAAAATATATTATCCTTGGAGTTCAGCTTTACTTGGAATTCAATTTATATTGTTTATATTGTTTAGAAAATTTGCATTGTAACCCCAATTGCAAAAAAGTTGGGTCGCTGTACAAAATTATAAACCCATATTTTATTCACAATAGAAAATAGAAAACATATCAAATGTTTAAACTGAGAAAATTTACCATTTTAGGAAAGAAAAGAACATCATTTGGATATTGATGGCAGCAACACATCTCAAAAAATTTGGAACAGGGCAATACAAGGCTGGCAAAGTAATATGTACTAAAAAAGGAAGAGCTGGAAAAACATTTTGCAACTAATTTGGTTAATTGGCAACAGGTCAGTAACTTTATGGGTAAAAAAAGAGCATCTTGGAGAGTCAAAGTGTCTCAGAAGTAAAGATGGGCAGAGGTTCACCAATCTGTGAAAAGCTGAGCCTAAAAATTGTTGTTCCTCATGTAAAATTGCAAAGAATTTAAATATATATCAAAATCTAAAGACATTTCTGTTGCAAGGGACAAGGCAGAAATACAATATTTGATGTTCGTGATCTTTAGGCCCTCAGACAGCACTGAATTAAAAATAGGCATGATTCTGTAATGCCATCACTGCATGGGCTCAAGAATACTTCCAAAAATCACTGTCTGGGAACACAGCACTATTGTGGTTATCTGTGATTGGCCACAGCTAATCACATGGTACAGATGGGCTGTGATTGACTCTGACCATACCATGTGAACACTGTGACAATCCATCACATGGTACTGGCAGCGGGCGGGTGGACACAGCCAGTGACAGATCACAATGTGACAGAGGCGTGTTCTGGGAGGATGTCATATGACGTCCACCCGGAATGACAAATGTCCCGCCCAGTCATCATTTGACAGTAGGCTGAAAGTGGCTGATATAGTATATTTTTTCAATTTAAACATTTGATATGTTTTCTATTTTCTATTGTAGATAAAATATGGGTTTATGAGATTTGCAAATCATTGCATTCTGTTTTTAAAGCAGAGGTTCACCCTACAAACTATTTTCTAACATTACATTGTGCTCACTCTCGACATTGACTGTACGCTGATTTTTTTTTGGCGTACATACCGTCGTATCACTATTTTCCCCGCCGGCTTCCGGGTAGTAGCTCCCTCGGGAGTGGGCTTTTCCTATGCACAGGCTAAGTGATTGACGTGATGACAAAAGCTTCCCCCCTGGCGCATAAGGCGCATCACGAGTTGCCGAAAGAAGCCGAACTGCGAGTCGGCGCTATACGGCGCCTGCGCACCGACGTTCGGCTTCTTTCAGCAACTCGTGACGCGCCTTATGGTGCACTTCCGGGTGACTCAGAAGTGCACCCGGAAGGTAACCCCCCTGGGAGAGCACTTCCAAGAGGAGGTTATATGATGCAGGGAGGAGCCAAGACAGCCGCCGAGGGACCCCAGAAGACAGCGTTCGGGGCCACACTGTTCAAAACGAATTGCACAGAGGAGACATGTTTGTTATTTTTTTTTTTTCAATTCGAACCTTTAAGATACTGGACCTGAATCCAATTGAGGAATTGGCTCGGGTGAGGACAAAGCTGGATCCCTGGACAGGTAAATGTCCTTATATTAAAAGTCAGCAGCCACAGTATCTGGGGGAGATTGGAGCTCCTCTTTAAAAGGGGTAAAACCTTGACTCAACCACCTATTTTTACCACATTCTGATCACAAGTGTAAACAAACCCTCAATGTCACATCCAGTTCATAAAGTTTTATGACTTCTTATTAACACACAAAAATATTAATGGACTTAATAATTAAAGCAGGCAGCAATTCTTGTGAAATACAATCTTTCTGGGCCAGATCCACAAAAACGGGCGTATATTTAGGCGGGCGTAGCGCATCTCATATGCGCTACGCCGCCGTAAATAAGAGTGGCTCCTAGGGTATCCACAAAGAACTTGCTCCCATATGCGGGCCGGGGTAATGTAAATCTGCCGGCGTAAGCCCGCGTAATTCAAAGCAGGCTTGGAGTGGGCGTGTTGTATGGTAATCTGGTATGACCCCACGTAATTGACGCTTTTTACGAATGGAGCATGCGCCGTCCGTGGACGTATCCCAGTGCGCATGCGCGAATTCACGTCGCAAATAGTCAATGCTTTTGGCGTGAACGTAAGTTACGCAAAGCCCTATTCGCGAACTATTTATGCAAACGACGTAAAATTCAACGCTGTCCCGACATCCATACCTAACATTGCGTACACCTCATAGAGACAGGGGTAACGTTACGCCGAAAAAAGCCTTACGTAAACAACGTAAAAAAAATGCGCAGGGCGGACGTACGTTTGAGAATCGGCGTATCTAGCTAATTTGCATACTCTACGCGGAAATCAACGGAAGTGCCACCTAGCGACCAGCGTAAATATGCACCTAAGATCCGACGGCGTACTAAGACGTACGTCAGTCGGATCTAGCCCACATTCAGGCGTATCTTGTTTTGTGGATACAAAACAAAGATACGACGGCGCATCGTAGAACTTACGCGGCGTATCAATAGATACGCCGCCGTAAGTTCTTTGTGGATCTGGCCCTCTATGTCTACAATTGGTAGAGACTACTTCTATTCAGTTTCCCAGCAGCTGGAAACAAAGGACCAGACACAGGACAACCCATGTCATCAAACTGCAATTTTATTCATTTTCCTTTGACGTCAGTACCTTGGCAGTTTCCAGTTATCTGTAAAGCAGTGATTTCTTGTATATACACAGTATAAATTGTGTGTTCTCACTACACACTAATAGTAAAAAAAGACATCTATAAATAGAAGATTTAAATTACACAAAAAAAATTCCTAGAAAATATTTTCTAACAGAAACCTTTACAGAGTGAAGCTGAATTTTTTTTATTTTTGGCAACTTCATCTATATTGTAGGCCACCCTTAAAGGGGTGGTTCCCCCTAAAACACATTGCTAACAATAGATTCGTAAGACCCGTTACACTGCGGGTAGGCTGGCTTTTTTTTTTTTTTTTTAGTACATACCGATATCTCCCCGTCTCGTTCCTTGTCGGTGGGCGTTCCTAGTTGATTGACGTTCCTCGGACGGGCGCGTACGTGACGTCACGACTTTCCGAAAGAAGCCGAACGTCGCTGCGCATGCGCCGTATAGAGCCGACTCTATACGGCGCATGCGCAGCGACGTTCGGCTTCTTTCGGAAAGTCGTGACGTCACGTACGCGCCCGTCCGAGGAACGTCAATCAACTAGTTCCGCCCACCGCCTAGGGACGAGACGGGGAGATCTCGGTATGTACGAATAAAAAAAAAAAAAAGCCAGCCTACCCGCAGTGTAACGGGTCTTACGAATCTATTGTTAGAAATTAGTTTTAGGGGGAACCACCGCTTTAAAAGGGAATGTCCATATATTTTTAGGTCTTTGAATGTCCAAAAAAAAAAGATTGTACTCAGAAATGTTCTCTTTTGAAATTGTCACATATTTGGTTCACAAACAAAATTGACGTCCTTTTTTTCCCACAAATAGAGCTTTCTTTTGGTGGTATTTGATCACGTCTGCGGTTTTTATTTTTTGTGCTATAAACAAAAATAGAGCAACAAAAAAAGCAATATTTTTTACTTTTTGCTATAATAATATCCCCCAAAAATACATAAAAAAACGTTTTTTCCTTAGTTTAGGCCAATACGTAATCTTATACATATAAGCGTTTATTGATTGGTTTGCACCAAAGTTATAGCGTCTACAAAAAAGTAGATAATTTTATGGCATTTTTATTAATATTTTTTTTTTTTACTAGTAAGTTCAGCAAATTTTTATGTTGACTGCGACATTATGGCGGACACATCGGACACTTTTGACGCTATTTTGGGACCATTCACATTTATACAGCGACCAGTGCTATAAAAATGCACTGATTACTGTATAAATGTGACTGGCAGGGAAGGGGTTAACCACTAGGTGGCGCTGTAGGGGTTAAGTGTGCCCTAGTGAGTGTTTCTTACTGTAGGGGGGATGGGCTGTGTGTGACATGACACTGATCTCCGCTCTGATTATGGCCAGTAAAAGGACCACATCTGGCCCTCGGGCCACAGTTTGGAGACCACTATTCTACATCCTTCTGGAGGGGGTAAAAATACTGCCTCATGAGACATTGGGTGTATTCATGCTGCTTGATGTGGACATTCTCTGGAAAAGGAGGAGAGAAGAGAGAAAATAAGAAGGCAAAATGCCATTGATGCTTGAACTATATCCTCAGAAGGTAGGTATTTATTGGTCATAGAAACATTCAAAAGACACCATCAATGTTTTGTTGCACTGTACTGGCCAGTGGCCACTTCGTCAGAGTAGTTGAATACAACACTTTAAGCTGAGGTGGGTTTGTCTCTAATGCCTGGTACACACAATAAGAATATCGGATGAATGAGCGTCCATTTTTTTGCATGCTAGTCTCATATCGAAAACCAATAGGTTACAAAAATTCTCTAATGACAGAATCCAACTTTGGAAGTGATGTATTGAGTTGTATTATATTCTTTTGTTTCTGATCACGCATGGTCTTGGCCACACCAATTTTTTCGTACAAATACTATACTAATTATATGAAATCATGCGTTCTGTTATTGTACTGGCCAGTGGCCACTTCGTCAGAGTAGTCGAATACAACACTTTAAGCTGAGGTGGGTTTGTCTCTCATGCCTGGTACACACGATAGGAATATCGGATGAATGAACGTCCATTTTTTTTGCATGCTAGTCTCATATCGAAAACCAATAGGTTACAAAAATTCTCTTAAGACAGAATCCAACTTTGGAAGTGATGTATTGAGTTGTATTCAGATGTATTATTTAGTTTCTGATCATGCACAAATTTTTTTCGTACAAATACTATACTAATTACACGAAAATCGTGCGTTCTGTCATTGAAATTTTTTTTTTTTTCGTGATTGTCCCTTCGGATATTTTCGATTTAACTATCGACTCCCGAAAGCTGTGTACTAATAATCAGATTATCGGATGATCGCTCTGAAAGCGGTATTTCTTGTCTGATTTTGTCATCGTGTGTACTAGGCATTAGGTTTGTATTCTCAGAGCTGCACCCGTCTTTGTTGCCTTCAAGTGTTGTGTACACCTAGCCTGAAAGCGGGAGTTCACCCGAAAAACAATTTTTAACATTAGATTGAGGCTCGTTTTGTCAAGGGGAATCGGGTGTTTTTTTTTTTTAAATCGAAGCAGTACTTACCGTTTTAGAGATCGATCTTCTCCGCCGCTTCTGGGTATGGTCTTCGGGACTGGGCGTTCCTATTTGATTCACAGGCTTCCGACGGTCGCATACATCGCGTCACGAGTAGCCGAAAGAAGCCGAACGTCGGTGCGGCTCTATACGGCGCCTGCGCACCGACATTCGGCTACTTTCGGAAAATCGTGACGCGCTGTATGCGACCGTCGGAAGCCTGTCAATCAAATAGGAACGCCCAGTCTCGCAGCCCATACCCGGAAGCGGCGGAGAACATCGCTCTCTAAAACGGTAAGTACTGCTTCGATTTAAAAAAAAACACCCGATTCCCCTTCACAAAACGAGCATCAATCTAATGTTAAAAATTGTGTTTTTGGGTGAACCTCCACTTGAAGAAGTGGCCAATGCCGAGCCACAAAAGCAGATGATGGTTTTGTGGTGCTGATGGGGGTCTTTGAATGTGGAAGGCAACAAAGATGGGTTCACCTTAAAGTGTTGTATACAACTATTCTGAAGTCATGGCCAGTACAGTGCCCCCAAACAAGCTGGTGGTGTCTTTTGTATGTTTATATGACCAATAAACACATGCCGTCTGAAGATTTAGTTCTCCTTTCTCAAATAGAGGCCTCTGCTAATTTCACCTGCTGATCCTTCTTGGGACAAATAAACTCTGTACCATATCATGTTTCTTGGCACAGATTGATGTAGCCAAGGCACAGACTGGTGTATAAATATTTACTATTAGCTGGATTCAGGTAGGCAGACGCATAGTTGCGGTGGCGTAGCGTATGGCATTTACACTACGCCGCCGTAAGTTTGCAAGGCAAGTACTGTATTCACAAAGTACTTGCCTGCTAAGTTACGGTGGAGTAGCGTAAATGCGGCGGGCGTAAGCGTGCCTAATTCAAAATAGGCTGAGGGGGCGTGTTTTGTGTTAATATGTGTTGACTTGACGTATTTTACGAACGGCGCATTCGCCGTCCGTGTACATATCCCAGTGTGCATTGCGGCAAAGTACGCCGCACGGTCCTATTGGTTTTGACGTGGACGTAAATTACGTCCAGCCCTATTCACGGACAACTTACACAAACGATGTAAAATTTTCAAATTTCGACGCGGGAACGACGGCCATACTTAACATTGGCTACGCCACCTAGGGGGCATGTTTATCTTTAGGCGGCCTATCTCTTACGGAAACGGCGTATCTTTACTGCGACGGGCGGACGTACGTTCGTGAATAGGCGTATCTAGTGATTTACATATTCTACGCCGAACTCAATGGAAGCGCCACCTAGCGGCCAGCCTAAATATTGCACCCTAAGATACGACGGCGCAAGCTGACGTATCTTAGATAGGTTTAAGTGTATCTCAGTTTGAGAATACACTTAAACTTAGGTCGGCGCAGATTCCGAGTTAGGTCGGCGTATCTACTGATACGCCGGCCTAACTCTCTGTGAATCCACCTATATGGGTCCAGGCATTGTCTGGTTGCAAAACCTTTTAATCTTAACAGTTTCTCTGTATGTCTCACTATTGTCAGAAATAAAAATAAATTAAAATGTTTCTGGATCTTAGATTTGTGCAGGTTTGAACTAGCGCACATTATGCCGGTAAAGCCTTGATAACAAATGGGAGGTTGCTCATGGGACAGGGAGGTACAGGCACAGGACTGGTGCAAGGATTTTTGATACCTCATTTCGAAACCTAATTTCGCCACCCCCAACTCCACCCCCTTTTCCCTGCCCATGTATACCCCACCCTTTAAATAAAGCGGCCATCAAATGCAGCCCACCAGCGCCCATCAATGTAGCCTCACCAGCGCCCATCAATGCAGCCTCACCAGCGCCCATCAATGTAGCCTCACCAGCGCCCATCAATGCAGCCTCACCAGCACCCATTAAATGCAGCCTACCTGTGCCCATCAATGAATGTTTGCTTGCTTCCATTCCTTCGGGAGTTTTAACTCTTCCCCCATCTATGAAAAAAAATATTTTTTTGTCCGTGTCCCCATTGGAGATTTTTACCAATACTTCCTAAGGGAGATTAGAAGTAGACAATTTTTACCTTCACTGTTCTCTCCAAACTACTCCTAAAAATGTAAGTATCCTTCAAAAAAAGACCCTTCAGCCAAAAGAAGTTAGTTACTGCTGTTTGATGGGAAGACCTGGCTCACCATGCACATTGAAATTTATCCCAAAGGTGTTCAACCCTAATGAAGTCAGGGCTTTTTGCCGGCCACTTGATTTCCTCTACACCAGACTCATCAAACCATGTCTTTATGGAGCTAGCTTTGTGCATAGGGGCACAGTAATGCTGGAGCAGAAAAGGCTCTTCCCCAAACCGCTACCACACATTGGTAATTTACAATTTCCTAAAATATCTTTCTTATGATCGCATGATGTAACTTTAATAGTGACCTTCACTAAAACAACTAAACTCTGGATGGGTGTCCACATACCTTTGCCCATCCTCTGCCTTTATTAGTATAGGAGACCAGCTGTAGTCACTATAACCGGCTCACGTGTATTTACAGGGGGCAGAATGGCTCCCCTGTGCGGGGTTCCTTTAAAAGCCGCCAGAGGGTGCGCCCGATGCACGGCGGGGGACCCAATGCGCGTGGCTGGTGGTCATGATCACCGCCGGCCACACGCGATCCTGTGCACAAGCGCCAGCACAGGGATTCGTGTGTGTAAACACACAAATCCCTGTTCTGTCAGAGGAGAGGAGACATGTTGTTTGTTCCTAGTAAGTACGAACAGCGATATGTCTCCTCTCCTACTCAGTCCTATCCCCGTACAGTTAGAACACACTCAGGAAACACACATTTAACCCCTTGATCGCCCCTAGTCTTAACCCCCTTCCCTGCCAGTGATATTTACACAGTAATCAGTGCATTTTATAGCACTGATCGCTGTATAAATGTCAGTGGTCCCAAAAATGTGTCAAAAGTGTCCAATCTGTCCGTCGAATTGTCACAATACTGCTAAAAATCAGAGATCACTGCCATTACTAGTAAAAAAAATAAAAATGCCATAAATATTTCCCATAGTTTGTAGACGCTATAACCTTTGCGCAAACCAATAAATATACGGTTATTGCGATTTTTTTTATTTATTTTTTACCAAAAATATGTAGAAGAATATATATTGGCCTAAACTGATAAAGAAATTTTTTTTTTTTTTTTAAATTTGGGGAAATTTATTATAGTAGAGTGTATTGGTTTTTTTTTCAAAATTGTCGTTTTTTTGTGTATAGGGTAAAAAATAGAAACCGCAGAGGTGACCAGAAAGCACTATTTGTGGGGGGAAAAAAAGGACGTAAATTTTGTTTGGGTACAGCAGTGCATGACCGCGCAATTACCAGTTAAAGCGACGCAGTGCCAAATTGTAAAAAGTGCTCTGGTCAGGAAGGGGGTAAAACCTTCCGGGGCTGAAGTGGTTAAAAGAAAGCTTAACTGAAAGTTGAAAGGCCAAAATTTACAACTTCATAGAGGGTAATACGGGGCCCTCAACATGTAAAATTTCTTTCTGAAACATTTCTTAATGAAGGACTGTTTTTGTTAACAAAATCACTGATAGCTGTCAGCAGCACAACAGTTCTTAAAGGGGTTGTAAATCTTTGTGTTTTATGCATTAAGGTGAAAAAACACCTTGCAGTGTCCGCCCCCCCCCCCCTGTTATACTTACCTGAGCCCCAAATTTCCATGGGCATGATCCCGCCGTCGCTCTCTTCATGGGTTCTCGGCTCTTCAATGGATAGATTGATAGCAGCGCAGCCATTGGCCCCTGCTGCTGTCAATCAAATCCAATGATGCGGGGGCGGCGCCGAGTCCTGCATTCGGCGGCTATGGACGCCTAATGCTGGACAAGGGGACACGCCCGCAAGGTAAACCCCCCCCCCCCCCGGGACAGCACTTCCCAGAGGGGGTTATCTGATGTTGGGAGGAGCCGAGAGAGCCACCGTGGGACCCCAGAAGAGGATGTTCCGGCCACTCGCAAGTGGAGGAAAGTATGACATGTTTGATATATATATATATATTTTTTAAATCAACCCTATAGTATCACTTTAAGACATTTTAGGGGGAACCTTCAATGTGTAAGCACAGCCGACATTGCACTTGTAAAGCAGGTACTCAATAGTGCCAAATCTCATTACAAAACCCCAGCAATTGTTTTCTGGTTTTTGATGGGGAAGGCTTAGAACGTCCATCATATTTTATTGCTGTTCAAGTCTCCACTGGTGAGACCCATCATCACTACCTGTCATGGTGACTTTTTTGACTTGGAAAGAAAGAAAAGGGAATGACAACATTTTAGGAGCTCACCAAAACAGAAGCAGAGCAGACATTTGCCACTGAGAATACCTGTTCTTGTAGATTTGGTATTAAGACCTTGAAAGATATAATGCCGGCGGGTGCCCTACTGTCGTTCTCACAACTGACCCAAACTTATGAGTTGCCTGGCTGGATGTTTTTCCGGTATGCCCAGCTCCGCCATGCCGCTAGGGCCCAATTTCCCACCCTTCCGGTATTCAGGTCGGACCCAGTGGAGAGCTTCTTGTCCGGTGCCGACCTGCTAAAACCTCTCTCTGCCTTATACAGTGTGTTACTCCCTATTGACTCCCTTAAAATGAACAGGCTCTGGGACTCCTGGAAGTCGGATATACCGGCTCTGGAGAGGGAGGACTGGGATGATTGTTTGGAGCGTGCTCCCAAGCTGGTTATCTCTGCAGGCGATAAGCTCGTACAGACAAGATTTTTGCACAGAGTCTATTTTACGCCGGAGCGACTCTCCAGGATTTACCCTGATAGGGACCCACAGTGCCCGTCGGACCGGAGCACTTTCCTGCATATGTTTTGGACGTGTCCTGCTCTGCAGCCTTTTTGGCCAGGTGTTTTTGACCACTTAAATGTTCGCCTGGAACTTGCCGTCCCTGGGACGCCCACGCTAGCTTTGTTGGGTGTCATTGATGACGAGCAAAGGTCCCATCATAGTAAGTTGCTGATTTTATATCTTCTGTTTTATGCTAAAAAAGAGAATACCTGTTCTGGTGGGACAGTGGTCAAACCTGTAATTTCCACTTTGGGAGTTTTCCATTCATTTGCCGCCTTATCTCTGGCACAGGAAGTGCAAGAAAATCCCTACAGTATGAACAGTAATTGCTTGTCTGACAAAGGTTCTAATTCGTATTTATTCTATCCAGCAATCCCAGAAAGTTAAGTTCTAAATCAAGTTCTTGGTGGCTGGAGGCTTCCTCAAGGTGCCAGTGGAGCTTTCTGAAAAAAGATTCAAACTTGTACGATGGAGGAAGTGGACACTGCCTACCCAATTCCACAAGGCAGTGGTTAGTGGCTTTGTGACCAATCGCTAGGGCTGTGTACTGCAATTTTTTAGAGCATGACTAGCCCTATTGAAACACCAAATTATTATTTAAACTACATCCTCAGGAACTCCAATGGTGTAAAGAAAGTGGGGAAGATTTACTAAAACTGGTGATGCAAAAAATCTCTGGCAGCTCTGCATAAAAATCAATCAGCTTCCAGGTTTTTTTGTCAAAGCTTAATTGAACAAGCTGAAGTTCGATGCTGATTGGCTACCATGCACAGCTGCACCAGTTTTTGCACTCTCAAGTTTTAGTAAATCAACCCCAGCTACTCTATAAGTGCACTTGCATTGTTTCAGTACTTGGAAGGACCTTCTTTCATCACACATCCCCAATATACACATAACCTCCTTAACCACATAATGGATAAATCAATAACTGAAGGACCACGATGACATTAGTGGTGCACTGAAGCTTGCCAGTTCCAGGTTATTTTGACTAGTAGTGTGTTATCTGTAGCATGTATTCTTATTTATGTCAATGTTTTTAGGGCCTTCTAATACATTTTTTTTAACGAAGGCACAGTTGTGATTGTCAAGTTGAGAAGGCTGCACCTACAGTGATCACTGAACAAATTCAGTAAAGAGGCTCATGTGCATAGTTAGTACTCAACAAACCATTTCCTAATCAAAGTGACAAACCTTTGCCTAATAAAATCAGACCTAGTCTTTTGTCAATGATGCAGAAATATTGTCTTTTGACATCATATCCACTTTGCAGCAACCAGATCTTCTTTCCTATCCAGGTGTTGTTTTCTCACCGAACTGCTACCCTTGCAGGTGTCACTATTGTTTGAGTCCCATTTTGTGAGCCTGCTGGAAACTGGTGTGCATCCAATAAGTCTTTATATTGCAGCTCAGGAGTAACCATTTGAACACAACGACTACGAATGTAAGACTCAAGGTCTTTCCTTACGGCCCAGCCTAGGATTTTCTCCTGTCCAAATTGAAACGGCTTAATGGCATCTTCCTTAATGTCCTCTGCCCTTACTGGCTTCAAATCCTCAAGACAGAGTTCAGCTAACTGTTGCCTCCTTTCTCTCAATCTCATAACCTCATTATCCATCTTTTGTTTGCCAAACCGCTCCACCTTGTCCCAGAAGGTTCGGTTAAAATACTCATAGAGGTACCAGTCTAGTGCATTCCATGTCCGAAGCTGTTTTACTTCCTCTGGCTCCAGTGGTCTGGAAGATCCACGAATGTTGAGTTTAAAGGTGACCACATCATCCAGATCCCAACACAGCTCCTCTTTCAGAAGAACCATTGATTCATCAAAATGTTCTGCCAGTAGAACCAAGTTGAATATTCCCTCCACGGCCCGTGCTCCAGCTTTTGCCAGAGGCACTGTAAAAGGAGCATTAGGATTAAACCCCAAGTCAAACCATAAGAGGTTGCGAGCATAGTGGTTGGATCGCTCTCCTTCTCGATAGTAATGTGATGGATGGGAAATAAAAGCTTTGAAATGAGGTGCCTTCTTGAAGGCTGAAGATACAGAACGATAGTAGGAAAAAGAAGACTCGGCCATGGTTGCTGGATCTCGGAGGATCGTGAAATAGAAGGAGTCTACAGGCATAACCTTCCGAACCTGCAAAATAAAAAAAACAAATTTTATGTCTGTGAAGGTTCTCATTCATCCAGGTCATGGTAAAGCTAGTAGTAGTTATTCACATTGAACCAGACTTGTTCTGTTAATGTTGAAGATGCTTTACAACTTATTTAAGCAGTTTCTCCAGAAGTGAAGAAGCTGCTCTGATAAGCTGTGAAACGCCGTCAACATTACAGAACAAGTTCAGCTGAATGCGACTATCTACTACTAGCTAAAACTTGTCTTAGGCCTCGTACACACGACCAAGGAACTCGTCGGAAAAGACACATCGTTTTCCTCGACGAGTTCCTTGTTAGGCGTGTCGAGAAACTCGACAAGCTTTCTTTGCGTACACACGGTCAAGACCAAATCTCCTCGTTCTCAAACGCGGTGACGTACAACACATACAATGGCAGGGGAAGTTCGATTCCACTGGCACAACCCTTGGGGCTGCTTTTGCTAATCTCATGTTACTGCGTGTTAAGTAAAAGTTTGGAAAGAGACAATTTGCACTTTCCAGACTGTTACAGCGTGACAAATGTGCTATCTCCATTACAAACGCTACTTTTACCGAAGGTGCGCTCCCGTCTCATACTTTATTCTAAACATGCGCGGGTTTCTTAGCATACACACGCTCGCGTTTCTCGTCGAAAACCAGCCCGACGAGGAACTCGACAAGGAAATTGAGACTCCTGTCGAGGAAAAAGAGAACTTGTTCTCTTTTTTCCTCGTCAAGTTCCTCGACAGTTTCCTCGATGAAAAACGTACACACGACCGGTTTCCTCGGCAAAAAAGCTCTCCCACCAAGTTTCTTGATGGATTCTGTCGAGTTTCTCGGTCGTGTGTATAATGCCTAATTCAAGCAGTTTCTGTGAAGTGAAGAAGCTGCTCAGATAAGCTGTGAAACGCCGTCAACATTACAGAACAAGTTCAGCTGAATGTGACGATCTACTACTAGCTAAAACTTGTCTTAGAATTGTTGAAGATCAGTTCCAGTCAACAAGCAAACTTGTTACCAAGCTGCTAATACCACTATACTTAAAACATAACTTTACCCGGAACAACTTGATAAAAAAAAATAATGTTCTTTAGTAAGGAACAGGAAAAGGTTTAAGCACCCCCCCCCCCCCCCCCAAAAAAAAAAAAAAAAGTGGGATTTTAAGTTGGGGAAAGCACCAATATGTGGTTAAAAATATATATTTTATTATACAAAAATGGCAAGAAAAACCAAGCTAAAAAACCAACATCATCACATTGCTACAACATACACTGACATATAACACAGTTACACATAAAATTATATCTTGCAAATAGAATGTGACAGTACATACACAAAGTAGTTTCACTCCAGTAGCCGATAATACTTTCCAGTGTCTATCATCCAGGATAAGTTTAACGGTACCCAACATGTTTCAGGTTCAAAGTCTTTTCATCAGGGGTATTTTAATAGGAGGATCTATATTCTAGACAAGGTGAATGGCATCGTAATCAAACACAAAAAGAGTATTGAAGCAAGAGTACCTTGTCAGTGTGAATGAAGTGCCCTACAGACCCCCTAAAACTCAGTTGGAACGAACGATAGTGACCATCTCAATGCAATTTCATTACTGATGCAGGATTTTGACCATAATCTTCAATTTGTTTGTACTGCGAGACCCCCAGTTGAGACTGTAAGCTTCTGCTTTTAGCTGTTTAAATTTCCATCGGAGGGACCAGGTTTTTTGATCTTACCCCATTGGGCTTAACACTCCAAGTTTGCAGGTAGAACCAAAACCTCCATACACGTCATCCACCGACAACGCCATCTTAACTCTTGCTTCAATACTCTTTTTTTGTGTTTCATTAAGGTGCCATTCACCTTGTCTAGAATATAAAGCCTCCTATATAATTACCTCTGATGAAAGGACTTTGAATCTGAAACACGTTGAAAACTGTTAAACTTATCCCGAATTTTGAACACTGGAAAGTATTATCGGATACTGGAGTAAAACTACTTTGTGTATGTATTGTCACATTCTATTTGCAAGATATAATTTTATGTGTAATTGTTATGTCAGTGTATGTTGTAGCAATCATCATGTGATGATGATATATTAGCTTGGTTTTTCTAGTGTTTTTTGTATTATAAAATATATATTTTTAACCAATTTATTTGTGTTTTGCTCGAACCTTTTGTACGTATACAGGGATGTGGCAAATTCAGTATAATATCTGACATGGCGAAAGCCTCTATTTATCTATAGAAAGTATTCAATGTGCATTACTTTTTCCACATTTTGTTATGTTACAGTCTTATTCCAAAATTGATTAAATTCATTATTTTCCTCAAAATTCTACAAACAATACCCCATAATGACAAATCGAAAGAAGTTTGTTTAAAATCTTTGCAAATTTCGTAAAAATTCAAAAAATTCAAAAAAATCCCATGTACATAAGTATTTACAGCCTTTGATCAATACTTTGTTGAAGCACCTTTGGCACTAATTACAGCCTCAAGTCTTTTTAAGTATGATGCTACAAGCTTGGCACCTATTTTTGGGCAGTTTCTCCAATTCTTCTTTGCAGGACCTCTCAAGCTCCATCAGGTTGGATGGGGAGCATCGGTGCACAGTCATTTTCAGATCTCTCCAGAGATGTTCCATTGGGTTCTGGCTGGGCCACTCAAGGACATACACAGAGTTTTCCCACAGCCACTCCTTTGTTATCTTGGCTGTGTGCTTAGGGTGGTTGTCCTGTTGAATGATTAACCTTCACCCCAGTCTGAGGTCCAGAGTGCTCTGGAGAAGGTTTTCATCAAGGATGTCTCTGTACATTGCTGCATTCTAGTTTTCCTTTATCCTGACTAGTCTCACAGTTCATGCCACTAAAAAACATCCTCACAGCATGATGCTGCCACCACCATGCTTCACTGTAGGGATGGTATTGGCCAGGTGATGAGCGGTGCCTGGTTTCCTCCAGACATGATGCTTATTATTCAGGGCAAAAAGTTCAATCTTTGTTTCATCAGACCAGAGAATTTTGTTTCTCATGGTCAGAGAGTCCTTCAGGTGCCTTTTGGCAAACTTTAGATGGGCTGTCATGTGCCTTTTAATGAGGGATGGCTTCCGTCTGGCCACTCTACCATACAGGCCTGATTGGTGGAGTGCTGCAGAGATGATTGTTCTTCTGGAAGGTTCTCTCTCAACAGAGAAAAACTGGAATTCAGTCAGAGTGACCATCGAGATCTTGGTCACCACCCTGACTAAGGACCTGCTCAGTTTGGCCAGATGGCCCGTTCTAGGAGGCGTCCTGGCAGTTCCAAACTTTTTCCATTTATAGATGATGGAGGCCACTTTGCTCATTGGGACCTTCAATGCTGCAGATATTTTTCTGTACTCTCCCCCAGATCTGTACCTCCATACAATCCTGTCTCGGAGGTCTACAGACAATTCCTTGGACTTCATGGCTTGGTTTGTGCTCTGACATGCACTGTTAACTATGGGACCTTATATAGACAGGTGTGTGCCTTTCCAAATAAATGATCAGTGGAAACAGGATGCACCTGAGCTAAATTTTGAGTGTCATGGCAAAGTCTGTGAATACTTATGTACATGGAATTTTTTTTTTTTTTAATAAATTCGCAAAGATTTCAAAACAAACTTCTTTCACGTTGTCATTATGGGGTATTGTTTGTAAAGTTTTGAAAGTCTTGCAGCTGACTTGGGAAGACTTGTTGGGTTGACAACTGTAGAGAGGGAGGATTTACCTCACTTTGGAGAGATTTTTCCTTGCTTCCTGAAAGACTGAAGCCTCGTACACACGACCGAGAAACTCGACAGAATCCATCAAGAAACTTGGTGGGAGAGCTTTTTTGCCGAGGAAAACGGTAATGTGTATGTTTTTCATCGAGGAAACTGTTGAGAAACTCGACGAGAAAAAAAGAGAACAAGTTCTCTTTTTCCTCTACGGGAGTCTCAATTTCCTCGTCGTGTTCCTCGTCGGGCTGGTTTTCGACGAGAAACTCGAGCGTGTGTATGCTAAGAAACCCGCGCATGCTCAGAATAAAGTATGATACAGGAGTAAAAGTAGCATTTGTAATGGAGATAACACATTTTTCACGCTGTAACAGACTGAAAAGTGCAAATCGTCTCTTAACAAACTTTTACTTAACACGCAGTAACATGAGATTAGTAAAAGCAGCCCCAAGGGTTGTGCCAGTGGAATCGAATTTCCCCTGCCGTTGTATGTGTTGTACGTCACCGCGTTTGAGAACGAGGAGATTTTGTCTTGACCGTGTGTACGCAAAGCAAGCTTGTCGAGTTCCTCGACAAGCCTAACAAGGAACTCGTCGAGGAAAACGGTGTGTCTTTTCCGATGAGTTCCTCGGTCGTGTGTACAAGGCCTTACAGGCTAATCCTTTCTTCTAGCCATAACCATTAATGATTCCCTCCTTTATCCAAAACTAAATATAAAAAGGAATGGCTTTAGATATACTTATATTAGTAATGAATTCTGATTGGTGTTAATAGCTGCATCACTTTTCAAACTACAGAGTAGACCAATGATGGCGAACCTTGGCACCCCAGATGCTTTGAAACTACATGTCCCACGATGCTCCAGTACACTGCAGAGTGCATGAGCATCATGGGAAATAGAGTGCCAAAACATCTGGAGTGCCAAGGTTTACCATCACTGGAGGTATACCTTTACCTCTGGGAGGTTGAAGCGCATATGGTGACAGAGGATGTCGTACGGAGGCCTGTTTGGAGAGTTGATGCCTTTCACCCGGCGAGAGTGGAAGAGATTTGGATAGTTGAACTGATACTTGATTGGCAAAGCAAAGAATAAGCCATTCTTGTCCCCATATCGGTGCAGGAGGTTCAGTATGGTGCTTCCAGCCGTCTTGTGAGTCTTCAGGAACACAATGTGCCTCTTGGGCTGACAAGTTCGTGGAAGAGATGGAGGCAGAGAAGATAAGACACGTAGGGTGGAGCTCTGAGAGGTCCTGGCAATAAAGAAAGGATGGTCAATAATCATACTTAATATACAAGGTCATTACTATACATTTCTTTTTTTTTTTTATAAACTATAGCTAAACCAATTTTTTTTTTTAATAGCCTAGGGATTTGTTAAAATCCCTGTCAGAGCAGTAACATGTAAATGGGACCTCCAACTGACCCCGGACACAGCTAGTGTGTGCCTAGGGTTGGCATTTCTGCAGTTCTGGCTGAAGTTGTGTTGTCCCCAAAACGCACTAGCTGTTTTATATGGCTTTTTTTAAATCAATAATTAAAATAATCTTGGACTAGTATTTTGGTCAGGCGCTCCTTTTCGAATTTCTATGGTAAATATGGGGCTTTGCCTGTGGAATGAGGAAAAGATGTGGTATAAAAAAAAAAAGGGGGCGCAGAAAAATGTGGGTGTTTTCCCAAGCCCGGTGAGTCGAAGGTGGAATGTTTGGCATTTAGGAAATACACCGATGCACAGAAGCATCTGATTTACAATAATACAGCCATTCACTTGTATGGCAGGGTGTACACTGCACCTGCTGCTCTCCAGGTGTGCTAAAAAAGGCCCAGAATTTTACGCTCGGCATATTTTCAACCTCTCATTGTCCCTGCGCTGGTACTGAAAACTTGGGCATAGTTTAACTTTAGTTGACTTTTATGATATAAAGTGCCTTGAAAAAGTATTCCCACCCCCCGGAGTCAATACTTTGTAGAACCCCCTTTCTCTGCCATTACAGCTGCAAGTCTTTTTGGGGATGTCTCTACCAGATTTGCACATCTAGTGAGGGACATTTTTGCCCATTCTTCTTTGCAAAATAGCTCAAGCTCTGTCAGATTGGATGGAGAGTGTCTGTGAACAGCAATTTTCAAGTCTTGCCACATATTCTCAATTGGATTTAGGTCTGGACTTATACTGGGCCAACTCGACAAGCCAATTTTCTCCATCCCCGTCAAGGAAATAGAGAACATGCTCTCTTTTTGGCTCGTCGAGTTTCTCGACAGTTTCCTCGACGAAAATGTACACACGACCGGTTTCCTCGGCAAAAAAATATCTCCCAGCAAGTTTCTTGCTGGTTTTTGCCGAGAAACTCGGTCGTGTGTACGAGGCCTAACAGGCTCTCTTTTAAGATTGCCCTGTATTTGGCTCCATCCATCTTCCTATCAACTCTGACAAGCCTCCATGTCCCTGCTGAAGAAAAGTATCCCTACAACATAATGCTGCCACCATCATGTTTCACAGTGGGGCTGGTGTGTTTAGGGTGATGTGCAGTGCTAGTTTTCAGCCACACATTTGCTTTTAGGCCAAAAAGCTAAATTTTTGTCTCATCTGACCAGAGCACCTTCTTCCCCACATGGATTCTCACAAACAGCAAATGGGACTTCTTATGGCTTTCTTTCAACAATGGCTTTTCAACAATGGCTTGTCACTCTTCTATAAAGGGCATATTTGTGGAGAACACGACCAATAGCTGTCCTGTGGACAGATTCTCCCACCTGAGCTGTGGATCTCTGCAGCTTCTCCAAAATTATCATGGCTTCTTCTCTTATGAATGCCCTCCTTGCTCACTGAGGTTCTCTAACAAATCTGAGGGCTTCACAGAACAGCTGTATTTATGTGGAAATTAAATTACACACAGGTGGACTCTATTTACTAATTAGGTGGCTTCTGAAGGCCATTGGTTCCACTAGATTTTAGTTAGGGGTATCAGAGTAAAAGGGGCTGAATACAAATGCACACCACACTTTTCAGATATTTATTTGTAAGAAAAAAAAATTAAAACAATTTATTATTTTTCTTCCACTTTGTGTTGGTCTATCACATAAAATCCCAATAAAAATACATTTATGTTTTTGGTTGGAACATGACAAAATGTGGAAAATTTCAAGGGGTGTGAATACTTTTTCAAGTCACTGTACATAAGTTCTGGAACCATACTGATGACCAATGGTAACATTATAAGCTGCAACAGAACATGATCATTTGAAAATTAAAGTTTTAGACTTATTGGTGGTCAAGGGAGCATGGGACATTTCTTTTGTGGTAAACACTCATAATGAGAATATCAACTGTTGACCAGCAGAGTTTCCCACAGTAACGGAGAACATTTCTAGGTCATCTTACTAAAGAACAAAAAAGGAACTCTAGATCTATGCAGACAATGGGGTGGATTTACTAAATCTGGGATGAAAACCTGCTGCAGAGCGCTCTGGACCTCAAAATGAAGCAAAAGTTCATCTTCCATCAGGAAAACAACCCTAATAGGCCCACAGTCAAGATTCATGTACATGTGATTTTTTTTTAATACATTTGCAAAGATTTCAAACAAACTAAATTTTGTTGTCATTTTGGTGTATTGTTTGTAGAATTTTGAGGAAAATAATGAATTTAATCATTTTTTTAATAAGGTTGTAACATAGCAACATGTGGAAAAAGTGAAGCACTGTGAATACTTTCCGGTTGCACTGTACAGTATATATACACTGCTCAAAAAAATTAAAAGGAACACTTTGGAAACATATCAGATCTCAACGGGGCAAAAATCTCCTGCTGGATATCTATACTGATATGGACTGGGTAATGTGTTAGGAATGAAAGGATGGAGTGATGCCGTACGCACGCACGTGAGGACGTGAGTCGCGCTCTTGGGTGAGGAGGAAGGAGCATGGAGGAAGCAGGAGACAGGACGGATCGCAGCATGTGAGGGAGTGACGCTCTCCATGCACTCGCCGTACATTGCTCGCCATCGACATCCCACGGAGCCGCCGGGATTCCCCCCCCGCCGTGCCGCTCTGAGCGGGCTGTCAGCGCTGTATCATATGCCCTGTAGTACCGCGGCGTGCAGTTGGATCTCGGGCGGTAAGTCAGGAGACACCATAAGCGGAGCAGGTTATGTATCGGGAGGATAGCGCCTACTGCCCACAACATTTCTGCTCAAATGCACACCCACACATGTAAGTATATGGAGCCGGCAGCACGCTGAGCTCCGGAGGAAGAGCCTGCACCCTCCCCCAGTGGATACAGACGCAAGGTACTTTCCTTTTTTTTCTTTAAAAAGCGAGGAGAAAAAATGTTTAAAAAACTATGTAACAGAAGATTTTTGGTAAGCAGCAACCTCGATGGACATAAGGCGTAGTGCTAAAGAGAGATACACTTGGCTGATTAGTAAAGCTCGGTAGAGCGTCCCTTACTTCTGTTTGGTATCTTACATCTTGCTTGTCCTCTTTCAGTTGGATAGGTCACGTCCTTTATGAGAGTGAAATTTGGTCATTGGTTGCTCTGAGAAAAAAGCCCTGTAAGATCTGACGGTACATAGGACTCCCTACAATACCTAATCAGGAGGACCCAATTATTGGGGGAGTGGGAACCTAAGGACAAACAGCTGCAAGTCAAGAGTGACCTCGATCGGAGGGGTAGAATATAATTTTATACAAATACACGATCTTAATAACCGGTTTTCAGCAGGGTTCACCCCTCCGTTTTCCTATCCGTACCTCCTCCCTTCTCTTACTGGGGAGTGTCCTTGGGAGTCCCACAGTCTGGACCCCCCACCCACCCCCTTAAAAGCCTCATCTCTACTCCCAGGTCTCAAAGACTATGCTCCTAGTAGACCTAGATAAATATACTTTTTGAAGTATATTGGGTGTTATCTTAAAATCACGGTCAAAACACCTGAAAAGGAGAGGAAAATTATTGGGGAAAAGAGGAAGGTAAAATAGAGGAGGAAAATAAAATTTCTGAAAATCGATCTGAAAATTCGATCAGGACCACAAATAGATAGGAATTCGGATCAAAACCAGAAAAGAAACTCAAACTTTATAAAAAAAAAGGGGAAGAGTACAAAAATATATATTTCTCTTCTTTTTTTTTTTTTTTTTTGCCTAGACACTTTTCACCCCTTCCCGCCCTGCAGCCCACATGTGTTATTACATCAATATTAAATCCTGATCTCCCTTTCTTTTTGGAAATAAAGGGCCAAGCTGGGGAAGAGAATTAGGAGGAAAGAATCTAACATGAGTAGAATGATAAGCAGATCAACAAAAGGGGGCCCCCCCACTACCCCAAAAAATATAACAGCTACAAGCTCAATAAGGCCCTTTGTGACCAGCAGCGAAAGCCCGCAGGCTCTCGGAGCTCAGGGGACAACTAAGCAACAACAAGGTAACAAAATGAAAAAGAATGAAAACAAGAAGCCCCAGAGTGAAATCTCCGGAGAAATCTCTCAGGAATCAAGGGAAGAGGTACCTATGGGTAGTGGACTGGAAAGCAGTAGGATAGACGCACAGTCCCCCTCAAAGGGTGAAATGGCAGAGATGTTGCTAAAGCTGGAAAACGCGATAAAGGGGGAAATACAGAACTTGCGGACAGATTTGGGCTACTTGCTCGTCAGAATAGAATCAGCAGAGGAGCAAATTGAGAAACAAGCCCAAGAATCAAACATATTAAAAAGTCAGATCGATCAGATCCAATCACAACAGAGGCATATCCTTTATAAATTAGAAGACCAGGAAAACAGAAATCGCAGACAAAATCTAAGGATAAAATTAATACCAGAGAAGAGGGGGGAGGATCTCAGGGTAATAATGCAGACAATATTTAACCCTGTATTAAAAAGAACAGCAGACAATCCCATCATGATTGAAAGGGTACATCGTGTGGGAAATTCGAAAAGAGCACCATCCGAGCTAACAAGAGATGTTATAATAAGGTTTCGATTCTATGAAGATAAAGAGGAAATTTGGAAAAAATTGAGGGGACAACCCCCGATAGTATTCGAAGGGGTGGAAATCCGGATTTTTACCGATGTGGCCCCAGAAACTTTGGCGAGGAGATGGTTGTTAAAACCACTCCTAAAACAGTTGATCGATCTAAATATTAAATACAACTGGGGATTCCCAGCGTGTTTAATCGGGACTAGAGAAGGAAGAACAGCGATCTTGAGATTCCCCGAGGACTTAAGTGAATTTTGCGGGAAATTGGATATTCCGATCCCCGACTTGCCGGGATGGGTGTAGGGGGGGGGGGGGGGTCTTCCTTTTTCGGGGATCCCCCCCCCCCTCTCCTTCTCTGTCCACCCGGTCCCGATTTGGGTTGCAATATGCCTCTCTGGAGCCCTCATTTGAGGACATACCCCCTTTTTGTTTTTGTTTTTCTCTGTTATTTGGGCACCGGGCGGATACAGGGAAGATGGCTATGACTAGTCCCCCACCCCTTCTTTTTAAAGGAGGGGGGGGGGTGGAGAAAAATCCTAAACCTCACCCAGAGCAAACTGAACCAAGAAAGGGTAATTGGTTCAGAGGTCTTTAAAAGGCCAATTGGGAGGGAGGGAGGGGGGGAGAGGGAGGGGAGGGGGAGGGAGGAAGGGGGGAAGATATCCTATCTCACCAAAACAAGCGGAAGAAACTGTAACCAACAACCAAGATGCCGGTAATTAAATGCCTATCTTATAATGTAAAAGGCCTCAATAGTCCATCAAAGAGACATAAGGTACTAAAGGAACTAAAGAGGTATAGGTCAGATATTGTCCTCCTGCAGGAAACCCATCTTACATTGGGATCAAACATAAAGCTATATTCCCCTGACTTCCCCATATGGTACTACGGCGACACCATTTCTAAAAGGGCCAGAGGGGTAGCAATTGGGATAGCTAAGGGGACCAGGTTTGTGTTAACAGACCGAATGACAGACCCAGAAGGGAGATTCCTCTTTTTAAGGGGAAAACTAGAGGAGGAGGAATATACTCTCGTAAACATATATGCACCGAATACCTCCCCGATGAAATACCTCCAGGGAATCCTGGGGAAATTAAAAGATTTCAGGAGGGGAAAGATAATATTGGGAGGAGACTTAAATTTCTGTATGGACACAAAGGCCGATAAAACACACCAAACATTAGAGACTCAAGAAAGGCAACTGAGAAGGGTAAAAGGTAGTCTACATAGAAGCCAATTAGTAGACACATGGAGGATCTTTAACCCAAGCAAACGAGACTACACATTTTATTCTCACGTACACGAAAGTTACTCCCGGATCGATCACATTTTCATTGAGCATAGAATGTTAGATGCGGTGGTCGAGACAAAAATAGAGACCATGACGATTTCCGACCATGCCCCAATCAGTATATCCATAAATATTACAGGCAATCAAAGGACCTACCCAAATTGGAGACTAAATGAGAAACTACTCATAGAAGAAAAAAGTTTAATGAGGGTTAAAAAAGAATTAGAGGAATATTTTAAGATAAACAAGACAGATGAAATCTCGGCAGCAACATTATGGGATGCCCATAAGGCGGTGATTAGAGGGGTGTTAATCTCCGAAGGGGCAAGGAGGAAAAAAGAAATGAACAGTAAGAAGGAAAAATTAGTAGATGAGATCTTCAATTTGGAACTAACACATAAGAAAAATGGTAAACAACGAGATATTTATATGGACTTAGTTAATAAGCGGAACGAACTTAAAGAACTTATTGATCGGGAAACAAGAAGGGAATTTAACTTGGTGGCAAAGGAGAGATATAGGTGGGGAAATAAAACAAGCAAACATCTAGCCCGGATGGTACAAAAAAAGAAATCAAGGAACTATATAGATAAAATTAAAGACGAAAAAGGAGAGGTCTTGCATACAACAAAAGATATTGCTGAAACATTTAGATTATATTATGAAAAATTATATTCAGTAGAACAAAAAAGCTGGCAAAAAGGGGAGAAAGACAAAAAAATCTCAGCATTTTTAGAAGAAGCAAGGTTATCAAAAGTCAGTCAAATAGATGCACAGGAGATGGACAGGCAAATAACGGAAAACGAAATTAGAGTAGCATTATCAAGCTCTGCCTCAGGTAAAAGTCCGGGGCCAGACGGCTTTACAGTAATGTATTACAAAAAATTTAAGGAGATACTTCTGCCAAGGCTATGTCAGTATTATAATGGGCTTGGAAAGGAGTACGAACTAAGTAAAGAGGCATCGGAGGCAACTATCACCGTTATCCCTAAGGAAGGGAAGGACATCGGAAACTGTTCAGGATACCGGCCGATATCTTTGCTCAATACAGACTTAAAACTGTTTGCAAAGGTATTGGCTGGGAGAGTTAAACAGGAAATGGCGAGATTGGTGTACCCGGATCAGACGGGTTTTGTCCAGGGAAGAGAGGGGAGAGACAATGGGGTTAGAACACTGTTAATCCTCCGGAAAATGAAGGCGGCGGGGTCCCCGGGTCTACTTCTGTCGATAGACGCAGAAAAAGCGTTTGACAGGGTAGACTGGGGACTCATGTTGCTCACCCTGAAGGAAATGGGGTTTGGACAGAGGATGATGGAGTGGATTGGCACTCTCTACAGGTCCCCCACGGCCAAAATAAAAATAAATGGAAGTCTCTCTCAAACCTTCTTAATGAGAAACGGTACGAGGCAAGGGTGCCCCCTATCGCCATTACTGTTCGTGCTCGCATTGGAACCCCTGCTGGCTAGGATCAGAAACTCTCAAAAAATAAAAGGGGTTAAAATAGGAGAGGAAGAACATAAACTCGCAGCTTTTGCAGACGACGTCCTCTTCTATTTAATGGAACCCAAAACATCAATCCCAAACCTTCTAAACCTCTGTAGCGAATACGGAGAAATCTCAAACTTTAAATTAAACATCACAAAAACGGAGATTATGAGTATAAACATAAGCAAGATAGAAGAACAACTCCTGAAAATGAAGTACAAATTTGCTTGGGTTAAGGAACTTAAATACCTAGGAATACTGCTAGCAAAATCTACTAGGGAGATGTATACGATAAATTTTATCCCTTTATTAAATGAAATTAAGACAGAAACAAAAAGGGTAGAAAACAGGGCAATATCATGGATAGGACGAATTAATTACTGCAAAATGGTCATTCTGCCAAAAATTTTATACAAGTTCCAGATGATCCCCATTGCCCTCCCCGGGACATTGTTCTCGGCCCTTAGAAAATTAATAATGAATTACATTTGGAGAAATAAGAAGCACAGGATAGCACTTCAGACCCTAAAACAACCAAAAAAAAAGGGTGGATTAGCGGTCCCCGATGTCAAAAGATACTATGAGGCGGTGATATTAACAAGAGTGGTGGAGTGGGCCAGGGCTAGCAAAGAAAAAAGGTGGGTTAGTGTAGAAAATAAATTGTCACAGGTAAGCTTAGATAAGATAATTTGGAACCCTCCACAATTTAGAACAATAGATAAAAACGCACACGAGATAACTAAAAATGCACTTAAAGTTTGGGACACGGTCTATAAAAAAATTGTGAAAGAATACAATTCACCCCTTATATCACTAAAGAATAACGATTATTTTGCACCAGGTAAAACACAAGTGGGGGGAAATTGGATTAAAATGGACACTATACAATTAAGGGATATAATGAAGGAAGGGCACATTTTAACACTACAGGAGTTGAAATTAAAAAACTCTTTCCTAGAAATTAATGAATGGAGATATCAGCAACTAAACCATTTTATCCAAGACCTTCCACACCCACTGAGGTCGGGAGATCAGTTATTGGAATTGGAAAAAATATGCTCTACAAAAAAGGCCAGAGGAACAATCTCGGGACTATATAAGATGTTACTGAAGACGGAAGAGCAGAACATACCCCCATTCATTAAAAAATGGGAAAGGGAACTAGGGACACATCAGGATAGGATCACAATAGAGAAAATGCTGACCCTGACACACTCCTCCGCGGTAGATAGCCGCACAGCAGAGATGTGTTTTAAATGCATAGCCGGATGGTATATGACACCAGACAAATTAAAAAAGTTTAAAGAGGGACAGACTGGAGAGTGCTGGAGGGGATGCGGTTTACCAGGAAATATGGCGCACCTGTGGTGGGGATGTCCTAAGATAAGGAGGTACTGGGAAAAAATATTGGCCTGCGTCGAAGAGATTACAAAGAAAAAGATAAAGATGGACCCTTGGGTTGTCCTGTTCCACGGGGGGGAAGAAGGCACTAAAAGCTATAAAAAATCACTAGTACCACACCTATTAAATGCTGCCAAAAGATTAATCCCAAGGGGCTGGCAAGAGGTGGAATGCCCATCGATCTGGGAATGGATCGATGCGGTTGAAGAAACGTATAAAATGGAGGAACTGCAGGAGGACATGGAGGGTAATAACATATTACAAAATATGAAATGGGAAAATTGGAGAACTTTTAAGAAATCGTGGAGTTACGCGGAAAAATTAAGAGAAGACACTTAAGGCCATTATAGAAAAATCAGCGAGAAGTAGAAGTATAAGGAGATTGTTTTGGTGAGATAGGAGGGGGGGGGGGGGGGGGGACGGGTAAGGGGAGGGGAAGTATTAAGGGAAAACTTTTGTATATGCCTAGCAAAAGAAGTTAAAAATGTACCCAAGAAAATAATACAATATATATATAATATAAAAAAAAAAAAAAAAAAAAAAAAAAAAAAAAAAAAAAACACAAAAGTGGAAAACAAAACAAAAACAACCAGCATAAAAAATAGAGACACTAATGATGCAAAACCGAAATAGAGATGCAATGGGCTGGTACGCAGAACATGAGCATGTAAATGCACACTCTATGAGGTGGAGTCTGAAGTATAAGAAAAGAAAAAAAAAAAAGAAAAAAAAAAAAAAAAAAAAAAAAAAAAAGGAATGAAAGGATGGCACATTTTTTGATGGAAATGAAAATTATCCACCTACAGAGAGAGGGCTGAATTCAAAGACACCCCAAAAATCAAAGTGAAAAAATTATGCAGCAGGCTAGTCCATTTTGCTGAAATTTCATTGCAACAACTCAATATGGTCCTCAGTAGTTTGCATGGCCCCCCAAGTGCTCGTATGCATGCCTGACAACATCGGGGCATGCTCCTAATGAGACGACGGATGGTGTCCCGGGGTATTTCCTCCCAGATCTGGACCAGAGCATCACTGAGCTCCTGAACAGACTGAGGTGCAACCTGGCGACACCGGGTGGGCCTAAACATAATGTCCCAGACGTGTTCTTTTGGATTTAGGTCAGGTGAGCGTGGGGGCCATTCAATGGTATCAATTTTTTCATCCTCCAGGAACTGGCTGCATGCTCTCACCACATGAGGCCGGGCATTGTCGGAGGAACCCAGGACCCACTGCACCAGCGTAGGGTCTGACAATGGGTCCAAGGATTTCATCCCGATACGTAATGGCAGTCAGGGTGCCATTGTGTAGCCTGTAGAGATCTGTGTGTCCCTCCATGGATATGCCTCCCCAGACCATCACTGACCCACCACCAAACCGGTCATGCTGAACGATGTTACAGGCAGCATAAAGTTCTCCGCGGCTTCTCCAGACCCTTTCACGTCTGTCACATATGCTCAGGGTGAACCTGCTCTCATCTGTGAAAAGCATGGGGCACCAGTGGCGGACCTGCCAATTCTGGTGTTCAGTGGAAAATGCCAATCGAGCTCCACAGTGTCCGGCAGTGAGCACAGAGCACACTAGAGGACGTCGGCCCTCAGGCCACCCCCATGAAGTCTGTTTCTGATTGTTTGGTCAGAGACATTCACACCAGTGGCCTGCTGGAGGTCATTTTGTAGGGCTCTGGCAATGCTCATCCTGATCCTCCTTACACAAAGGAGCAGATACTGGTCCTGCTGATGGGTTAGGGACCTTCTACGGCTCTGTCCAGGGATGGACTGGCCATAGGGACTACAGGGAGTTTCCCGGTGGTCCGATGGCTCAGTGGGCCGTTTTTTTTTTTTTCAAACTGAGACTCTTTCAGACCCCCCCTTTCTCTCAGTCCCCCCCCTATGTCTCTCAGTCCCCCCCCCCCTCTGTCTCTCAGTCCCCATGTCTCTTAGTCCCCCCCTCTTTTAGCCCCCTCCTCTGTCTCTCAGCCCCCTCTGTCTCTCAGACCTACCCTCTGTCTCTCAGCTCCCTCCCTCTGTCTCTCAGCTCCCTCCCTCTGTCTCAGCTCCCTCCCTCCCTCTGTCTCTCAGCCCCCCCCTCTGTCTCTCAGCTCCCCCCCCTCTGTCTCTCAGCTCCCCCCCTGTCTCTCTGCCCCCTCCTCTGTCTGATTCACTCCCTGACTCTTAGGCTGCTTTCACACCTGGGTGGGCATTGACGGTAAAACGCTGCTAGTTTCAGCAGCACTTTACTGTCGTTTTAGCTGCACTATTCGGCGTCTAGCAGGTGATTTTAACCCCCACTAGCAGCCGAATTCAAGGTTAAATGCGCCCGTGTAGTGCTGCTGCCGAAGTGCTTTGCAGGCGCTTCAGCAGCGGTGGCCATTCATTTCAATGGGCAGGAGCGGTTTGTACACTGCTCCTCCACCTCCCCAAAGATGCTGCTTGGAGGACTTTTTTTAACGCCCTGGCAGCGCCCCAGTGTATAAGCACTCGGGCTTTCACACTGGGACTGCAGCGGAGGCGTTTTCAGGCGCTTTACAGGTGCTATTTTTAGCCCAAAAGTGCCTGAAAAATGTCTCAGTGTGAAAGGGGTCCTACACTCACCCCCTCTCTTTTACACTCACTCTCTTTTTCTTACACTCACCCCCCTCTCTCTCACCCCCTTTCCCTCAACCCTCTCTCTCTCTCACCCTCTCATGATATACAATAATGGATTTAGGGGCCTTTTGGTGGGCTTGATTTTTCGGGGGGTGGGGGGGGCAGCATTTTATTGAATTAAAGTGGGCCGGTCTGGATGAAGTCCAGGGCCAAATTTTTGTCCCAGTCCAGCCCTGGCTCTGTCCAGCTCTCCTATAGTAACTGCCTGTCTCCTGGAATCTCCTCCATGCTCTTGAGACTGTGCTGGGAGACACGGCAAACCTTCTGGCAATGACACGTAATGATGTGCCATCATGGAGGAGTTGGACTGCCTGTGCAACCTTTATAGGGTCCAAGTATCGCCTCGTGCTACCAGTAGTGACGCTGACCCTAGCCAAATGCAAAACTAGTGAAAAACAGTCAGAAAAGACGAGTAGGGAAAACAAATGTCAGACACCTCCACCTGAAAAACCATTCCTGTTTTAGAAGTCGTCTCATTGTTGCCCATCTAGTGCATCTGTTGGTAATTTCAATTAACAGCAAAGCAGCTGAAACTGATTAACAACCCCCTCTGTATACACCCCTCCCCCTCTGTATACACCCCTCCCCCTCTGTATACACCCCTCCCCCTCTGTATACACCCTTCCCCCTCTGCTACTTAACTGACCAGATCAATATCCCAGGAGTTCTGATTCAAAAGTATTCCTTTAATTTTTTTGAGCAGTGTATATATTTATTTTTAATAAAACCTTTCTGTTTTCATCACGTACCTTATTTTAGACCCAATGATATCATTGGGTCTCTGTGGCGCTCTATACAATGCAGTTTGATAGTGGCTGGTGGGAGGGACCAGCAGGGTGCTGTATATAGCTTCATGGAAACGGCACTCTACTTTAGTACTCCTCTCAAGAGTCCTAATGCAAGCAGTGGGCTGGCTCTTGGGAGTAGTTATACAAATATTAAAATGCTCTGATTGGTGGTCATCAGTCTGGAGGAGTGGCTGTATTTGCATTCAGTCCACCCTAGGGAATACTCAAATGTGATGCTGAGCCTTCATGATTAAAATAACTAAAATTCAATGAATAAAAAAAAAAAAAAAAAGGGCTAGAGGATAGTACACTGCCAAAAAAAAATAGTTTTTTTCGTTTATGTTGTTATTTTCGTTTTTTTTTATTTTTTCGTAAATTCGGGAAAATCGAAAAAAAAATTCCCGTTTTATTCGTTTTTTTTTGCTTTTTTCGTAAATTCGTAAATTTGGGAAATTAGAAAATTTGGAATTCTGAAATTCAAAAATTCAGAATTTTCGGATTTCCGAAAAAGCAAAAAACAAATAGAACGGGAAAAACGAAATTTCCGGAAAAAAAAAGAATGAAATTTCCCATTTTCGAATTTTAGATTTTCAAACTTTAGATTTTTGAATGTTACAGGTTTTTATAAATTTTCGAATTTTCGAATTTTTATTTTTCAAATTCGAAAATTCTAAATTTCAAAATTTCGAAAATGGAAAATTCGAAATTGAATAATTTGAAATTTTGAAAAATAAAAATATTCAAACTTTCGAAAAATAATATTCGAAATTCGAATATTTGAAATTCACAAATTCGAAAACTAAAACTTCGAAAATTGAAAAATTAGAAAAAGAAAATGTTTTTTTGAAATTTTGAAAAATGTGAAAATTAAAAAAAAAAAAAAGTTCCTATTTTCGAATTTCCGAAAATCTGAATTTCTGAAATACGAAAATTCGGAAGTCCGAAAATTGAGAAATTCGTTAATACGAAAATTCGGAAATTCGAAATTTTCGGAAATACAAAAATTGGGATATTCGGAAATTCGACATTTTCGGAATTCCGAAATAAAAAATTTGTTAATACGAGAATTCGGAAATTAACGAATTTCCGAATTTTCGTAAAAAAAACGAATTAGAAACTAAACGAATTGCACATGTCTAGAGGATAGTGGATGTCCTCCAGCCAAGAAATGACTAGGGCTCTGACTTCTGCTGCACATTGTGAGAAGCAATTGCAGTCCAGGAGTGAAACCTTTACAATTGTGCAAGACTGAAGGTGAAGGCTGGAGGTCCGCTTTAAGGCCTTTGTTGTTAATTGCATAAAACTAAGTATATAAAATCTTCTGCGATTCCCACAGCGACGTGACCCGCCTGCCCCCCCCCCCCCCCCCGATGTATTCTAAGGAATGCTCCTTCACATTCACATCTGGACAGAGCGCCCGAAGGTTTGGGAAAAAATGTGGAGACTGGCAATGTTTTCAGGAATGGATTACATTTACCCCGAGGGAACGTTCTCTCCACCATCAATCATCATGGAGAGGCAATCAGAGAAACTAGCAAGGTATTTGGCCATCTGCGTCACTGAAGAGCCACCAAGGTGGAACGACTGCCTAATTAATGTTTTCATGTAAAAGATCAACCTAAAGTCCATCTAATCCCAAATCACTAAGTTCTCATACAAGCGTCAACATGATATTGTGATTCTTAATTGTCTTAAATATGCAGCTTTTATTAAAAAATAATAAATGAAAAGCTGGTATTTCTGCTATTAGAGTCCTTGTTTAGACAAAGTGGGATTGATTTACTAAGACTGGAGAGTGCAAAATCTGGTGCAGCTCTGCACAGAAACCAATCAACTTCCAGGTTTTATTGTCAAAGCTTAATTGAACAAGCTGGCGTTAGAAGCTGATTGGCTACCATGAACAGCTTCTCCTGATTTCGCACTCTCCAGTTTTAGTAAATCAATCCCTAGATCCCTTTCACACTGAGGCGCTTTTCAGGCACTTTCACGCTAAAAACAGTGCCTAAAAAGCTCACGAAAACCTATTTCCATTAAGATCAATGAATGCTTTCACACTGGTGCAGGGGCGTCGGGAGGGGGTGGCTAGAGCCCCGTAAGTGACCCCGAAAAGCCCAGAGTCTCATGCTGGCAGGTTTCCATTGATAGCCCCGATCGAGTGGCAAGTGGCGGGACCGATCTGATCCCGAGAGCCGTCGAATGTGGCCGAGTGCCATAGCAGGTCACGCTTTCTGGAGCCTGTGCAACGCTTATGATGTACGTCCCACTGGTCCAATGCCGGGACCGCGGGACGTTTGACGTTAGGGTTGCCAACTCATCCCTTTAAAATAGAACACATATTAAAGGGGTGGTTCCCCTAAAAATTAACTTTTGACATTGCATTTGCTATAATAATTACAGTTAGAATAGGCTGGTTTTATGTAAAAAATACCTCCGTACGTAGCGTTTGTATTATTCGTTCCCACCGCCACTTCCGGGTACGATGCTGGCGGTGGGCGTTCCTTATTGATGGACAGGCATCCGACCGACGCATCCATAGCGTCACGAGATGCCGAAAGAAGCCGAACGTCGTTGCGCATGCGCCGTATAGAGCCGCACCGACAGTCGGCTTCTTTCGGCATCTCGTGACGCGATGGATGCGTCGGTCGGGTGCCTGTCCATCAATTAGGAACGCCCACCGCCAGCATCGTACCCGGAAGTGGCGGTGGGAACGAATAATACAAACGCTACGTACTGAGGTATTTTTTACATAAAACCAGCCGATTCTAACTGTAATTATTATAGCAAATGCAATGTCAAAAGTAAATTTTTAGGGGAACCACTGCTTTAATTACACAGGTTCTGAGGCTAATTTAATGCAGATAAGGCACCAAGTGAGTTTAATTACCTCCTTAATCAGCCACAGAACCTGTGTAATTAATATGTGTTCTGTTTAAGGCCAGAATCACACTAGTGCGGTGCGAATTTCAGCTCTCTTATTTCTGCAGAGAGATAAGAGAAGTGTTCAGCAGATTAGCAACATTTTAGATGCGAATTTGGAGACCTGGGAGAAGTTCCGGGTGAGAGGAGAGTGGGGGAGAAGTGTATTGAGCTGAATGAGAGAAATTCCTGAAGAGAACTGAACACATCTGCGAATCAGCTGCGTACCCATAGAAGATAATGGGACTGAATTTGCACCTGAACCGCACCGCAAGACATAAAAAACGCACACGGTTTTCCGGCAATGCGCAGTGCGAATGCATCGCACATATGTGAACCAGCCTCATTGAAAACAATGTATTTTGAAATGTCCTGCGAATTGGATGCGGTTTAAGCCGCACTGAATTCGCATAGGTGTGAACCTGGCCTTAAAGGGATGAGTTGGCAACCCTATTTGACGTCCATCATAGGCGCTGCAGGCTCTAGAAGGCAGGAATTACAATGCAGCCCCTGCGCCACATCCCTGCTCGGTGCTTGGGCGGCTCTCCTCCCCTCCCCTTCCCTCCTCTCCTCCTCAGCTCTCCTCCGGCTCCCCCCCAGGCTCCTCGGCGCTCCTCCCCTCCTTGGACGACTGATGCCTGAAGGAATGACTGACTGCCTGCTGTGACACTGCACACCACGGCTGAGCTGAGGTAGGTCAGACAGTGTGTGTAAATGTCAGTGTATGTAGGTAACTACCATCAGTGTATGTAGGTCAGGTAGGTCAGTGTATGTCAGGTAGGTCAGTGTATGTAGGTCACTACCGTCAGTGTAGGTAGGTCACTACCGTCAGTGTATGTAGGTCAGTGTAGGTAGTTCACTACCGTTAGTGTATGTAGGTCAGTGTAGGTAGTTCACTACCGTCAGTGTTGGTAGGTCAGGTAGGTCATGCGCCAGGCCAAAAAAAAAAAAAGCCTGCATCACATACAGCCTGAAGGTCAAGGGCGGAAACCGGGGGGGGGGGGGGGGGACCCGGTTTCCGCCCTTGACCTTCAGGCTGAAGCCCCTGGTCTTTTTGCCACCTAGCAATGCCCCTGGGGGGCAGTGTGCTGGGAGGGTGGTGAAAAAACGCCCCTCTCCATTGAAATTAATAGAAAGCTCTTCAAAAGCACCTGAAAAGCTCTTCAAAAGCGCTCAGTGTTTTAACTGGCAGTTTAGAAGTGCCTCAGTGTGAAGGGGGCCTAAATGGACGACCTTATCCCAACTATACTCCTGTATTGCCACATGGGCACATGGGCACATGGGTGGAGACTAAATCAATGCATGATATGCAAGCACAGCAAATTGTTTTGCCACTTGCCATTCAGGGACATTTTTTCCATATACATTTGTGTTTTCTTTTGCTAGAAAATTACCTAGAACCCTCAAGCATTGTATACTTTCTGAAAGCAGAGGCCCTGGAGAATAAAATGGTAACTGTTGCAGAGGATCGCTTTTCATTTTTTTACCAAAAATATGTAGCTGAGTACCTATTGGCCTAAATTGATGAAAAACAAATAAAAAAAAATCGAATTTAATTAGTTGTGTTTTATAGCAGAAAGTAAAAAATAAGTTATTTTTTTTTTAATTGTTGGTCTTTTTTTGTTTATAGCGCAAAAAATAAATACCGCAGAGGTGATCAAATACCACCAAGAGAAAGCTCTATTTGTGTGGGGAAAAAAAGCACATACATTTTGAGTACAACCGCGCAATTGTCAGTTAAAGTAACACAGCGTTAGCGCAAAAAATGGCCTGTCTTTAACCACTTGCCGACCAGCCACCGTCATTATACAGCGGCAAGATCCCGCAAACCGTTCGTAGCTGTACGTCGGTCCCGTTAAGCGGGATAGCAGGCGCGCTTGCTGCATCGCGGGGGTGCCGATGCTCGTGACCGGCGGCCGCGAGCACGAGAGGCAGAACAGGGACGTGTGTGTGTAAACACACAAATCCCTGTTCAGTGAGGAACTGCAGATCGTGAGTTCCTAATAGCTAGGAACCACAATCTGTAATTTCCTCCAAGACAGTCCCCTCCCCCCACAATTAGAAACACACACCTAGGTAACAAAATTAACCCTTTGATCGCCCCCTAGTGTTTATACCTTCCCTGCCAGCAAATTTGTAACAGTAATCAGTGCATTTTTATAGCACTGATTGCTAAATAAATGTAAATGATGCCAAAAATGTGTCCGCCATAATGTCGCATTCACGATAAAAAAAAATAATAATCACAGATCGCCACCATTACTAGCACAAAAAAAGAAAATAATAAAAAAAAGCTTTAAATCTATCCCCTATTTTGTAAACGCTATAACTTTTGCACAAACCAATTAATATACGCTTATTGCGATTTTTGTTACCAAAAATATGTGGAAGAATACGTATCGGCCTAAACTGAGAATACATTTTTTTTTTTAAGGGAAAAAAAAAAAAAATGGGGATATTTATTATAGCAAAAAATATTGGCCCGGATTCACAAAGCACTTGCGCCGACGTATCTCCAGATATGCCACGTAAGTGCAAATATGCGGCGTCGTATCTGTGCGCCGTACCCACAAACTAAGATACGCCTAAAAACAGGCTTCATTCCACCGACGTAACTTGCCTACGCCGGCGTAGAGTGGGCGCATATTTACGCTGGACGCATGTGGCGCTCCCATTGATTTTCGATTCAAATATGCAAATGAGGGAGATACGCCGATTCACAAACGTACGTGCGGCCGACGCAGGCTACGAGTGGTGCGCGCAAGTTGTACGTCCGGCGTAAAGTTAGGCCCCATAAAGGAGGTGTAACACAGCAACAGACGTGCAAAGGGCTGCACCAAGGAATACAAGCCGGCGCATTTTACGTAGTTTACGTTGGTCGTGAATATGACTAGGCGTAGGTTACGTTCACGCCGTAGGCAGTGATCCGGCGTATCTTAGGCAGTTGTTCCGACGTGTTTGTGAACATGCGCACTGGGATGCGTCCATGGGACGGCGCATGCGCCGTTCGTTATACGTATGTGTCTGGCGCTCGACCCATCATTTGCATGGGGTCAAGCCTCCACCTACGCCGGCTTACGCCTAGGAAACGCAGCGCAGTTTTGGGAGCAAGTGCTCTGTGAATTTCATGCTTGCCTCTCTGCGCTACGTCGGCGTAGCGTACAGGACATACGCTAAGGCGGCATAAATGTGCGCTGCTGTCTGTGAATCCGGGCCCTTGTGTTTATTGTGTATAGCATTTTTTTTTTGTTTATAGCACAAAAAATAAAAATCGCAGAGATGATCAAATAACACCAAAAGAAAGCTCTATTTGTGGGGAAAAAAGGACATCAATTTAGTTTGGGTACAGCGTCGCACAATTGTCAGTTAAAGCGACGCAGTGCCGAAAAAAAAATGGCCTGGTCATTGAGCAGCCAATTCTTCCGGGGCTTAAGTGGTTAAGGGGGTAAAACCTTTGGGGGCTGAAATGGTTAGGAAGAGGTCAGGGGCAGTTTTTTCTCTGTTGCAGTGCTACAGCAGAGGGAGACATTTCTGGGAATGTCAGACACCTGACCTCAACTGAGTGACATGAGTCCTTCTGCTGCATGGTTTTGCATGCTGTCCAAGCCAGTGGCGGTGCGTCCATAAAGGGCGCAGGAGCGCCGCCCCCTCTCTCCTGCACCGCTCTATTACCATAGATAGATTCATGCAATGCATGAATCCATCTATCTATGGTCGCCACTGCCGCCCCCTATTCCGGTGCCTGGCCCATTTTTTGAGTGCAGGGCACCTGAATTACACCGGCGGGGGTGTTTTTTGGAAGCATCCGATTAGAGCCGTAGACTCCAATTAGCGCCCAAAAAAAAGTGATCAGCGGGCGCCACGCTGGGCGCTCGCTGTTCACTCAGCTGTGTGTTAGCAAACCGAAGGAATTTGCTTTGCTAACACTGAATCCGCCTCTCAGCCAATCAGGTTGCCGGGTCTGTTACCGGACCCGATTGGCTGAAACGTCAGGTGCTGTGATTGGACGCCTGAGAGAGGACGGAAGAAGACATGGAGGACGTGCAGGAGACCGCCGCCGACCCACTCTGAGACAGGTAAGTGCCAGGCAGCATCTGATGGGGCACAGTATCTGCGATTAATGGGCACACTAGCAGCATCTGATGGGGCACACTGGCAGCATTTGATGGGGCAGAGTAGCGGCAATTGATGGGCACACTGGAAGCATCTGATGGGGCAGAGTAGCTGCAATTGATGGGACAATAGCAGCATCTGATGGGGCACAGTAGCGGCACCTGATGGGCACAATGGCAGCACCTGATGGGCACAATGGCAGCACCTGATGGGGAACAGTAGCGGCAATTGATCGGCACACTGGCAGCAATTGATGGGGCACAGTTGCGGCAATTGATGAGCACAATGGCAGCAATTGATGGGGCACAGTTGCGGCAATTGATGAGCACAATGGCAGCAATTGATGGGGCACAGTTGCGGCAATTGATGAGCACAATGGCAGCATCTGATGGGGCACACTAGCGGCAATTGATGGGCACACTGGCAGCATTTGATGGGCACACTGATTGATGGTCATTTGGTGGGGCACACTGGTGGCAATTGATGGGTACAGTGCCATTTGATGGGCAATTTATGTTTTTTTTTCAGTTTGTTTGCGCCCCCCCCCCCCCCCCAAAATAATTGAGCACAAGTGGTCACTGATATCTTCGGCACAGCTTCTGATTGGGAGCCAGTAGGATGTGCTCCTGATCATGTGGACACTGCAGAAGGTGGCATGAAGGAGCTAACCATACAAAGAATAAAAACCATAGACAAAATGATCCACTCACCTTTTCGGGAAATGGATCCCCAGAAGCTGTATGGTTAGTCCAATGGCCATCAGCACGACAAGGCCAAACCCCATCACTTGTATCCGGCAAACTTGACCCAACCTCATTCTCCTGCAAACAACAAATGAGCACATGTGAGATTTAAAGGCAGAGAGGCTGCACATGTTTCAAATTCCAGTTAAGGTGGAGGCCTAATTATAGGCTGTTCAAGTGATTGGAGGCCAATGCAGATGTGGCTTCAGAACGCGCAGGATCTTCCCCCAGAGGGGATAGGGATATTAATCACCCCATACAGCTGTTTAAACAGAAATGGTCAAATTGTCCTGAAAATGAATGTTGTGCCTTGCACATTTTTAATTGCTTGCTCTGCTGTGATGGCCATTTTTCATAGACCTGATTTATATAAAGCTCCCTATAGACAGTGCAATCAACATCTTTACAAGCTGACCTTCCAGATGTATTTTCTTGAGGGTGAGAACATCAAGGGCCATATTCGGAGTAAAGTTACGATGGAGTATCTCAGGATACTCCATCGTATCTCCCTTTTTTGGCCCGCGTATCTATGCGAGTGATTCTTAGAATCATTTTCACATAGATACACTTAAGATCCGCCATGTGTAAGTCACTTACACTGTCGGATCTTAAATGTAATTACCCAGCCGGCCGCTAGGTGGCGTTTACGTTCAGGTCTCATTTGTTTATGCAAATGAGCCTGATACGCCGATTCCCGAACGAATTCGCGTCGCGTAACCGTCGCTAACGTCGTTTGCGTAAGCGTAAGGTTACCCCTGCTATATGAGGGGTAACCGTACGCCAGTCCCACGTACGCCATGTTAAGTATGGCGTCGGGTCCGCGTCGTCTTTTCCCGTCGGGTACGTCGTTTCCCTAAGTCGTTCTTGAATACGACTTTACATCAATGACGCACACGTCGGCGTCATTGACGTTTTCCGCCGAGAACTGGAGCATGCGCACTGGGCTATTTTAAGCCCGGCGCATGCGCAGTTCGTTCGAATCGGGGGCGCGCTTAATTTAAATACAAGCCGCCCCCTTGGAGTTATGCGGGGATACGACACTACGCCGCCCCAAACTACGGAGCAAGTGTTTGGGGAATACAGCACTTGCTCCTGTAGGTTGGGGCGGCGGAGTGTAAATGGCTTACGCGACGCCCGCCCGAAACCTACGGGAATATGGCCCCCTGTGCCTGTATCTCAGCTGAACAAGAGAACACCCATATTTACTCCAAGCATAAGCACGCTCTAGTCATTTAGGCACACCTCCTAACTTTTTGAGATGGGAATGAGGGACACCTATCAGTAAAAGTATGCAGGCATAGGACACACCCCTGACCACGCCCCTTAAAGGAGAATTGTACAAAAAACAAGATTGGTTAAACCCACAGGTGCTTTTTTTACCACTACTATTGCTTTATATTGGCTCTTGGAATTTACAAAAGCAGCAATTTAGATATTAGATGGAAGGTTTTGCATTGGAAAACACTTTTTGATAGATAAATTGTGCATTTTATATAGATCAAACTGAAATGAGGAAAATGAGGGACAGAGGGACATTGCTCCAAATCAGGGACAGTCCCTCAAAATCAGGGACAGTTGGGAGCTATGATTTAGGGGACATTTACACTTCTACCACCCCCTCTGAAAAACCATCCGCACTGTACTGCTGTTCAGAAGTTTGTGGCAGATGGTTATATTTTGCCTCTTGGATGTCTGTTTTAACCCCCAAAAATCCTGCAAAACTGCAGTGCAGCCGAGTGCCTAACATGCAGTGTCAGGGTGGTTATGGCCAGTGCCGATCCTGACCTCCCTGGGGCCCTAAGCAAAATGACATGGCACATTAAAAATGAGAAGCAGGGGGGCGCTGACGGCAGTGACATGTCACATTAAAGCGGGGGTTCACCCTTAGAGGGCACTTTTTCCCCTTAGATTCCTGCTCGTTTTTACTAGGGGAATCGGCAATTTGTTTTAAAATATGTGCAGTACTTACCCGTTTACGAGATGCATCCTCTCCGTCGCTTCCGGGTATGGGCTGCGGGAATGGGTCGTTCCTTCTTGATTGACAGTCTTCCGAGAGGCTTCCGACGGTCGCATCCATCGCGTCACGATTTTCCGAAAGAAGCCGAAGGTCGGTGCGCAGGCGCAGTATAGAGCCGCACCGACGTTCGGCTTCTTTCGGCTACGAGTGACGCAATGGATGCGACCGTCGGAAGCCTGTCAATCAAGAAGGAACGCCCGCTCCCGAAGACCCATACCCGGAAGCGACGGAAGAAGATGCAGCTCGAAAACGGGTAAGTACGGATCATATTTTAATACAAATAGCCGATTCCCCTAGACCGAACGAGCAGGAAGCTAAGGGGAGAAAATTTTTTTTTTTAGAAATGGGTGAACTCCCGCTTTAAAGAAAGTTGAGAAGCGGGGGGAGGGGGTGTTCTGCTGTCAGAAATGACTCAGCCAGCGAGTTTAGAAGTGGGGTTAGGGGGCGAAAATGACTTCTCACCAGGCGGGCCTCTAGTAATTTGGGGGGCCCTTTGCAGCTTTGCGGGGCCCTAAGCGGCTTGCATAGGGAGGATCGGCCCTGGTTATGGCGCATTAGACCCGTGCAATTCATTTCGGTCCCAATATAAATTTAGACACATTTTTGGTTATTCTGAGATTCCGATGTTTCCCCAATCTCCGAATGAATTAGTAACGAATTTAGTTTAGTTTCGTATATTAATTCCCTAACAAAAAAATCTAAATTTTTCGAATAATTCGAATTTGGATCGGTCGAAAAATGATCAACTGATTCGAATTCTGTGTGAAGAACAGTTGGTTGTTAAGGAGTGGGTCGGGAAGCCGGCTGCCACGTCCTGAAGGCCTTGTACACACGAGGAGACATGTCCGATGAAAAAGGTCCACGGACCGTTTTCATTGGACATGTCTCCTGGGAGCTTTTGTTCTGATGTGTGTACACACCATCAGACCAAAATCCCTGCGGACAGAGAACGCGGTGACGTAGAAGACACTGACGTTCTCAAACACGGAAGTGCAATGCTTCCACGCATGCGTCGAATCAATACGACGCATGCGCAAGATTTCGGTCCGCTGGTTAGACGTACTGACCAGCGGACATGTCCGATGAGTCGTACTAACCATCGGACATGTCCAACGGACAGGTTTCCAGCGGACAAGTTTCTTAGCATGCTAAGAAACTTTTGTCCGCTGGAAACCTGTCCGCTAGGCCAGGAAACCTGTCCGATAGGCCCTACACACGACCGAACATGTCCGATGAAACTGTTCCGCGGACCAGTTTCATCGGACATGTTCGGTTGTGTGTACGGGGCCTAACAATCGATGACTTATCAGCTGTCATGAAAATGCAGAGAAAAAACATTGTGGGGTCCCCCCTAAATCCATGCTAGACCCTTATTCTAGCATGCAGACCAGCAAGCCAGGAAAGGGGGGGACAAACGAGTGGCCCCCCCAAAGCACATTTTCCCCATGTTGATTGGGACAAGGGCTTCTTCCTCAAAACCCTGGCCCAATGGTTGTGTGGGTGTGGGAGGTGACTTATGGAAATCAGGAAGCCCCCTTTAACAAGGGGGCCCCCAGATTCTTCTCCCCCCCATGTGAATGTGTGGGTAGGTGCAGTGTGGTGCTATGAGCAGAAAACAAGCAGAAATGTATTGTAATAGAAGCTCAGCAAAACACAACAGGCCTGGCGGGAAGGGAACTCGACCAGGAACACTCCACAGCGATGCGACAGAAGATTGTAGTCTTAGGGAAGCCGATATCTGACTCAAGGAGCAGAGTGTGGCCTGGCTGGTCCGTACTCAAATGGGGAAGTTTCCAGGAAGGATGGCGTGTCGCTGCACTTTCCCTACTCCTTTGGAATCTTTCGCTGATGCCAAGCACTATCCCTGACACATGGGTGTTCACTCGCAAAATGCGCACCAAACTTTTCACTTGGGCCCAATTGCTGACTCATAACTGAAGCATAGTAAACCGTGTTCATTCATAATTGTGTTTACTATGCTTCAGTTTGTGAATGAACAGGAAGCTCCGTACAAAGCTATTCCTGTCCATTCATTCTGTGTGTGCAGCGAGGGGATAGAGATTGAGGGCTGTGTCCTTAATCTTTTTTTACTGTCTCAAAGGTAAAAATTTAGAGGTCTGTTTAAATACCTGATACCTCATCAAAGCCCCCCAACAAGGATCCTAAAAAAATAGTAAAAAATTTAATTGTAAAACATAAATAAATAATAAATAAAATGGTATTTAAAAAAAATATATATATAAAACGACTGACACCAGTGGCGGAACTACCAGGGTCACACTTGCAACTGGGCCCTGGCATTACGTCACCATGGGGGGACCTGGCTGGGGGTCAGGGGGGCTCTTTATGGTTTCCTGAAGGTTCTAGTTACGCTTCTGAGTCTATACATTCATGTCCTTATCAGTGTTGCCAACCTACCAGATTGAAATTTACTGGCACAACACCTGAAATTTACTGGCACAGCCAAGTTTTTACTGGCATTTCACAAAAGTTACTAAATAAAATTTTTAGGTGCAAATAGCAATATGATTTAAGGTAAAAAAAACATATTTTTGTTATATTTGGCAAATTATTTTGTCACATCATACCCTGCCTCCATCCCCCTCTGCCACCAATACCCGCTGCCTTTACCCCCCTCTTCGGTGGAACAATCTCCCCCTGCCTTCAACCTCACCAGGCCTCCAATCTCCCCCTGCTTCCAATCTCCCCCAGGCCCCCTGCCTCCATCGTCCCCGGCCTCCATCGTCCCCTGCCTCCATCCCCCTCTGCGGTGCCACCAACAACCCCTGTCTCCATCCCCCACCCTCTGCGGTGCCACCAACTCCCTCTGCGGTGCCACCAACACCCCCTGCCACTAACACCCCCTGCCTCCAATCTCCCCCTGCCTCCATTAACCCCCTACCTCCATCGTCCCCCTCTGCGGTGCCACCATCACCCCCTGCCTCCATCACCTGATGTCACTGTTGCCTGGGCTGTCTGTCACTCTGTCCGTCCCTGACTCCCCTGTGAACTTTGTATTGCCTGGATGCAGCAGGCTCCTCCATCCGCCACTGCCGCGTGCTGCTCAGCCTCCGAGTCCTGACTCCTGCTCCAGTGCTGTGCTCCTCCGACCTCCTGGCTCCTGGTTAGTTGCAGATTTAAAATTCTGACGCGCACACGCCTGTCGAGATGTCCTAGTACATCACTCGCTGGCGCTGCGCGGCACAGCCTCTGTGAAATCCGCCAGCTGAATACAGCATGTTTGGCTCAGCTCGGCAAGCTCCAGAACTGCGCATGCGCAGTTCCAAGCCAAACCGATCTCGGCTATTTTTACTGGCACATTCCCACAACAACGGACATTTACGGACGGGGAAAAAAGTGCCCGTTTTTATGGACTGTCTGTAAAAATACGGACGGTTGGCAACACTGGTCCTTATAAGTTACTGTTTATGGTAGCCATGAAGATAACATTTTTAGGACAAGAAAAATAAATTATGGTTATTTTGAAAAAGGATAGTCCTGTTGCACCACATCTGCTGCCTCCAACACAGATCTCTCGGGTGGCAAGGGAGCAGCAGAATACAGAAGTTGACTGTTCTCCTCTTACCCTTTGCCCGGTGTCGTGAATGCTGGGCACTTCTATTTAACATCCTCCTGATGGTCGGCCCTCCGAAAGAGTGTAAATCATCGTTCGGGAGAGATCACCGCGGAGGTGGAGGCCCCGTGGTCGGAGGTTCTCTCCTCCGAGGAAAACGAAGGGCCAGAGGCCTCGGATGATGGAAGTACCGTCCGCTCGTCCACTAAAGTCTCGCTACCGGCTGCCTTGATCGTTTACCCCCAGGAGGTAAGCCCATTGGACGGGATAGGGGAACTCAGTGACTTTGTGGCCTGCACGGCGTGCATACAGGCCGAGACCACCCACGAGGCTGTATCGGTTGGCGCGGCCCTCCTCCAATGTGTGCCAGCTGGAGAAAGATCTCAGCAGCCTATCGACTGGAAGGCAATACGGAGATCCGTTCGGCCTGTTTAGGCCACTGCTTCGCTGACATACCTCCCCGCTGGAGCGGAGGATTCTTCTGATCCTGAATTCTGGTCGGGCGACTCTACCATAGAAGGCAATGACCTGCCCGACCATTTGTTTGAGCCGCGATTCCCTGAGCAACAGGGTTTTTGGGAATGTTGGAGCTCCACGAAGAGGAGAAGGAAGAAGCGCCCTGCTTGGAGGAGTGCATCTTGCGGGCCCAGTGGCCCATGTCTACCTTGAGGAGCCGGTGAGTCTGTGTGTTTTTTTTTTTTGACTCACCGTTCCTCCAACCTGGGACATGCTGTCCTATGCAGGGTGACTGATGTTCCCGTTGCCGGGCCCTGTTTCGTGTGACTGGGTGAGTTTGCCTGGCTTGGGCGCTCACCCAAAGGGGAAGGTTACGGACAAGTATGCCCCCACTCTGTTTGAATTTTTCTTTCCGGTTTCCCCTTTCCCCCCTGCTCCTCCAGAACCACATAAACTTTTGTGCAGAACTCTTGGGAAGGGTTGGGTTCAGTCAGTTAGAGTGGGGACTTCTAAGCAGCAGCTCTGGAACATTCAGCGAGAAAAAAAAAGAAAGAAGGAAAATAATGTTTTTTTTTTCATATTTTTGTTCACTTCTCTTTGCTGCTACTTCTGCACTTTTGATTTTTAAATTACTGCAGTACCAGCGCGCTGACCACTAGGGGCAGTGTTTTGCACCGTTACTTTAACAAAAACAAAAAAAAAGGCTGTAAAGTTTTATTGTTTTAAAATTTTCTTGCATAGAAATGAGTATTTCTCTCACAGCACTTACACCTTAGGACTCCTTGGGAGGGAAGGAGGTTTTGTGCTTGGGCTCGCATGCACAGCCTCACTCCTGACCCTGGAGGTTATACATATATAAAAGATTATTTGATAATGCATATTGTAAATTTGTTTTGTATGCTTTTCTTATTTTCCTATACAGGATTTCTTTCTGGACCCACCTACTATCAAGCATTGCGGAGAATGGGCAGCTAGATAGATAGGGTTGTGTATGTTGCAGGTCCTATGCCATTTTAGAATGTTGTAATACAATGTGTGAATTCTGTCCTCCCTTCTTTTCCTCCTTTTTTCTATTTTTTTTTAGCAGGTATCAGGTCAGCATTCGGGCTCAAATGCTTTAGGACACTGGGGACCGTGTCAATTCAAGTGGGGGGAGTATGTAGCGCTCCTTTACTTTCAGTATGGGCGCTACGCTAAAGTTAGTGGGGAATGGGAGAGTTACTTTGCTCCCATTCTGAATTTGTTAAAATTGGGACTTCTGTCACTCTGGACGTCCACTGGGTCAGTCTTTGCTCCCGGGATGCAATACCATCCCTGGCCAGCAGTTGGCACCAGAGGGGTTCTGGCAGAGCAACTTTCCCCAGCAGTCAATCAGAGAAGTTTCTCCCTTGCAAGGCATGCTGGGGAGGGGTATATCTGTGACAGGTGTCATGTGCTAACCAAGTTTTAGCGTGGGTCCCAGTTCCAGGTGCGGCATCCACCTTCAGGGTGAGCGCATCCATGCACCCCGCCAGCGAGGCCCACCAGGCCAGAATTGCAGTCTACATAAACCCTCATCCTGAGGTAAAAAGGGACTCCAGTGACTTACTGGGTTCCCGGTTCTATTGAAAGGATCCCAGGCTGGGTGTCGTTCGATTGGGGAGTCGGCTTGAGGGGAACCCGGAGGCAGGTTGTCCAACAGGGCTTGAGCAAACCAATCGGGGATCTGGTGACAGGTACATGCTGCTGTCACCCAGTGACCTATGCTACAAACCTACTGGGAGGATTCGCTCAATCTATCCATCTAGCTCACCTAAAAGTAATTGGCCTGTGGCAGAGGCCCTAGAGTCAGATCCGTGAGAGAGATCTGTTCCTCCCAAAAAATCCTAAGTGACACTTCGGCTGCCAGGCTTGTGAGAGGGGTCTGTCCGGGGGCACTTTACCAACTCCAACTAGAGTGGCGACGAATAACAGTTGGTACTTTATTGAGAAAGTACTGCTCAATTAATATCCGGGCCTGACACTGCAAGGTTCTTCTTTCTTCTTCATCAACCTGCTCTTCCCACTTAATGTTGATGTTGGCCGTGTTTGGCCTGGAATAAAGCATTGAAAAACTCTTTATTCACTGTCTAGACTTTCGCTCACTGCTTTGTTCTTCAACTGCACCCTTATGCCACATTAAGGTAACTCAATATGCCGATCCCAAAAACAAATCAGCAGCTCCTGCGGGGGTAGCGCTACACGTGGGGGCTCGTCCGGGATTCGGCTGTTACCAGTGGCAACAACAGAAGTGGGTGATTATTTACTAAAGAGCGAAGAGTGTCCGGTGTTGTGTACTACAACTGTCCGGCAGCGAGGGAGTTAACTTTGCATCGCTGAACTTGGGCGTACGTGTGGCATAGCACGCGCCTGCAACGTGTCCGAACCTTAGTAATCCTTTATGTTACCGGCCACTTCCTGTATATGGATTCTTCGGGTGGTGTGCGGGTATTCCGTCACTTCCTTGATGCCGCAATGTCTCCTGGGAGCTTTTGTCATTGTTCCCAGGAGACATTCCGGAGGTCTGCTACGAGTTATCGGGGGATTTAGAAAAAACTTGCTTAAAAAAACATGCGGTTTAGTAATTATGCATATGAGCGTATCATTTTTTTTTTTGGTGGGGGAGTGGATCTTGGGTGGGAGTTCCCACACTTTTTTCCCCAGGACTTGACCCCTGCTTACGCCATATTAAGGTAACTCAATATGCCGATCCCAAAAACAAATCAGCGGCTCCTGCAGGGGTAGCGCTACAGTAGCCTAAAGTGATTTTAAACCCTTACATAAAGCCAGTGAAGTGAAAACAGTAACCACTACAGTCCCAAGCCTATTTCTGATGCAAATGCCCAGAACGCAAGCAGCCTACAGCTTCTCTTCCACTAGTGTGAACGAGGTCCAAATCCCTTTTCTGAATTGAAATATCAATTTTCATTCCTAATTCAAAGTCAAATACCGCACATGCTCTGGCTATAATATAGTAAGAACAGGGGCATACCTCGGGAATCTGGTTTCGGATGCCTGATGGAATTTGGGACTTCAGCCAGTAATCTGGTTCCATGCGGGTTAATGTTATTTCAGACGTGCGCTCCTGGGAAAGTAGTTTGGATGGAGACGGGAACAAGTCTCAGCTTTCCCCTCCGTCTATTTTAGGCAACGTGCTCCTGTATCAGACCTCCAGCGTCTGCCTTTGCCATTTTATAAATCTATCATCACCCTCGTCTCATCCTTCCTCCTGTGCCTCGTCCTCGATCACTCCATCCTCGGGCTCCATAACTCCATCCAAACCCCAAAGCTGGATGGGCTCTATATTAAGGCTTTGGAGAAAAACCAGCTGCAGGCTAAGACGGTTTACACCATACTGCCAGAATGACTTCATTACGAGGGTGGAGGTTATTGCCGACATCTGTAGAAGCTGAGCGAAAGTATTTATAAGCAGAATAGTGGAAGAGAACATGTGCCTAACTGATGCGGAGAAAAGGAACTCAATGATCACCCATTCTAGCTGCACATACTCACCTTTATCCCTCAACTTTCCTCTGTCCTATTTGGCCGGTTTGCAGTTACCAGGTATGGGGGGCATGAGACCTCCTCCAATGGGACAACCCTGGTTATTGGTGATTGGCTGCTTACTCTCCCAGGGCTTTCATAGGTCAGTTAGAGATTTCCCCAGTCTTACAGCTCCAAGTCTCTGTCAGATTGGATGGAGAGCGTCTGTGAACAGCAATTTTCAAGTCTTGCCACAGATTCTCAATTGGATTTGGGTCTGGACTTTGACTGGACCATTCTAACACATGAATATGCTTTGATCTAAACTATTCCATTGTAGCTCTGGCTGTATGTTTAGGGTCGTTGTCCTGCTGGAAGGTGAACCTCCACCCCATTCTTAAGTATTTTGCAGACTCTAATGTCGCGTACACACGATCATTTTTCGGCATGTTTTTTTCAACTTCATCATTAAAAACGACGTTGCCCACACACCATCGTTTAAAAAAAATGATGAACAAAGCACGGTGACGTACAACACGTACAACGGCACTCTAAAGGGGAAGTTCTATTTGCCTTTGGGCTGGTTTAGCTGATTCCTTGTTAGTAAAAGACGATTTGCGCTTTTCTGTCTGTTACAGCGTGATGAATGTGCTTACTCCATTATGAACGGTAGTTTTACCTGAACGAGCGCTCCCATCTCATAAACTTGCTTCTGAGCATGCGTGGGTTTAAAACGTCATTTTAGCCCACACACTAACATTTTTTACAACCCAAAAAACGATGTGAAGCCCACACACGATCATTTTAAATGACGTTTTTAAAAACTTTGTTTTTTTTAATGCCGAAAAATGATCGTGTGTACGCGACATAACAGGTTTTCTTCTAAGATTGCCCTGTATCTGGCTCCTTCCATCTTCCTATCAACTCTGACCAGCTTCCCTGTCCCTGCTGAAGAAAAGCATCCCCACAACATGATGCTGCCACCACCATGTTTCACAGTGGGGATGGTGTGTTCAAAATGATGTGCAGTGTTAGTTTTTCACCACACAAAGCATTTTGCTTTTAGGCCAAAAAGTTCAATTTTAGTCTCATCTGACCAGAGCACCTTCTTCCACATGTTTGTTGTGTCCCATATATGGCTTCTCGCAAACGGAACTTCGTATGGCTTTCTTTCATCAATGTCTTTCTTCTTGATACTCTTCCGTAAAGGTCAGATTTGTGGAGTGCACAACTAATAGTTGTCCTGTGGACCTGAGCTGTGGATCTCTGCAGATCCTCCAGAGTTACCATGGACCTCTAAGCTGCTTCTCTAAAGAATGCTCTCCTTGCCCGGCCTGTCAGTTTAGGTGGACAGCCATGTCTTGGTAGGTTGGCAGTTGTGCCATACTCTTTCCATTTTTATTCCTGACCTGTCTGGTGTGTTCCTTGGCCTTCATGGTGCTGTTTGTTCACTAAGGTTCTCTAACAGAACAGCTGTATTTATACAGAGATTAAATTCCTCACAGATGGACTCTATTAAGTGACATCTGAAAGTAATTGGTTCCATCTCTCCCTCTTCCTCGCTACACTTCCGCTCTGTCCTTCCAACCCTGAGTTTTTCACAAGACCTCCGTCTGGGAGTCCTTCTGGGTAAAAAAAGAAAATGGTGGGGCCGGTTGCGCGGTCCGGGCATATTGCTATAATGTCTACCGCAGGGAGCTGTCGCGGATTTGTTGCGCGCGGCGGCGGCCTTCGGGCGTACCCCGGGGACGCGTGCACCATTTGGCGCTGGCGGTCCGCGGGGGGTGCCCGAAAGGAGGCAAGCGATGGCTTTAATACGTTGTGTTCTGTTATTGTGTAATTTATACATTGCGTGTACTGTGTGTACTACTTTTATTTATTTTTTTTCGGCCCGCGCGGCCTTGTCCCTGTTTTACAAAAAAAAAAAGAAAGCAATTGGTTCCACTAGATTCTAGTTAGGGGTATCAGAGTAAAGGGGGCTGAATTCAAATGGACGCCACACTTTTCAGATCCTTTTTCGTAAAAAAAAGAAATTAAAGCCATTTATCATTTTCCTTTTACATCACAATTATGTGCCACTTTATGTTGGTCTATCACATAAAATCTCAATAAAATACATTTACATTTTTAGCTGTAACATGGCAAAATGTGGAAAATTTCAAGGGCTATGAATACTTTTTTAAGGCACTGTTGAAATGAACACAGTGAGTGATCAGTATAGATCCCTAATTGTGTTCATTAAGAAAAGGAAGGGGCTGATAATGACATACTTACCGGACACTTCGTCCAATTGTGTGCTTGCAACTGCTGGCAGGAAGGAGAGTAGGGAAGCCAGAGGGGGAAGGGAGGTCTGAGCAGCAGGGGGAAACATATGGTGCAGAGTGAGGGTGACCGGTGCGGTGGTGGGCAATTACTGGAGCCAATCCCCTGTATGGCTCTTTCTGCTGCAGTTAAAGAAATCCGGCGGGAGGGAGAGGAGAAGAAGCCAGCTTTCAGCTGACAATCACCCTCCCTGCACAAATATGATTCACCCTGCTGCCTGGGCCCCTGGGTAAAAGAGGACCAGTGGTGCCCCCTTGTCCACAATCCTACTTACATTGCCTGTGGTCAACCTTTTCTCTGCCACAGATGAAAAACGTACATCTTTGTCAGTGAGGGGAGAAAGGATACAGCTCTAAAAGTTACTTATCCCTTGGCTTTGCTTCCGTCCCACTGGACCAAAAGGGTGCTGGCTATGCGCAGGTGCATTAGATAGGAAAAATTCCTGGACTGCCGCACTCCTAAAACGATGGGCTAGATTCAGAGAGAGTTACGCCGGCGTATCAGTAGATACGCCGTCGTAACTCTGAATCTACGCCGTCGTAAACGTAAGCGTATTCTGGAAACCAGATACGCTTAAATTAGGCTAAGATACGAGCGGCGTAAGTCTCTTACGCCGTCGTATCTTAGTTGCATATTTACGCTGGCTGCTAGGTGGCACTTTCGTCGTTTTCGATATGCGTAGAATATGCAAATGACCTAGATACGCCGATTCACAAATGTACGTACGCCCGGCGCTATTTTTTTACGTCGTTTACGTTAGGCTTTTACGGCGTACGCGTATTAGGAGGCGTACACAATGTTAAGTATGGCCGTCGTTCCTCTTAGGAGGCAAGTGCTTTGTGAATACAGCACTTGCCTCTCTGACTTACGGCGGTGTAGCGTAAATACGATACGCTGCGCCGCCGTAACAATGCGCGAAGCTAGCTGAATCTAGCCCGATGTCTTTATTGCAAATGAAATCCAAAAAACAAAAAACAACCAAAACAATGCATTTAAAATAAAGTGAACAAAAGCTACGAGTAAGCATCTTACGATGTGAAACATGTCAGCCATCTTTTTCCTTTTGTTTACTTTATTTTGATTGCATTGTTTTGGTTGTTTTTTGGATTTCATTTGCAATAAAGACATAGTTTTAGGAGTGCGGCAGTCCAGGACTTTTTCCTATCATATGTCAGTGAGGGGGCTGTATTATGCTACTGCTGGGTACTGCTGTCTCTTTCCCTGGCGACTGTGGCAACACAATAAAGTTGAGTGAAAAAAAAAGTGTAAAAAATGTAAGTTGCACCCACGCACCTAAGCCTTCCAAAAAATGGAAAGCCCCCTTCTACCTAAACAAACATATGAACATTAACGCAAGTGTTGTGGATGTCTACATATGAAAACGTTGCTAGCGCTGCACATATTACATATTACCATGCTAGCTGGAGGGAGAGCAATAATTCAAGAGCCAGAATTTACAGGTACAGTGGAACCTCGGATTGCGAGTAACGAGAAAGATTCAGGCCAAAGCAGTGTGCAGTACCGCTTTTAGCCTGAGGTGGGGGGGGGGGGGGGGCGCCGGAGCTGAATGGTGCTGATCGCAGCCGATCGTCGCCAATCGGAAATGCACGAAAAGGCCTGAGGACAGTTCGGCTGACCTCGGCAAACCTCGGAAAGGCTCTGCCGAGCTTTGCCAAGGTCAGCCGAACTGTCCTTAGGCCTTTCCGGCCATTTTCGAGGCTCTCCAGTGCCCCCCGCCTCTGGCTGCATGCGGTATTGCATGCCATTGAAATCATTGCGGAACACATTTTTTCTTCAATGGGGAAACTCGCTTTGATGTGCGAGTACTTTGGATTACGAGCCTTCCCCTTGAACGGATTATGCTCGTAATCCGAGGTTCCACTGTAACTCTAAACTGATGACCTGTAGTTTTTTTTTTTAACCACTTAAGGACCGCCTCCTGCAGATATACGTCGGCAGAATGGCACGGCTGGGCACAAGCACGTACCTGTACGTCCTCTTTAAGTGCCCAGCCGTGGGTCCGAAGCTCCGTGACCGTGGGTCCCGCGGACCTGATCGCCGCCGGAGTCCCGCGATCGGTCCCCGGAGCTGAAGAACGGGGAGAGCTGTGTGTAAACACAGCTTCCCCGTTCTTCACAGTGGCAGCTTCATTGATTGTGTGTTCCCTGATATAGGGAAACACGATCAATGACGTCACACGTCCAGCCCCGCCCCCCTACAGTTAGAAAAACATATGAGGTCACACTTAACCCCTACAGCAACCCCTAGTGGTTAACTCCCAAACTGAAATTGTCATTTTCACAGTAAACAATGCATTTTTATAGCATTTTTTGCTGTGAAAATTACTATGATCCCAAAAATGTGTCAAAATTGTCCGAAGTGTCCGCCATAATGTCGTAGTCACGAAAAAAATCGCTGATCGCCGCCATTAGTAGTAAAAAAAAAAAATTAATAAAAATGCAATAAAACTATCTCCTATTTTGTAAACGCTATAACTTTTGCGCAAACCAATCGATAAATGCTTATTGCAATTTTTTTTTACCAAAAATAGGTAGAAGAATACGTATCGGCCTAAACTGAGGAAAAAAAAATGTTTTTATATATTTTTGGGGGATATTTATTATAGCGAAAAGTAAAAAATATTAAATTTTTTTCAAAATTGTCGCTCTATTTTTGTTTATAGCGCAAAAAATAAAAACCGCAGAGGGGATCAAATACCACCAAAAGAAAGCTCTATTTGTGGGGAAAAAAAGACGCCAATTTTGTTTGGGAGCCACGTCGCACGACCGCGCAATTGTCAGTTAAAGCGACGCAATGCCGAATCGCAAAAACTTGCCAGGTCCTTTACCTGCATAAAGGTCCAGGTCTTAAGTGGTTCACCTATGGACAATTGTGGGTACTGAATTTTATCGCTGTTTCACGGATGCACACAATTTTAAGGCTTTGCATGTTTGGTATCTAGGTACTCAACCCTTTGCTTGGGACCCGAAAGTCTCCGTAGATCCACCAGCAGGATTCCGCCTTTGCTATCTGATAAGTCCTATTTGACCTTTTGGTCATTGTTGGAGGTGAGCAGCCGATCGATAAATTTTACAATCGATGTTGGACTGATTTTTAGTTTTTGCTTCTATCAAGCTACTAGTCTATCTCTATATAAACTGATTCCTACCGTTTGGTTTTACTTGGGCTTTTTTTGCACTATATTTTATTTTAATTTAATTTTAGGTTGTATGTTAACGGCACATTATATTCAATATGCGCATTCCCCCCCCCCCCCTCCTTCTTTTTTCATTTGTTTATGCAGTTATTTTGAGTACACTACTAAGTGGTTGCAGCTGTTCACATTCATTATATTCTTTTGAGTTTATTCAGATTTTCTATTTCACTATATTCATTTTGGTTTGATGTTCTATTTTCACTTTAAACTATACATAGTAGCACACAAGTTTTGTCCCTATAACGCATATGTTCTACTCGATCCTACACCAACCTTTGTATTTTACCAGAAAATTTGGTCAAATTTGGGGTTTTTGTGCCCTAAAAGTTAGTACCAGCCTGAGCATGTTTGGTTATACTTCTCTTCCGGGTTACAGGAGTGTACTTACTTTTGCTCTCCTGCAGTGGCGGCTGGTGTGTTTTTTTGGGGGGGGCAAGTGACCACCCCCCGTTTGGTCGGACAGCCAGCGACAGCAACCCCCCTCGGGTCAGTCATCAAGCCCAGCACTTTCCTCATCTAGGTTGCAGGTGGGTTCCGGGCTCCTACGGGCGGCGGGCAGTGGCTCCTGTGCCCTCTCCTCCTCTTCTGCATCACAACAGCTTCCGCCGTGCATTTCCTTTCTCATCCTCCAATAGGATCGCCTGTCCTTTCAGACAATCGCGTGAGGGGTCTCATGACCCGCTTCCTGATTGGCCGGGAGGAGGATCAGTGTGGCAATAGTGAAGGCTGGGGTTTTTTGCCTTCCTCTGGATCAACTGTGGGTATGGAGTTGGGTGTATAGGATTGTACTGTGTTTTTTATTTTGTTTTTTTATTTTTTGTGGTTGAACTGGATGGACTTGTGCCTTTTTTTTTAACCTGACTAACTATGTAACTATGTAATATTCATTCGCTATTGTCACACAACTGGGTGGGCTCGGAGCGCAGTGCTCTGCGCCCCGAGCCCACCTTTTTTTAAGCCTATTAGAGCCTCTGATTCTAATCAGGTGCTTCAAAAACAACCCCCCCCATTGGAATCTATGGTCCGGCGCCCTGTATGTACGTAGATCAGTGGGCTGGATGCATTGATAGGGGGGCGGAGCCTGTACGCCCCTAATGGATGGGCCACCGCCATGGCTCCCATCTGTCCCTGATTTAGAGGGACTGTCCCTTTTTCTGAGAAATGTCCCTCTGTCCCTCTTTCCTCCTCAGTTCTCCCTCATTTTGGTCTGATCTATAGAGTTGTAGAAAAAATTCACTTTTTATCTATCAAAAAGTGTTCCCCAGCATTAAACCTTTCATCTGATTTCTAAATTGCTGCATTTGTAAATTCCAAGAGCCAATATAAAGAAATAGTAGTGGTAAAAAAGCACTTGTAAGTTTGAGAAATCTTTTTTTTTACAATTCTCCTTTAAGGGGGAGTGACAGGGGGTGTGACCTATGCCTGCATACTTTTACTGATAGGTGTCCCTCATTCCCATCTCAAAACGTTGGGAGGTATGGCCACCGCTGCTCTCCTGTGACCCAGAATAGGCCATCTGCTGATGAAACTGCTCTCAGAACTGCTCCATGCTTTTGAAGGACAATATTGTTGGGATCCACCCGGATGCTTGATCGGCAGCTGGCTTAGTGTATGGCTGAGAGCTGGAGCCAGCCAACCCTCTCCCTAGACTGGCTCTCCAGTGAGCGCTGGAGGGGCAGAGCCGAGAGCGGGCTCTCAGATCCTAATAGGCTAAGTCTAAGCGATGAATGGTTATGTGATTGTGCAGTTCTCAGGCTTAGAGCTGGCAAGGATAGCTGCAGCGTGGAGGTGAGTACAGCAGTAAAGTATTTAGGTTTTGTGCTGCCCTAGGCCTGACTAAACTCGTGCACCCCCTAATTTAAATATGACCCACCCCTTCCTGTCAAGGCCACACCCCTTGCTGTTTAAGAAGACCCACCCTGACATTTTTGAGTGGGGGTTCTAGTTCTGAGGGTGGGGGGAGGTAATGGATTCCCTTAATTTGCATAGATTTCTGATAATTTTATGGAGAGGATTAAGAAGCCATATACATGCCAATGGTGCAGCAGAAAACATATAGCACAGTGAGGAAGGTTTGTGGTCCAGGATTATAGAACAGTCACAATTAGAAGCGCGCCCCCCGCCCACAGTTGCAGAATGCCAGTCGCCCGCATACCAGAAGCAGTGTAGCCGCTAGACTATGGGGTCGCTAGACTAGGGACAGGGACTTGTTTCGTGCTGCCCCCCTGCAAAGTGCTGCCCTTGGCCTGGGCCAGGATACAGAGTTGAAGTACAGTATGTATGTTCGTTTTTTTTTTTCTAAGTCTGTACTTCTCCTTTAACTTCAGTATTTATTTATTAATTTTTTTTACAAAAAAATTGCATTTAGTAGATTATTGCACTAATATTGTGTGATATAAACAAAATGAATGTTATTTAGGGCCGAAACAACTAATCGATTATGAAATTAATCGATTACAATTTTCATAATCGATTAATCGGCCAGTAACATAATGGGGTTAAAAAAACTAAAATTAGCTTTTTATAGTACAAAAAGAGCAAATCGCTACTGTAAATATCAGGACCCCCTCCGGTACATGCGGTGGTCGGTAACCCGTGGGGAGCGATCAGGGACGACGGCGCGGCTATTCGTTTATAGCCGCCCCGTCGCGATCGCTCCCCAGAGCTGAAGAACGGGGAGAGCCGTATGTAAAGACGGCTTCCCCGTGCTTCACTATGGCTGCTGCTTTCGATCGAGTGATCCCTTTTATAGGGAGACTCGATCGATGACGTCAGTCCTACAGCCACAACCCCCATCAGTAGTAAACACACACTAAGTGAATACTAAATGTTACAGCGCCCCCTGTGTTTAACTCCCAAACTGCAACTGTCATTTTCACAATAAACAATGCAATTTAAATGCATTTTTCGCTGTGAAAATGACAATGGTCCCAAAAATGTGTCAAAATTGTCCGAAGTGTCCGCCATAATGTCGCAGTCACGAAAAAAAATCGCTGATCTCCGCCATTAGTGGTAAAAAAAAATAATTTATAAAAATGCAATAAAACTATCCCCTATTTTGTAAACGCTATAAATTTTGCGCAAACCAATCGATAAACGCTTATTGCGATTTCTTTTTTACCAAAAATGGGTAGAAGAATACGTATCGGCCTAAACTGAGGAACATTTTTTTTTTATATATATATGTTTTTGGGGGATATTTATTATAGAAAAAAGTAAAAAATATAGATTTTTTTTTAAAATTGTTGCTCTATTTTTGTTTATAGCGCAAAAAATAAAAACCGCAGAGGTGATCATATACCACCAAAAGAAAGCTCTATTTGTGGGGAAAAAAAGGACGCCAATTTTGTTTGGGAGCCACGTCGCACGACCGCGCAATTGTCTGTTAAAGCGACGCAGTGCCGTATCGCAAAACCTGGCCTGGGCATTTAGCAACAAAATGGTCCGGGGCTTAAGTGGTTAATCTGCCCAACAATAAAAAAATTTAAAACTGCAATTTGCAGAAAAATTACCTTTTTTTTAAGGTTATTAACCGATTATTCGATTAATCGAAAGAATAAATCGGCCAACTAATCGATTATGAAAATAATCGTTAGTTGCAGCCCTAATGTTATTCTCCACGGTCTCTTCCTGTATCATTTTTTGGGGGTTTTAATGAATCTTCAGGCCTAAAATATGCATTTAAAGTGTGCAAAAAAAAAAAAAACTTTAAAATGGCTTTTGCAGTAAACGGGTTAAATTAGAACTCCAGCCCCAAATAAATAAATAAATAGCCCATTAAAAGAAAAAGAAAAAAACTGGCACTTGCTGAATTAGTCACCGTGAATCTACAGATTTCCCCTGCAGTACCTTTTTTCTGTCACTAGACGTCCTCAACCAACTTCCTCTGAGCCCTGGTCATCCTGGACCCCTCCCCCAGCATGTGACTGGACAGTAAAAGGAGGAAGCAGCAAAGCAATGAGCTCATTTCTCTGTCACTCTGCTGTCTCCTCCTATCACCATGCTTACATTTAAAAGCTACATTTAATAATGTACCGATAACTACAGAGCTGCATTCAATTGTATCTTATATCTGCCTAATGTGCTTAGGGCCAGATTCACAAAAGAGATACAACGGCGTTTCTCCTGATACGACGGCGTATCTCAGATACTCCGTTGTATCTCTGTTTCTATCTATGCGGCTGATTCATAGAATCAGTTACGCATAGATATCCCTAAGATCCGACAGGTGTAATTGTTTTACACTGTCGGATCTTAGGATGCAGTACCGCGGCCGCCGCTGGGGGGAGTTCACGTCGTAAACCAGCGTCGGGTATGCAAATTAGGAGTTACGGCCGATCCACGACGTTTTTTCGCGTTCGCTACGTCGTCCGTAGTCTAGTTTCCCGTCGCAAAGTTAGTAGTTTTTTTGGGTGCCCTAACTTTAGTCAGCAAGTGTATTGCTGTCTAAAGTATGGCCGTCGTTCCCGCGTCGAAATTCAAAATTTAACGTCGTTTGCGTAAGCTGTCCGGGAATATGGAAGTACGCTACGCGCGTCGCCGTTCAAAAAAATGACGTCACGTCGCGCAAAGCACGGCGGGAGCTAGGAAATGGAGCATGCGCAGAAGGTCCGGCGCGGGAGCGCGCCTAATTTAAATGGCACACGCCCATTTGAATTGGCCCGCCTTGCGCCGGAGGCCGCGGGCGTAGTTTTCATCGCAAGTGCTTGGTGAATCAGGCACTTGCGATGAAAAATTGCGGCGGTGTAACTTATCTAGGATACGTTACGCCACCGCGATTCTACGTGAATCTGGCCCTTAATTATTTTTTTTACATTTCAGCTACTTATGTTATTGAGCAGGAAAACACTTCACTTCTCTACACTGCTCTACATCTGTTTCCCTTTGTTGGATTAATCATTAATTTTGGCACCGAATTCTCATTGTATTGTCCGTGCCAACATCTTTTGTCATTGTTACACTTAGGCATGAGTTTATTTTGGCACTATACATAATTTTACTCTCTGCTATTGGATCACGGCTGCTGTTTTGCTTGGGGATCAAAGCCTTAATCGCATGGCCAATTTTAGGTAGTTTAGTCGTTCTTGAAAAAATTGCTTGAAGTTATTGGCAGAAAGGCAGTAATCAATCCCAGAGTAGTAAAACAAATAATTCCTTATGGTGTAAATTTGTCAAAAGCATGTATTGGTGATTAACCACTTCAGCCCCAGGATTTGCCCCCTTAATGACCAGGCCATTTTTTGCGAAACGGCACTGTGTCGTTTTAAATGACAATTGCGCTGTCGTGTAGCGCTGTACCGAAACAAAATTGACGTCCTTTTTTACCCACAAATAAAACTTTCTTTTGATGGTACTTGATCACTTCTGCGTTTTCTTATTTTTTGCGCTATAAACAAAAAAATAGACTGACAATTTTCAAATTTTTTTTTTTTTTTTTTTTACTTTCTCCTCTAATAAATATCCCCCAAAAATATACAAAAAAAACACAAATTTATTCATCAGTTGATCAGCCGATATATATTCTTCTACATATTTCTGGTAAAAAATGCACTGATCAATGTAAAAATGTCACTGGCAGGGAGGGGGTTAACACTAGGGGGCGATCAAGGGGTTAAGCGTTTTCCCTAGGTGTGTTCTAACTTCAGGGGGATGGGCTTATTGGAACATGACAGAGATCACTGGGAACAGAAGATCTCAGTCAAGTCATCTGGCAGAATGGGGAATCACCTTGTTTACATAGGCAGTTCTCCATTCTGCCTCTCCTCATCGCGGGTCGCCGGCGGACATCGAGTCAGCGGGATCTGCAGGCATGCTCCCGCAGCGCGCCTGCTATCCTCCTTGCATGGACAGATGAGTGAGTAGGTGTAGTGGTACTCATCTGGTGGGACAAGGTGCATTGGAGTGGGGCATGTGGCCTGGTATGGTCTGGTATGGTTCAGGAGGGGGGGTGCTCGCTTGTCCCCCTCCTTTCCTGACCTGCCAAGCTGTGTGCTAGGATAAGGGTCTAATATGGATTTTGGGGGGACCCCATGACAATTTAAAAAAAAAAATGGCATGGGGTTCCCCTTAAAACATGGCATGGGGTTCTCCTTTTTTTCTTAATTGTTTTTCAATAGCCAGCAATTGCAAACGAGAGTCAATTTAATTGTGATTTTTTTTTTTTTTATATATATAATTTTTGCTGCAGCAGGTTCTATGCATGCTACAGATGTGCCACTTTACAGGCAGACTAAGGGGACCCCCCAGGCACTATAGTTAAATACATTTTTCTTGTTGCACTTTAACCTTTTCCCGCCCGCACGGCGAGTTTTTACGGCCATAATGTGGCTCTGAATTGCCGGAAGGGCATCTATATATGGCCTCCAGGCCACTGGGGGCTGCGCAAGCGGCACCGGCGGTGTGCGTGCACACTTGTCGAGTCAGTCAGGTGCCGATGCGCGTGCCAGTAATCAGTGCATATTTATATCATTGTTCGCTGTATAAATGTGAATGGTCCCAAAAATGTGTCAAAAGTGTCCGATGTGTCCGCCGCAATATCGTAGTCCTGACAAAAATCGCAGATCGCCGCCATTACTAGTAAAAAAAAATAATAATAATAAAAAATCATTATTCTATCCCCTATTTTGTAGACGCTATAACGTTTGTGCAAACCAATCACTCTACGCTGATTGCGATTTTTATGTAGAAGAATACATATCGGACTAAACTGAGAATTTTTTTTTATTGGATATTTATTATAGCAAAAAGTAAAACATTTTGTTTTTTTTCAAAATTGTCGCTCTATTTTTGTTTATAGCGCAAAAAATAAAAACCGCAGAGGTGATCAAATACCACCAAAAGAAATCTCTATTTGTGAGAAAAAAAGGACGCCAATTTTGTTTGGGATCCACGTCGCACGACCGCGCAATTGTCTTTCAAAGCGTGACAGTGCTGAAAGCTGAAATTTCACCTGGGCAGGAAGGGGGTATATGTGCCCAGTAAGCAAGTGGTTAAGGATCATTAAAATCACTGCTCCTGAAAAAACTATTATTTTTAAACTTTTTTTTTGCATTGATACATGTCCCCCCGGGGGAGTACCCGGACCCCCATACCCCTTTATTGACCAACTACTTGCATATAAGCCTTCAAAATGGGCACTTTTGATTTCTCCTGTTTGGCTCCCATAGACCTCAATGGGGTTCAATGTTTGGGGCAGAACTTTTCCCCTGTTAGGCCCCATACACACGAGAGGATCCATCCGCTGGAATTGATCCGCGGACCGGCTCCAGCAGATAGATCCCCTGGTGTGTACACTCCAGCGGATCTGTTTCCGCAGATTTTTATCCCCTGGGATGGATTTCAAGCGGATAAAAATTTGAAGACATGCTTTCAAATCTATCCGCTTGAATCCATCCCAACGGATTGATCCGCTGGTCTGTACAGAGTCACCGGATCAATCTGTCCGAAGGGATCCCCGCATGCGTCGTAATGATTCGACGCATGCGTGGAATTCCTTATATGACAGCGTCGCGCACGTCGCCGCGTCATCATCGCGGCGACGGCGTGACACGTCATCGCGATGGGATTTCGGCGCGGATTTCGATCCGATGGTGAGTACACTCCATCGGATCAAAATCCTCGAGAGAATTTATCCGCGGAAACGGTCCGGTGGACCGTATACGCGGATAAATTCTTTCGTGTGTATGGGGCCTTAGGGAGATTTGCTGCAAACTGAACAGAAACGGTGTTTGGCCCATGTCTAATCAGGATTAGTGGAGCAACCATTGCTGATATATTTTTAAGACTTTTTTCACCCTATGGCATTCGGTTTCCTTACCCCCACACATTTTTGACGCAAACGCATGTGGCATTAAAGGAGTTGTAAAGGTAAAAAAAAATTCCCTAAATATCTTCCTTTACCTTAGTGCAGTCCTCCTTCACTTACCTCATCCTTCCATTTTGCTTTTAAATGTCCTTATTTCTTCTGAGAAATCCTCACTTCCTGTTCTGTCTGTAACTACACACAGTAATGCGAGGCTTTCTCCCTGGTGTGGAGTGTCGTGCTGGCCCCCTCCCTTGGACTACAGTAGAGTCAGGACGCCCACAAACACACAGCTCCTTTCTCTATCTGCAACGTAGAGAGCGTCCTGACTCTCCTGTCGTCCAAGGGAGGGGGCGAGCATGACACTCCACACCAGGGAGAAAGCCTCGCATTACTGTGTGGAGTTACAGACAGAAGAACAGGAAGTGAGGAATTCTCAGAAGAAATAAGGACATTTAAAAGCAAAATGGAAGGATGAGGTAAGTGAAGGAGGACTGCACTAAGGCAAAGGAAGCTATTTAGGGAAAAAAAATGTACCTTTATGCAGCGCTTACCCTCGAAGGAGCCGCTGGTTGATTTGGGATCGGCGTATTAAGTTACCAAATTCTTCTGTCTAGGGGTGATACTTGTGAGTGTGGGCAAAAGAACAAGTGTCCAGCCGGTAGCGTGATTTTCAAAGCTTTATTCCAAGGCCAACCTCAACAGGACACAGAGTAGAGGAAGAGGTTTATGAGAAGGAAGAACTTGTAGCATCAGGCCTTGGATATCAAAAAGCATAGAGAGCAAGCCTGCTCCCAGCACAGATGATTCAAAACGTCGCCACCCTCGCCAGGGTGGGTAAGTGCCCTTTGGACAGGCAATTAGCTTTAACCTGGCTGCCAAAAGGTCACTCGCAATAATCAGATCACTGGGAGGAAATAATGCCTCTGCCACAGGCGTAGTAAATTTTCTCAGTATAATCGGAGTATAAGGATAGCGAATCCTCCCAGTACATATATCTTATTCTATAGGATCAGGGCCGCCATCAGGGGGGTACAGGCAGTACACCTGTAAGGGGCCCGGATGGCAACCCCCTTAAAAATTTTTTTTTTGTTTTAGGGGTCCGGAGGCCCACAGGGCCCAATATGGCAACTCCCCTTTTTTTATTTATTTTTTATAAAAAAAAAATATATATATTTTTTTATATATTATTAATTAAAGGGCCAATTTTTTTTTAGAGGTACGGGGGGCCCGGAGATCCCCAGGGCCCCGGATGACAACCCCCCTTTTTTTTTTATAAAAAAAATAATATTTTTTATATATCTTTTTATTTATTATATATATATATATATATATATATATATATATATATATATATATATATATATATATATATATATATATATATATACACACATACATACATATATATATATGTATATGTATGTATATATATTTATTATTATTATTATTATTATTATTAAAGGGCCCCGGATGGCAACCCCCCTTTTTTTTTATAAAAAAAATAATATTTTTTATATATCTTTTTATTTATTATATATATATATATATATACACACACACATACATATATATATGTATATGTATGTATATATATTTATTATTATTATTATTATTATTATTATTATTAAAGGGCCCCCGGATGGCAACCCCCCTTTTTTTATAAAAAAAAAAAAACTTTTTTTTTTTTTAATATATATATATATATATATATATATATATATATATATATATATATATATATATATATATATATATATATATATATATATATATATATATATATATATTTTTTATTAAAGGGCTCAGAGGTCCCCAGGGCCCCATGTGGCAAAACCCCCTTTTTTTAAAAAAAATATTTTTTTTTATTTTTTTTTTTATATATATATTTTTTTTATTTTTTTATTAAAGGGTTGTACTGGTCTTTCAGAAGAGGTGGGTCTTCAGTTTTTTTCCTAAAAACCCGATGGTTTTCTTCCAAGCAGATGGTCGTGGGTAGAGCATTCCAGAGCCGTGGTCCTTGCATGGCCTCAGCCGGGCGGGCCATGAGGATGGGGCCCGTGGATGCACGCACCCTGAAGGTGGATGCCGCACCTGGATCTCGGGCCCCGTAGACTACCCAAAAAAATACCCCCCGCCAGCATGCCCAAAGAGGGAAACTCCTCCGATTGGCTGCTGGGGGAGGATGGTTCTGTCAGAACCCCTATAGCGCCAACTGTTGCCCAGGGGTGGCAACGCACCCCTGGACACACAGACTGACCCAGGAGGCAGTCCTGAACTGGCAACAGCACAAACTAACAATCAGTGAATGGGAGCAACTGAAATCTCCCATTCCCCACTAACTTTAGCGTAACGCCCTACTAATTTTAAGAGGGGGGCGCTACATTTACAACCCCTTTAACCACTTGAGACCCGCGCTATTGACAAAAGACGTCAACAGCACGGTTCTCAGGTGCCAAGTGGACGTCTTTGGACGTCATTTGAAAGCATTACCCGCGCGCGCCACTGGGGGGCGCGCGGCGGGTAACCACTGTGCCGCCGCATCGCTGGGGAGTCGATGCGTGTACCTGGTGGCCGCGATGTCCGCCGGGTACACGCGATCGTCGGTGACACAGCCGGTAACAGCAGGGACGTGGAGCTCTGTGTGTAAACACAGAGCTCCACGTGCTGTTAGAGGAGAGGAGACCGATCTGTGTCCCTTGTACATAGAGACACAGCATCGGTCACCTCCCCCAGTCACCCCCCTCCCCCCACACAGTTAGAACACACCCAGGATACACATTTAACCCCTCCCTCACCCCCTAGTGTTAACCCCTTCCCTGCCAGTCACATTTATACAGTAATTAGTGCATTGTTATAGCACTGATCGCTGTATAAATGTGAATGGTCCCAAAATTGTGTCAAAAGTGTCCGATACGTCCGCCGCAATATCGCAGTCCCAATAAAAATCGCAGATCGCCGCCATTACTAGTAAAAAAAAAAAAAAAATAATGAAAAAAAAAATCATAATTCTGTTCCCCATTTTGTAGGCGCTATAACTTTTGCGCAAACCAGTCGCTTATTGCGATTTTTTTTTTTTTTACAAAAATACGTCGAAAAATACGTATCGGCCTTAACTGAGAATTTTTTTTTATTTTTTTTTTTAAATTGGGATATTTATTATAGCAACAAGTAAAAAAAAATATTTTTTTTTTAAATTGTCGCTCTTTTTTTGTTTATAGCGCAAAAAATAAAAACCGCAGAGGTGATCAAATACCACCAAAATAAAGCTCTATTTGTGGGGAAAAAAAGGACGTCAATTTTGTTTGGGAGCCACGTTGCACGACCGCGCAAATGTCAGTTAAAGCGACGCAGTGCCGGAAGCTGAAATTTCGCCTGGGCACGAAGGGGGTTTATGTGCCCAGTAAGCAAGTGGTTAAAGCAGCCCATTCTAAAATGGTAAGGGGACAAAACAATAGACATGCATCTTTTCAACTTAGAGCACCGCAATGATCAAAATATGTTTCTTCTTATTTTATTTTTTTGCAATGACAATTTTTCCTTTAAAAAAGTGGAGCATTCCTTTAAATTTAAATATGTCATTCATCACAAATTTAGAAGAGAGGGGTCATTACGTGGGAGACAAGCAGTTAAGGGAGGGACCGTCTGCCACTTCACTTAACGAGGTGACTAAAGATGGAGCAAGTTACTCATTGACAACTTTAACTGCAAAGCAACATGCGTCTTGCAACAGTATTTTATAGTAATCCATTTCCCCCGGCCTTTTTTACCGTCATGGATTTGACAGAACAAGAGCCTCTTAAGGCGACCCCTGACCCCCATCAAATGTCACTTTTCAAGAGAGCAGCATGTTACAATAAAAAAACTCATTTTCCACGACTGCACTTGAGACTCCAGAAATACGCCCCATTGCGTATGGCGTATGGGGAGATTTATTTTAACCCTTTCCTTCCCAGAGCTGCTTTTGTGTTCAGCCACTTAACCTCCGGAAAGATTTTGACCAGGCCACTTTTTTCTATTTAGCACTACGCTACTTTAACTGGTAATTGCGCTGTCATGCAACACTGTACCAAAATTAAATTTATATCATTTTCTTTCACACAAATATATAATATATAAATATATATATAAATCCCCCAAAAATTTATAAAAAAAATATTATTTTCCTCAGTTTAGGCCGAAACGTATTCTTCTACCTATTTTTGGTAAAAAAAAAATTCGCAATAAGCGTTTATCGGTTGGTTTGCGCAAAATTTATAGCGTTTACAAAATAGGGGATAGTTTTATTGCATTTTTATTAGTTTTTTTTTTTTTACTACTAATGGTGGCGATCAGCGATTTTTTTCGTGACTGCGACATTATGGCGGACACTTCGCACAATTTTGACACATTTTTGGGACCATTGTAATTTTCACAGCAAAAAATGCATTTAAAATGCATTCTTTATTGTGGAAATGACAGTTGCAGTTTGTGAGTTAACCACAGGGGGCGCTGAAGGGGTTATGTTTCACCTAGTGTGTGTTTACAACTGTAGGGGGGTGTGGCTGTAGGAGTGACGTCATCGATTGTGTCTCCCTATAAAAGGGATGACACAATCGATGCAGCCGCCACAGTGAAGCCGTGGTTACATACGCCTCTCCCCATTCTTCAGTTCCGGGGACCGATCGCGGGACCCCAGCGGCGATTGGGTCCGCGGGTCTCGGTCCCGAAGCTTCCGAACGGGTCGCGGGCGCGCGCCCGCGACCCACGGCTGGGTAGATGTAAAGGACGCACCATTACGTCCATCTGCCCAGCCGTGCCATTCTGCCGATGTATATCGTCGTGCGGCGGTCGTTAAGTGGTTAAAAACGTGGGCTCCAGAGCATTTTTCTTGATGAGAAAAATGGGCATAAAAAAATTAAAACCTGCTGTATTTTTTTCTCGTTGTTTTTCTCGTCGTGAAAAACGGTCGTGTGTAGGCTTTAACGAAGGAGAAAAAACATGTATGCTCAGAAGCAAGTTATGAGAAGGGAAATTTGCATAATCAGCCCAAAGGGTGGCGCCATTCGAATGGAACTTCCCCTTTATAGTGCCGTCGTACGCGTGGTACGTCACCGCCCTTTGCTAGAGCATTTTTTTTCACGATCGTGTGTAGGCAAGGCAGGCTTGAGAGGAATCACGTCCAGAAAAACTTTGTTTTTTTCCATGACATGAAAAAAGGTTGTGTGCACGTGGCATTAATTTCTGTTATAAAATTTTGCAAATAAATAATCTTTCTTCAGAAATTGCCAAAATGTATTTTGCTACATTTCCTAGGTAAAAAATAAGCCAAATGCTTGTATATTATTTAGTCTGTGTTGCCCATACACACGATCTGACTTTTTGACAACTATTGTCCGACGGACCTGTTTTAGCGGACAATCCGACCGTGTGTACGCTCCATCGGACAAATGTTTTGTGTTTTTCATCGGACAAATGTTCGCTGTGAAAACAGACAAACTTTCCAGCAACAATGAAGCAAAATCCGATCGTGCGTACACAAGTCCATTGGACTAAAGTCCAAAGTACAAACACGCATGCTTAGAACCAATGCTAAACATCAGCCAACAAAAGCAGAAGTTGCCCAAAGGGTGGCGGTAAAGAGCAGAAAAAACACGTGATTTGGTGAAAGTTGGCTGAAAAAGTCCTGCCATATGTATGCATACCAAGTTCACGGCCAGCACCCCTTCGGACAAAAATCCACAGAAAAGTCCAATGGAAGTCCAATCATTTGTATGAGGCTTAAGGCTGGGTTCACACTAGAGAATGCAGCTGCTACCATTAGAGATCCAATGCGTCTTCATTCACCGTTTCAGGTCCTATTTCAGCCCGAATTTTGGGCTGAATTCGGACCTGAAACAGACCAAAAGCCACTGTGGAGATATGTGAAATGGCTCCATAGAGAGCTGGTCACAGTATCCTGCTATACAAATTGGATGTGGCCAATTGGATTGGGCTTTGTTGCCCTTCTCTGGACTCGCTCCAGTTCCAGCATATTCTTCCTGAGGACTATTGTCCATACTTCAGGTGCGGACGGACCAGAGTCTTGTAGAGTGGGAGAATTATTGTTTTATCTCTGGAGTTAAAAAGGAGTTGTAAAGGTACAATTTTTTTTTTCCTAAATAGCTTCCTTTACCTTGGTGCAGTCCTCCTTCACTTACCTCATCCTTCCATTTTGCTTTTAAATGTCCTTATTTCTTCTGAGAAATCCTCACTTCCTGTTCTTCTGTTTGCAACTCCACACAGTAATGCAAGGCTTTCTCCCTGGTGTGAAGTGTCGTGCTCGCCCCCTCCCTTGGACTACTGGAGAGTCAGGACGCGCTCTATGTTGCAGATAGAGAAAGGAGCTGTATGTTAGTGGGTGTCCTGACTCTCCTGTAGTCCAAGGGAGGGGGCAAGCACGACGCTCCACACCAGGGAGAAAGCCTTGCATTACTGTGTGTAGTTATAGACAGGCGAACAGGAAGTGAGGATTTCTCAGAAGAAATAAGGACATTTAAAAGCAAAATGGAAGGATGAGGAAAGTGAAGGAGGACTGCACTAAGGTAAAGGAAGCTATTTAGGGGAAAAAAATTACCTTTTCAACTCCTTTAACCACTTCCATACCGGGCTTTTGCACACACATCCATACCAGGCCTATTCTGGCACTTCTCTCCTACATGTACAAATCATATTTTTTTTGCTAGAAAATTACACAGAACCCCCAAACATTATATATGTTTTTTTAGCAGACACCCTAGGGAATAAAACGACGGTCATTGAAACGTTTTATCTTGCACGCCATTTGCGCAATAATTTTTCAAACGCCTTTTTTTTGGAAAAAAATTGTTTCATGAATTAAAAAATAAACAAAACAGTAAAGTTAGCCCAATTTTTTTGTAAAATATGAAAGATGATGTTACACCGAGTAAATAGATACCTAACATGTCACGCTTTAAAATTGCGCACACTCATGGAATGGCGCCAAACTTCGGTACTTAAAAATCTCCATAGGCAACGCTTTGAATTTTTTTACAGGTTACCAGTTTAGATTTACAGAGGAGATCTAGTGCTAGAATTGTTGCTGGCACTCTAACGCACGCGGCGATACCTCACATATGTGGTTTTAATGGCGTTTACATATGTCGGCGGGACTTGCGTGTGCGTTCGCTTCTGCGCGCGAGCTACTGGGGACAGGGGCGTTAAAAAATTTTTTTTTTATTTCTTTTCTTTTTTTTACATATTTCTTTCTTTTTTTACACTTTTTTTTTATTTTATTTTTTTTATTATCACTTTTATTCCTATTACAAGGAATGTAAACATCCCTTGTAATAGGAATGTGTGTGACAGGTACTCTTTATGGAGAGATGCGGGGTCAATAAGACCGCACATCTCTCCTCCAGGCTGGAAAGCATGAAATCGGTGAAAAAAAATTCACCGATCTCATGCTTACGGTTGCTTAGCAGCCGCAATTGCGGCTTTGTTTACTTACGGGGACCCGGGCGTGACGTCATCACATCGCGCCCGGGTCCTCCGACGGTCATAGAGATGACTGGTGACCATCTGGTCACCAGTCATCTCTATGCTTCCTGCCAGCGCCGGACGATTCGATCTCCGGGCCCCCGATGGCACGGGAGAGCCCGGAGAAGCACCGGATGGCGGCGGGAGGGGGGGGGGGGATGTCCCCTCCCGCCACCTGTAAGAACGATCTAGTGGCGGAATCGCCGCTATGATCGTTCTTACGTTGTGCAGAATCGCCGGCAGGCATCATTCAGATATCCACCCGCAAAGCCCAGGATGTCATATGACGTCCTCCTGGATCGAGGAGGGGTTCCTGCCACCGTCATTTCACAATGACGCGGTAAGGAAGTGGTTAATCCCCTTTTTAATGCATGCCATTGCCATTGCTGAGCCTACTAGGACCTACCAGGTCCTTTTTCATCCTAGATTCCCCCAGAGGTTCTTCCCCAATGAGTAGATTGCATTCGTATTTTTGCCACCCAAATTTTAATTTTTTTCTACATTAAACCTCATTTGCCATGTAGTTGCCCACCCTATTAATTTGTTCAGATCTTCTTGCAAGGTTTCCACATCCTGCGTAGACGTTATTGCCCTGCTTAGCTTCGTATCGTCCGCAAATACAGAGATTTAACTGTTTATCCCCATCCTCCAGGTCGTCTATGAATAAATGAAATAGGATTGGTACTATAAGTGGAATCAAATAGCCCCAGGCAACTTGGATCGGCTTTGAATAGACTGTACTCTATTGTTCCACTTTTAGAGCTGCCCTCCTAGAAATGTTATCACAAAGCCAAAAAACTTTCAAGGGAATGTGTCACTATGCAAATTCTTGTCTGCGAAGCCTCTGACGGAAGCAGCCATACTAAGCTAAAAAAGTGAATCTAGACAAGTGAACAGTTTATTTGTTCTTTTCATTGGTCTGAACTGGATGGACGTACTTATGTAAAAATTGTCATAGCTGGAATTCTTCTTTAACCCATTACTAACCAAGAACACTGCAGCTGTGTACACCATTTCTCCATAACGGGTGGATGGTGCCTGGGGTTGGAAGGGGCTGTGCCATCATCTACAAGGGAATGGCGAGAGGATAGATTGTGATACAAATAGATAAAAGCCGGAAGCGAGCTCCATGAGAGAAAACATGAAGGAAAAAATATTGGAAAACCAGCGGGGAGGAGAGGAAGAAGATGAGTCCCGGCTATAACAAAAAACAAAGAGAATTCGGCTTCATGTGGAGCTCAACGTGAGACCATAAATGACCCGCTGGGACCAGATATCATCTCTCCAATGGCTCAACAAAGGCAGATCAACTCAACATTCACAAATCTACAATTTGGAAAAAATATCACAATTAGGTCGCCTTCACATCTACAGCAGGCCTTGCCAAACCACTGAAAGCAATTTGCTGTGCATCTCTTTTCAGAGGTTGTTTGACAGACACTGATTTAACCTCTTGTGGACCAACCAATGCACATGTAGCACCCTCTTTTCATAGGTAGGTGCTAGAGGTGCGGATTTTTTGTGATAGCTGCCAGGCAAGTAAATTTAGTCAGGCCTATGCTGCATGCTAGGCCTGTTTGTTTTGATCTGGGGGCAGTGGGTGTGACCACTAGGGATGAGCTTCGAGTTAGAGTCAAACTCATATTCGACTCGAACATTGCCTGTTCGGCGAACACCGAACAATTAGGGGTGTTCGCGGCAAATTCGAAAAGCCGCGGAACACCCTGTTAAAGTCTATGTGAGAAATCTAAAGTGCTATTTTTAAAGGCTAATGTGCAATTTATTGTCCTAAAAAGTGTTTGGGGACCTGGGTCCTGTCCCAGGGGACATGTATCAATGCAAAAAAAAGTATTAAAAACGGCCGTTTTTTCGGGAGCAGTGAATTTAATAATGCTAAAAGTGAAACAATAAAAGTGAAATATTACTTTAAATTTCGTACCTAGGGGGGGTGTAAAGTTAGCATGTAAAATAGCGCATGTTTCCCCGTACATAGAACTGTCCCTGCACAAAGTGTCATTTCTGAAAGGAAAAAAAGTATTTTAAAACCGGACTTGCGGCTATAATGAATTGTCGGCTCTGGCAATTCAGAGAGAATTCATTCATTAAAAAAAAAAAAAATAGCGTGGGGGTCCCCCCAAATTCCATTACCAGGCCCTTCAGGTCTGGAATGGATATTAAGGGGAACCCCGCCGTCAATTAAAAAAAATTACGTGGGGTTCCCCCCAAATATCCATTCCAGACCCTTCAGGTCTGGTGTGGATATTAAGGGGAACTCCACCCCAAATGGAAAAAAAAATGGCGTGGAGTTCCCCAAAAAATTCACACCAGACCCCTTATCCGAGCACGTTAACCTGGCCGGCCGCAGAAAAGAGAGGGGGACAGAGTGCGGCCCTCTCCGGAACCGTACCAGGCCACATGCCCTCAACATGGGGAGGATGTCCCCATGTTGATGGGGACAAGGGCCTCATCCCCACAACCCTTGTCCGGTGGTTGTGGGGGTCTGCGGGCGGGGGGTTATCAGAATCTGGAAGACACCTTTAACAAAGGGGACCCCCAGATCCTGGCCCCCCCTATGTGAATTGGTAATGGGGTACATTTCACGAAGGAAGTGTAAATAGTTGGAAAAAACACACACACACACACACACACACACCGTAGAAAAAAGTCCTGTGGCGGCTGCATCGATCATGTAATCCCTTTTATAGGGATACACGATCGATGACGTCAGACCTACAGCTACACCCCCCTACAGTTGTAAACACACACTAGGTGAAACATAACTCCTTCAGCACCCCCTGTGGTTAACTCCCAAACTGCAACTGTCATTTTCACAATAAACAATGCAATTTAAATGCATTTTTTGCTGTGAAAATGACAATGGTCCCAAAAAGGTCAAAATTGTCCGAAGTGTCCGCCATAATGTCGCAGTCACGAAAAAAAAAAAAAATCGCTGATCGCCGCCATTAGTAGTAAAAAAATAATAATAAAAATGCAATAAAACTATCCCCTATTTTGTAAACGCTATAAATTTTGCGCAAACCAATCGATAAACGCTTATTGCGATTTTTTTTTACCAAAAATAGGTAGAAGAATACGTATCGGCCTAAACTGAGGAAAAAAAAATTTGGGAGCCACGTCGCACGACCGCGCAATTGTCTGTTAAAGTGACGCAGTGCCAAATCGCAAAATCTGGCCTGGGCATTTAGCTGCCTAAAGGTCCGGGGCTTAAGTGGTTAATGGGGTTCTAAAGTTCACACAAACATTTGGTGTGTTCGCAAGTTCTGGTGCGAACCGAACAGGGGGGTGTTCGGCTCATCCCTAGTGACCACCTGTGTTTCAGTTCTTGGGCGCCTCCCCTGCTTCCAGGGAGAATGTTCTGGAAGATGGGCAGGGCTGGGAATTAAAGTGGCAGGGAGCTCAGCGAGCGCCTCAGTGGAGGAGTTTGGGAGCTGGGAGGGAGCCTCATCCTCACACGGTCATGGAGGAGGTATCCTGGAACAGAGGTGCTGGAGAAGCAATTAGTACGCATGTTCGGTTAGGTTCTGCACCATGGACAGGGCAAGAGAAGGTCGTGAGTGAGGCACAGTGGATATCTGGAGGAGGCATGCCAGGGGAGCTGGGTGCAAGGCCAGAGGAAAGATTGTGTGGTTTGGTGTCAAATCGATGTGGCCTGCGGGCACAGGATTTGCAAGTCGGGCTAGCTGGGATCAGTGGTCCAGTGTCCACCAACAAACTCAAGCTGCTAAACAACTAGGCCGCAAGAAGGGGTACTGCAGGCCCCTGGCCTATTAACAAGTCAGCAAGTTCAGCAAGCACCTGGGACCATTTAGAGTGATCCCTGGTGTAATTTGAAGATGATGGGGCGGAGAAACTAGCATTGCACAGTGAAGTTTTGTGCAGGAGGTGAAGAGTCCTGGGAGTTATGCCGCGTACACACGACCGTTTTTCATGATGAGAAAAATGCAATTTTTTTAATTGGTCGTGAAAAACGGTTCTGTGTATGCTCCAGAGTATTTTTCTCAACGAGAAAAATGCCCATTAAAAATGTAGAACCTGCTCTATTTTTTCTCATCGTTTTTCACGTCATGAAAATCGGTCGTGTGTGCGCTTTAACGAGGGGGGGGGGGAAACGCGCATGCTCAGAAGCAAGTTATGAGACAGGAGCGCTCGTTCTGGTAAAACGAGCGTTTGTAATGGAGATAGCACATTCGTCACGCTGTAACGGACTGAAAAGCTCGAAGACTGAAAAGCGCGAATCGTTCAGATATCCCTGCACAAAGTCAAGGATGTCATATGATGGCCGGCGGGCGGGAAGTGGTTAAAACGCGCTTTTTTTCCAGAGTATTTTCTGGGTATTTGTATTATTTGCTCAAAGGGAAATGGCGCTGCTATCTTGGTACTAGGCTGAATCGCACTAAATTATGGCAATTGATTATTCAAATTAGATATATGGTGTTGGGTTCCTCCCTGTGGTTAAGCTCATGTATATAGCCACCAATAGGATAAAAGGTCCCCCTTTTTATTGATGTGCGGTAAGGGTCCGCCAAAATGTCCTATTATATATGATGGTCCTATATTGCCTTCAGAGGTCAGTAATTACTATTTGTTGAGGGGAACCGAGAAGGGAAAAAATAAAAAATGACAAAATAAAAGTCCAATATATGTGAGGAACAGGTTAAAGCTTCTGCGTCCTTTTGACAGTTAAAATTTAGGAGTATCACCTGGGTAAGGATCTATACCCCGTATTCACAATTCCCCAATGATGTGAGCTATAAAAGTATAACCACTCATATGGTAGGAGAGAGTGTGATTAGTACACATAAAGTATTAAATCTAGTAGAATATGTATCGATGGCTCAAAGATAGATGTGGTGTGTTTTTAGCTATACTGCTTTAGGCTTAAATAAGATTAGTATTGCTCACCAGCCGTGATAAATGATATACCTTCAAACAATGTGACAAAAATAAATATATAAAAATTCATCAACCAGTTAGTTAAAGTGCTATGTGCTAATGCCTCCTATTTGTGAAGTATGTGCCTGCTGAGTACCCTCAGGTAGCAAAATAAAAAATAAGATTGAAAATGAAAATCCAAAAAAGTAAAAATATTAGAACAGTCCCGTGACTTGTGAGTTCCTCAATTGGTGAGTGTATTCAAATGTTTCAAAAACCAGTTCAAACAAAAATATTTTGAGAATTAACTCTGGCCATCTCTTGTAGAAATTCAAAACAAAACAAAACAAAACAAGAGACAATAAACAATGTCTATAGAAGCCGTGCAGACCTCTCTTCAGGTGGATTGCTTGCTACAATTCCCAGCTGATGTACCAAAAAACAGTTCAAACGAAAAATGTAAATTATTATAATAAAGGTTATCTCTGGCCGTATCTTGTAAGGATTCAAGATAAACACAAGACACTGTCTCAAGAAGCCGTGCAGTTCTCAATTCAGATTAGTTATACCAAACATTCCCCAGCTGGTGCATACGGTAAAAACATTTAGAACTGTTGCAAATCACTTTCCCGTGTTATCTCTCTGGTATAGCTGACGATTTTCCCCCCAATGTGTCCCCACTCACCGGACAGACGTCCCCTCAAGGGGGTGTAGAGCTTGTCTGAATTAGCTTCAGTTGGCTATCAGATGGTTACCTCTCTTGTCGGTCTGATCCGGGGCGGCGTTTTCTTCATATGTAATATGTTGTTTCTCTTGGGGTAGTGATTGTATAGAAGAACAAAAAAATATATATCCACATGGGAAAGTACGTTTGTAACTGCTGATCGTTTGTATCTCAAAAGGAAGTCAGCTCAAATGTACTATTAAATAAAAAACCTTAAAAATGCATTAGAAAAAAATAAAAAATATAATTTGAAATGCCGTTTAAGGTGGTGGTGGTTATAAACCAAATTCCAATGGCCCTCCTTGCTGCACAATACACGGGTCTCAAGGGCCAGTTCGGTGCGGTAGCCTAAGCACGTGTGGCTGTTTGCGCTCCACAGCCCCGCTGTCCGTACCCGGATGTGTCTAATGGCGTTCCGTACTTGCGTGTGACGTGGTAGAAGCTAAGTCACCTGACTAGTTTCGTCAATGGACTTTTTCAAAGGCGATAGCTAACTCTCACTTCACACTGAATTTTATACACTACTCGGCAGCACATTCCCTCCCATTGTGGGAGTGGCAGTATTTCCACAGTCCAATTAGAGAACTAGGTTGCATTGCGGAGTGCAACCTAGTTCTCTAATTGGACTGTGGAAATACTGCCACTCCCACAATGGGAGGGAATGTGCTGCCGAGTAGTGTATAAAATTCAGTGTGAAGTGAGAGTTAGCTATCGCCTTTGAAAAAGTCCATTGACGAAACTAGTCAGGTGACTTAGCTTCTACCACGTCACACGCAAGTACGGAACGCCATTAGACACATCCGGGTACGGACAGCGGGGCTGTGGAGCGCAAACAGCCACACGTGCTTAGGCTACCGCACCGAACTGGCCCTTGAGACCCGTGTATTGTGCAGCAAGGAGGGCCATTGGAATTTGGTTTATAACCACCACCACCTTAAACGGCATTTCAAATTATATTTTTTATTTTTTTCTAATGCATTTTTAAGGTTTTTTATTTAATAGTACATTTGAGCTGACTTCCTTTTGAGATACAAACGATCAGCAGTTACAAACGTACTTTCCCATGTGGATATATATTTTTTTGTTCTTCTATACAATCACTACCCCAAGAGAAACAACATATTACATATGAAGAAAACGCCGCCCCGGATCAGACCGACAAGAGAGGTAACCATCTGATAGCCAACTGAAGCTAATTCAGACAAGCTCTACACCCCCTTGAGGGGACGTCTGTCCGGTGAGTGGGGACACATTGGGGGGAAAATCGTCAACTATACCAGAGAGATAACACGGGAAAGTGATTTGCAACAGTTCTAAATGTTTTTACCGTATGCACCAGCTGGGGAATGTTTGGTATAACTAATCTGAATTGAGAACTGCACGGCTTCTTGAGACAGTGTCTTGTGTTTATCTTGAATCCTTACAAGATACGGCCAGAGATAACCTTTATTATAATAATTTACATTTTTCGTTTGAACTGTTTTTTGGTACATCAGCTGGGAATTGTAGCAAGCAATCCACCTGAAGAGAGGTCTGCACGGCTTCTATAGACATTGTTTATTGTCTCTTGTTTTGTTTTGTTTTGTTTTGAATTTCTACAAGAGATGGCCAGAGTTAATTCTCAAAATATTTTTGTTTGAACTGGTTTTTGAAACATTTGAATACACTCACCAATTGAGGAACTCACAAGTCACGGGACTGTTCTAATATTTTTACTTTTTTGGATTTTCATTTTCAATCTTATTTTTTATTTTGCTACCTGAGGGTACTCAGCAGGCACATACTTCACAAATAGGAGGCATTAGCACATAGCACTTTAACTAACTGGTTGATGAATTTTTATATATTTATTTTTGTCACATTGTTTGAAGGTATATCATTTATCACGGCTGGTGAGCAATACTAATCTTATTTAAGCCTAAAGCAGTATAGCTAAAAACACACCACCACATCTATCTTTGAGCCATCGATACATATTCTACTAGATTTAATACTTTATGTGTACTAATCACACTCTCTCCTACCATATGAGTGGTTATACTTTTATAGCTCACATCATTGGGGAATTGTGAATACGGGGTATAGATCCTTACCCAGGTGATACTCCTAAATTTTAACTGTCAAAAGGACGCAGAAGCTTTAACCTGTTCCTCACATATATTGGACTTTTATTTTGTCATTTTTTATTTTTTCCCTTCTCGGTTCCCCTCAACAAATAGTAATTACTGACCTCTGAAGGCAATATAGGACCATCATATATAATAGGACATTTTGGCGGACCCTTACCGCACATCAATAAAAAGGGGGACCTTTTATCCTATTGGTGGCTATATACATGAGCTTAACCACAGGGAGGAACCCAACACCATATATCTAATTTGAATAATCAATTGCCATAATTTAGTGCGATTCAGCCTAGTACCAAGATAGCAGCGCCATTTCCCTTTGAGCAAATAATACACATATTCTAGCACCCACAATAGAGGGTATTTACAGGGAGGCTGCAGCTTTTATCTATTCAGTCCTAGCGCGGAAATATTCAATCAATCGATTTTCTGGGTATTGCAGAGCATTGGCCAGGGTATTGCAGAGTATTGGCCAGGGTATTGCAGAGTATTGGCAGGGGTATCGCGGAGTATTGGCAGGGGTATTGCAGGGTATTGCGGAGTATTGGCCGGGGTATTACAGAGTATTGGCTGGGGTATTGCGGAGTATTTGTCGAGGTATTCCGGAGTATTGGCCAGGGCATTGCGGAGTATTGGCCGGGGTATTGCGGAGTATTGGACAGGGTATTGCAGAGTATTGGCAGGGCTATTGTGGAGTATTGGCAGGGGTATTGCGGAGTATTGGCCGGGGTATTGCGGAGTATTGGACAGGGTATTTCAGAGTATTGGCAGGGCTATTGTGGAGTATTGGCAGGGGTATTGCGGAGTATTGGACGGGGTATTGCAGAGTATTGGCAGGGCTATTGTGGAGTATTGGCAGGGGTATTGCAGAGTGCTGGCAGGGGTATTGCAGAGTGCTGGCAGGGGTATTGCAGAGTACTGGCAGGGGTATTGCAGAGTACTGGCAGGGGTATTGGACAGTATTGGCAAGATATTGGACAGTATTGCAGGGATGGCTGAGTATGGATGGCTGGATCTGTGACTGCAATTGTCACAGATCCAGCCCACTGCGCTGCTGACACCCGCTCTTTCCCTCTCACACTGTACCAATCGGTACAGAGAGGGGAGGGAGGAAAATTACGCCGGTTTGTTTATAAGTGATCGCTCCGTCATTGGACGGAGCGATCACGTGGTAAACGACTGCTATCAGCAGCAATTTACCGCAATCCGTGATGCGCCGGGTCCTTCGACCCGGCGGTCACGGACACTCCTGTGTGCGCCCAGAGTTAACAAACCGCCCTGTAGACGTATTTTGTCTATGGGCGGGTCGTTAAGTTTTTAAAATCATTTTTTTTGCTAGAAATTACATAGAACCCTCAAACATTGTATATATTTGTTTCTAACACCCTAGAGAATAAAATCTTGAAGGACTTCAGCATCCAACCAGATTACTGTACTCCCCAAGATGGCCGCCAAGTTAGGAGACATTTCCTTCTCATTGGACTACTAACCTGGAGGGATGGCATGGTGCCACCTTCAAGTTGGAGGTAGTACTGCAGTCTGTGCCTGCCTACAGTGGGGAAAATAATAATTTGATCCCCTGCAGATTTTTTAAGTTTGCCCACTTACAAAGAAATAAAGGGTTTATAATTTGTATCATATGTGTATATTAACCACTTAAGGACCAAGCCTCTTTCTAAGATTTGGTGTTTACAAGTTAAAAACAGTTTTTTTTTGCTAGAAAATTACTAAAAACATTATATATACAGTAAAACTTTGGACCGCAAGAATAATTTGTTCCAGAAACATGCTTGTAATCCAAAGCAAATTTTTCCATAAGAAATAATGGAAACTCATATGATTCGTTCCACAACCATTTATTCATAAGTCCGTCAGTTTGGAGATGGACGGCAATAGAGAGAAGCGGATCGCCTCCGCTGCTGCCGACAGCTCCGGTAAGCGGCGGAGGGCACCAGAAAGCGGCGGTGGGGGGGCTTTTCCTGCCTTCGATAAAAGTGATCTTGCAGTGTATCCGCCACAGAGACCACTTTTATCTTGAACCGGACCGCCTGCTGAAAGAGAGGAAACCAGGGTTACTGTAGCTAGCTGCTACCATAACAACGGTATTCCTCTTCAAACAGCCAACGTAAAACTGCGGCGGGCGATCCGTATGTGGTTAAGCCGCATCCCATTGCCTGATCTGAGGATGAGCCCAGCAGTTCTATAATTGACTGGCTCTAGACTGCGCATGCACAGTTTAGAATCACGACAAGGGGCCAGATTCAGATACAAGATACGACAACGTATCTCCTGATACGCCGTCGTATCTCTGAGTGCGGGCCGTCGTATCTATGCGCCTGATTCAGAGAATCAGTTACGCATAGATTTCCCTAAGATCCGACTGGTGTAAGTGTCTTACACCTTCGTATCTTAGGCTGCATATTCACGCTGGCCGCTAGGTGGCGCTTCCGTATAGTTACGCAAGGAATATGCAAATTAGGTATGTACGCCGATTCAGAAACGTACGTCCCCCCGGGCGCATTTTTTTACGTTGTTTACGTTTGCCTTTTTTTCGGCGTATAGTTACCCCTGCTATATGAGGCGTAGCTAATGTTAAGTATGGCCGTCGTTCCCGCGCCGAGTTTTGAAATTTTACGTCGTTTGCGTAAGTCGTTCCGAATAGGGCTGTACGTCATTTACGTTCACGTCGAATCCAATACGTCCTTGCGGCGTACTTTGGAGCAATGCACACTGGGATATTTTACGGACAGCGCATGCGCCGTTCCAAAAAAACGTCAAAAACGTGGGGTCAAGCGAAATTTAAATAAAACACGCCCCCAACATCCCCATTTGAATTAGGTGGGCTTACGCCGCCACACATACGTTACGCCGCTGTAACTAAGGGCGCAAGTTCTTTCTGAATACAGAACTTGCGCCAAAAGTTACAGCGGCGTAACGTATCGGAGCGACGTTACGCCGGAAGAAAGATGCGCTCATCTTTCTGAATCCGGCCGAAGGTGTTTTAGAAGTCATGAGTTGTGACCAGGCCAGGACATATTTAAATAGGGCCACTCTGGAGGAACAGGACATAAGGGGGCACTAAGGGGCACTCTACAGGAGGATGTAAGGGGGCACTCTGAAGGTACTAACTTAGGGCCAGATTCACGAATAATTGCGGCGGCGTAACGTATTGTAGATACGTTACACCGCCGCAAGTTTTCATCGCAAGTGCCTGATTCACCAAGCACTTGCGATGAAAACCTACGCCGGGGGCCTCCGGCGTAAGGCGGGCCAATTTAAATGGGCGTGTGCCATTTAAATTAGGCGCGCGCCGGACCTACCGCGCATGCTCCGTTTCCGAACTCCCGCCGTGCTTTGCGCGCCGTGACGTCATTTTTTCGAACGGCGACGCGCGGAGCGTAATTCCGTATTCCCGGACGGCTTACGCAAACGACGTTGATTTTTAAATTTCGACGCGGAAATGACGGCCATACTTTAGACAGCAATACACTTGCTGTCTAAAGTTAAGGCACCAAAAAAAAAGTGTAACTTTGCGACGGGAAACTAGACTAGCGGCAACGTAGCGAACGCGAAAAACCGTCGTGGATCGCCGTAACTCCTAATTTGCATACCCGACGCTGGTTTACGACGCGAACTCCCCCCAGCGGCGGCCGCGGTATTGCATCTTAAGATCCGACAGTGTAAAACAATTACACCTGTCGGATCTTATGGCTATCTATGCGTAACTGATTCTATGAATCAGTCGCATAGATAGAACAACAGATACGACGGCGTATCAGGAGATACGCCGTCGTATCTGCTTTGTGAATCTGGCCCTTAGTACCTCCAGTGTGCCCTTTAGTGCTTCTAGAGTGCCTCTTTTTTTTTTTCTAAAGTATCTTACCGCCAGCAACTTGAGTGAGTTGCGAGGGGCTAAGCTGGCAAGGGAGTCAGATGTACTCGCGTTTGCTTCCCCTTTGTTTTCCCGCAAAAAACGCAGGTTCGGCAGAGTGCAGGTAGCAGGGCCAGAAATTGTGATGACTGGCCAGGCTACCGCTGAGCAAGACAGGAGCTCTTAATATGCCCCCTCTTCTATTGTGGCGTTTAAGGGAGCTCAGGAAGATTTACAGCACCAGGTATGCAGAGAATGCAGGAGGTGTGTTGGATGGAATGCTGAGAAGAAGAGGGTGCAGTGACAGTGCTTAGCCTTCGTTATCAACCAGAGCAAATTAGGGGGGGGGGGGCACGGGAAGGATCAGAGATTCACTGTCCCTGGAGTGGTTGGAAGACCAGTATAGAAGTAGTAGTAGCTGGCTGGAGCGTAGTTCACCTCCATCGTTTAATATAAGGAGAGGAAGGGGGGCCGCAGGAAGGATCACAGAGGCATCTGTGCTGTGGCTTCAGGGCTACAAGAGACAGAGACCGGCTGGATCGTTGTGAGTCTGTGAGAGCTGAGTATACTCACGGCTCTTCTACTTCAAAGGAGTGCGGGAAGGAGCTGTCCGGAAACCTGCAGATCGGACGGTATATGCTGAGAGACAGCAAAGCTCTCACACCATGTGTCTGCTCCAGATGTTGGTAAAACAGTCATGGGCGGGCCCGCTACTGGCCCCGGGCCCTTGGGCTGCACCCGGTATGCCCGAATGGTTGGGCCACCTGTCAGGTGACAGATGCACACCATTGGGGTCAGGAGTGCACCGCTAAGGTAGTGGAACCTACGGCTACCAGCTACGGATGGAGCTCTGGGTGTTCCTCTGGAGCACCAACAAGGATCACACAGGGAGCTAGAGCATGAGATTCCCCAGGACGCACAGTCTAATGCTGCGTACACATGATCCGAAATTCCGACAAGAAAACCGTGAATTTTTTTTCCGACTGAATTTTGGCTCAAACTTGTTTTGCATACACACGGGCACACAAAATTCCGACCATCAAGAACGCGGTGGCGTAAAACACTACAACAAGCCGAGAAAAATGAAGTTCAATGATTCCGAGCATGCCTCGAATTGATTCTGAGCATTTGTGTTTTTTTGCGCGTCGGAATTGAATACAGCCAAACAGAATTTTCGTCAAGAACTTTTCTTGTCGGAAAAATTAAGAACCAACTCTCAAATTTTTGCTGTCGGAAATTCCGATAGCAAATGTCCGATAGAGCAGTGGTCACCAACCCTGTCCTGCAGGGCCCACTAACAGGCCAGGTTTTATGTATTACCTTGGGGAGATGCAGTCTAGAATACTGCAATCACTGAGGAGCAAATGATATCAGCTGTGATGTATTTCAGTTATCTTGCAAGCCTGGCCTGTTAGTGGGCCCTGCAGGACAGGGTTGATGACCACTGCGATAGAGCATACACACGGTCGGAATTTCCGACCAAAAGCTCACATCGAACTTTTCTTGTTGGAAGTTCCGACCGTGTGTAGGCGGCATAAGAGCCAGCAGGTGTTCACCAGGGCCCCTAATGGTGGGAATGGACTATGCTGCAACTAGCTCCAGGTCGCGGCCCCCAGGTTCTTCCAGATCACGCTCATGGTAGGCTACTGGAGGATAGAGAGGAAGCAGCAGACCGAGACAACAAGGGATAGTCAGGAGATAAGCCAAAAGGTCAGTGCAACAAGCAGACAGGGATAGTTAAAGAACACGCCAAAGGTCAGGGTATGAAGCAAAACAAGGATAGTCAAGAACAAGCCATGGACGGTAAACAGAATCAGACACACGACAAGAAGCACACAGGAAGCTAAACACAATATTGCTTGGGCAAGGCAGGCTTGGAGAGGACGGTGGTATCCTGTAGAGGCTAGGGTGGAGCCACACTCAGGGAAGATTTCTTAACCTTGCAGGTGTGAGAGTCTAAGGCTCTAAGGCTGAAACACAGACCAGAGGTAGGCAGAGACAGACAGGGCATGAGAGTATTACTGCAGATTCATAATGCCCCTGTCAGTTGGTGAAGGAAACCGTGAGAGATGCTGGTGGGTACCATGGTGTCCAGGCCGGGACAGAACAAGGCCCGAGCCTAATAGAGAGTTCATGAGGGACAGAGCAGCTAGGAAGCTGTAAGGAAGACGCAGAGCTGGGGTGCAGCATCTGTGCATAAACACGGGGACGTTTGTAATGGTCAAGAGGACAAAAAAGTTACTAACAGTCAGGAGGATCTTGAAGAGGTACTTGAAGCAGTAAAACTGCCACAAAAGTCAGAAGGCTGAAGGTTTTCTTTGATTCATAGCGATGGTGAGAACCCCCTGCGTTGGAAGTTTTTATTTTATTTTAAATAAAAGTGGGCAGGAAAGCCCTGAAAACTATATCTGGTATGGAGTAAACTCACTGTTTTGGCACTACCATTGAGCTATGAAACCCCCAATGTGTCATAATATATATATACAATGTATGTATGTGTGTGTATATATATATATATATATATATATATATATATATATATTTATATACCCTGTATATACTCGAGTATAAGCCAAGTTTTTCAGCCCTTTTTTAGGGCTGAAAATACCCCCCTTCGGCTTATACTCGAGTCAGTGTACCTGAAATTATTGAGAGGCTGCGGGCGTCCATAATTTAAAACTCGCGGTCTCCTCCTGGTCCCTTCCGTGATAAGTGGAACTGTGTCTGCTGAGAAACGCCTATCGTGAACGTTCTCTCATCCTCAGGTTTCCCAGCAGACACTGGGCCAGATTCAGGAACGAGTTACGCTGGTGTATCTATTGATACGCCGTGTAATTTAAAAGTTGCGCCGTCGTATCTCTGCTCGGTATTCTGTGAACAAGATACGCCTGAAATATGGCTTCAGCCGACCGACGTAAGTCTTAGTACGCCGTCGTATCTAGGGTGCATATTTACGCTGGCCGCTAGGGGCGCTTCCATAGATTTACACCTCGAATGTGTAAATGAGCTAGATACGCCGATTCACGAAGTACTTGCGCCCGCTACGCCGTTTACGTAAGGCTTACGTCTGGCGTAAAGTTACCCCTGCTATATGAGGCGTAGGTAATGCAAAGTATGGACGTCAGAACAAGCGTGTCTTTTTACGTCGTTTACGTAAGTCGTACGTGAATGGGGCTGTGCGTAGGTTACATTCTCGTCACAGGCATTGAGCCGGCGTATATTATGGAGTAAATTAGACGTGATACTGAGCATGTGCGCGCATGCGCCGTTCGTTAGGCGTGTCATTTACGTCGGGTCACGATTCATTTCCATACAACACGCCCCTACCAGCCTACTTTGAATTACGTGGGCTTACGCCGGCCCATTTACGCTACGCCGCCACAACTTACGGAGCAAGTGCTTTGTGAATACTGCACTTGCCTGTCTAAGTTGCGGCGGCGTAGCGTAAATAGGATACGCTACGCCCAACTAAAGATACGCCCAGGTACGTGAATCTGGGCCACTGTGTTTAGTGTTCCACCAATCACGGATGCCTTTTCATCCTCGGACAAAAGAGGATGTCCGTGATTGGCGGAACACTAAACACAGTGGCCCAGATTCAAGTAGAATCGCGCAATATTTGCGTGGGCAAAGAGCAAATTTTTTTCTCTGCGCCCACGCAAATATTGCGCTTTGCCCGCGATTCACGGAGCAGTTGCTCCGTAAATTGCGCGGGCAATATGCTAAGCAGCCGGGCGCAAGGCTGCCTAATGTAAATGATCCCGCCGAGGGCGGGAATCATTTAAATTAGGCGCGCTCCCGCGCCGAGCGAACAGCGCATGCTCCGTCGGGAAACTTTCCCGACGTGCATTGCGGCAAATGACGTCGCAAGGACGTCATTTGCTTGTATATGAACGTGAATGGCGTCCAGCGCCATTCACGGTTCACTTACGTAAACGACGTGAAAATAGAACGTCGCGAGCGGGAGGCGCAGCTATACTTTAGCATTGGCTGCGCCTGCTATTAGCAGGAGCAACCTTATGCTAAAGGCGCCGTACGGAAACTCCGTACCTTGCGTGAGAAGGGCCCGCGCAACTTTTGTGAATCGGTGGTAGTATGCAATTTGCATACTACACGCCGATCACAAAGGCCGCGCCCCCTAGCGGCCAACGCAAGAATGCAGCCTGGGATGTGAAGGCATAAGGAGGCTTATGTTTGTCACATCCTAGGCTGCATTCGGTGTAACGAGGTTCCTGAATCAGGAGCACTCGTTACACCGGAGCAAGTAAGCACTTGCGCCGCGCAACTATGGTTGCGCGGGCGCAAGTGCTTCTTGAATCTGGGTCAGTGTCTGCTGGAAAACTGAGTCTGAGGATGAGAGAGCGTCCTTGATAGGCGGAACTGTGTCTGCTGAGAAACACCTATCACGGAAGGGACCAGGAGGAGACCGTGAGTTTTAAACAATGAATGGACGCCCGCAGCCTGTCAATTTCAGGTACACTGACATGGGCACAGTGACGATGGGCACAGTGAAAATGGGCACAGTGAGGTTGGCACAGTGAGGTTGCAATGGGCACAGTGAGGTTGGCACAGTGAGGTTGCAATGGGCACAGTGAGGTTGGCACAGTGAGGTTGCAATGGGCACAGCAAGGTTGGCACAGTGAGGTTGCAATCGGCACAGTGAGGTTAGCACAGTGAGGTTGCAATGGGCACAGGAGGCGTGCAAATGGGCATTGTTGACCCTCTTTTCCGCTTACAGTAGCTGCTGCATTCTCACCCTAGGCTTACACTCGAGTCAATACGTTTTACCAGGTTTTTGTGGTAAAATTAGGTACCTCGTCTTATATTTGGGTCGGCTTATACTCGAGTATATATATATATATATATATATATATATATATATATATATATATAAAAAAATATAATATTATACCCAGAATTATTCAGAGATGAGATGGGGCCATTTAGCTTTGTCAGTTTTACACAGGCCGCCATCAAGCATGCAGGCCAAGGTGAACTTATGCTATGTAAATGCACAATTGACAAATCCAGCATCAAATGTGTAGTTGTGATCCAAAAATTCTACACAATTTAAAAACAGGAAAACACAAAGGTTTAAAAACTTGCAAGTGAAAAAGTTTAATATAAAAATTGGCCATCAGCCATAATACTTTTAATTTAACGAGAAGTGCGGCTTTTCAAAGGCAGAGAGGATAAGAAGAGAATAATGATGGGGAGGGGCGGTGGGGGGGGGAGTATGTTCTTTATAAAAATCTGGATTAGTGGCCCAGAGCCAACCATCCAGAACTTCATGAATGGCTAAAGTCATTGCCAACTCATCAACTGACGTATCTAAATTATACCGTCACAAAGACATCATGTCACAGGGGGGCCTTTTGTCCCCCATGTGATATAAATACAATTTTATTGAAAAAAAGTATAAAATAAATAAAGTTACAACCAAACTTTTACTGTAACCCCCCCATCACAAGATTTACCAAACAAAATTACGAATATTGGGGTAGATTCAAATAGCCTGGCGTAAATTTCTGCGGGCGTAGCGTATCTCAGATACGCTACGCCGCCGTAACTTACTGAGGCAGGTTCTGTATTCAGAAAGAACCTGCGCCCTAAGTTAGGGTGGCGTAGCGTATGTGGTCCGGCGTAAGCCTGCGGAATTCAAATTATCCATGTAGTGGGCGTGTTGTATGGTAATGAAGGCTGACCCCACGTAATTGACGTTTTTGACTAACTGCGCATGCGCCGTCCGTGAACGTAACCCAGTGCGCATGCTCCAAATGAACCCGCAAAAAAACAATGCTTTCGACGTGAAGGTAAATTACGCACAGCCCTATTCGTGAACGACTTACGCAAACGATGTAATTGACGGAAAGTTTTACGCTGGCCCGACGTCCATACTTAACATAGGATACGCCTCATATAGCTGGGGTAACTGTACGCTGGAAAAAGCCTAACGTAAACGACGTAAAAAATTCGCCGGGCGGACGTACGTTTCTGAATCGGCGTATCTACCTAATTTGCATATTCCTCGCGTAAATCGACGGAAGCGCCACCTAGCGGCCAGCATAAATATGCAACTAAGATACGACGGAGTAAGAGACTTACGCCAATCGGATCTTAGCCAAATTCCGGCGTATCTTGTTTTCTGAATACAGAAAAAAGATACGCCGGAGCATCCTAGAAGTTACGCGGCTTATCAATAGATGCGCCAGCGTAACTTCTTTCTGAATCTACCCCTATTTTTATTTCTTAGAAGATTAAAGCTAGATATTGGCAGCATGAAGCATTCATTGAAATATCCTACGGTAACTATAATGCCAGGATAACATGGGAAGGTCCGCACATGGCTGAGTCCAGCTACTGTATGTGTCCTTTCCTTCATACCTGTGGGTGGAATAAATGTCCAATGGTGGTGATCTCCTGTCCCCCCAGTGATCTGATGACTGCAGTCATATCTGGCAGTGCTGGAGCTCATGGAGTACGTTGGCTTCTTTATTAACCACTTGCTTACTGGGCACTTAAACCCCCCTCCTGCCCAGACCAATTTTCAGCTTTCAGTGCTCTCACTCTTTGAATGTCAATTGCGCAGTCATGCAACGCTGTACCCAAATTTTTATCTTTTTTCCCCACAAATAGAGCTTTCTTTTGGTGGTATTTGATCACCTCTGTGGTTTTTATTTTTTGTTAAAAAAAATTAAAAAAGACAGAATAAAAAAAAATACAAAACCATTTTATATTTTGTTGTAAAATTTTGCTAACGGGTAATTTTTCTCCTTCATTGATGTACGCTGATGAGGCTGCACTGATGGGCAATGATGGGCTGCACTGATGGGCACTGATGGGCACCGATAAGGCAGCACTGGTGGGCACTGAGAGGCGGCACTGGTGGGCACTGAGAGGCGGCACTGGTGGGCACTGAGAGGTGACACTGAGAGGTGGGACTGATGGGTGGAACTGAAGGACATTGATAGGTGGCACTGAGAATTGGCACTGGTAAGTGGCATTGATAGCTGGCAGTGATGGGCACTGATGGGTGGCAGTGATGGGCACTGATCAGCACTGGTAGGTGAGACTAATAGGCAGCACTGCTAGGTGGCACTGATGAGACACTGACTGGCACCACTGGTAGGCCTTTGAAAGGTGGCACTCGTGGGCATTGATAGGTGGCACTTTATTGCACTGGTGGGCACTGGCAGGCGGTACTGGTGGGCACTAATTAGGCTGATGTGCCTCTTCCACTGGGGACTGATGTCCCTTACACAAGAGCCGGTGATCTGCTTTTTTTTCTCCTCAAATAACCAAACTTTGTTGACATCACTTGATCAGCTGTCATTGGCTGTCAGCTGATCACGTGGTAAGGGGCCGGGACCGGCCCCTTACCCGGATCTGTGATCACCCGCCGTGCGCGCCCTGCAGGGCGGTGCGCGGGGCGCGTGCAAAGGTGAGGACGTTTATTGACGGCCTCCCGGCATTTGAGGTCCGCGCTGTGGCCATCATTCGGCTATAGCGTGGACCCCTAGTGGTTAAAAAAAAGACAGACCAAACATTGGCTCCACTAAAATCAGTGCTACCATTTGGTAGACATCCCCCTTGATTTCCACCAGTACATTACACCAAATAATAATTACTTTGGGAGAAGTTTTAAGGTATCTCCAAATTGGTAAGTAAGGGTCTGGCTGCACCATTGTTATCACGTGTGTGCGAGTCCAAGCAAGCCCTAATGTCAGCCTTTTCTAAATACAGGTCATCACCACCCTACAATCCTCACTGATCTTCATTATTACCATCCTTTCATCTCCCCCGGAACATTACAACAATCAGACTGACTCCAGATGTGTCTGCGGGGAGAACACATGAGATAGATAGATAGATAGATAGATAGATAGATAGATAGATAGATAGATAGATAGATAGATAGATAGTGTAACGGTCAGGGGTTAACGCCGTTACGATATTCCATTCCACCAACCCAAGACAGCTTCCGACACTCCACAATCCGGCAGACAGGACCCATAGCATTCCCCAGAAAACGAGACACACACAGCTCTGTCTCTGGTTCCAAACGGATGACACTTTAATGGTAAACTCAGGTTTCTTATATACAGTTAGAAAGCATGCTGCAGTAATCAACGGGACAATGACACACTCCACCCACAACATCACACAATGGGTGCTAACGAGTCCCCCTCAATCCACATCTTAGACAGACTTTCTGACTCCGCGATAAGCTATTCTCACCTGCTACACAATACACATTCCTTTAGTGAACATAATTTAGACGTCTGACCTTTAGAGTGTGTTAACTCACAACACATATTAGCATCAATAGAACTTTCACACAATACAGTGTCATTTAGCATAGCACAATGAAATATCTTAGGAGCCAGGCTTAATTAACACAATAGACAATAGAATTCAATCACAGCAAGCTTTCATCACTACAGCCAGGTATCTGGAGGTGATTAACATCAATTAACATCTCAACAGTCTATGTTCCACATTGAAGGAGACACTCTATTGACCTGTTGTGTTCAGAATGAACAACTTGTAATATTTCAAGATATCCTGCAATACATGAATTATCATTAATCTCCCATCTCATGTAATCCATGATATCAGTTCTCAGTCATCCTATGCCCCTAGTGGACATAGGATGACCCTAGACACAAGAGTCATTGGTGAAGCTGACACAGGAGTATCCCGTATCCTTCAAGAGCGTCTGGGTCCCACGGGCCATACCGTTACAGATAGATAGGTAGATACAATTATTTCCCCTAACCTAATAAGCTGTGCCGATCATATCACAGTGGCATGATATAGTGATAGGACTACCATCCAGGTGTAATATTTTGGTGAAAATCTCTAGTCTATCTATCTATCTATCCCTCCTGCCTGAAAATATAAAATCGCGCTAAACCTAAATTGTGACAATATACCTAATTAATAGATGTGAACACATATTGGCATAAGGCCTCTAATGCCGCGTACACACGATCGGATTTTCCGATGAAACAAGTCCATGGACTTGTTTCATCGCAAATTCTGATGTGTGTGGGCCCCATCTGACTTTTTTTCCATCGGAGTAAAAAAATAGAACATGGCCCAGATTCTTAAAGGACTTACGACGGCGCAGCGCCATGTACGCCGTCGTAAGTCCTAATCCGACCCGTCGTATCTATGCGTCTGATTCTTAGAATCAGTTACGCATAGATATCCATTAGATCCGACAGGCGTAAGTCTCTTACGCCGTCGGGTCTTAACTGCATTATTTTTTGACCGCTAGGTGGCGCTTCCGTCGGATTCCCCGTCGAGTATGCAAATTAGCTAGATACGCAAATTCCCGAACGTACGCGCGGTCGACGCAGTAAAGTTACGACGTTTACGTTAGGCTTTTCCCGGCGTAAAGTTGCCCCTGCTATATGAGGCGCAGCCAATGTTAAGTATGACCGTCGTTCCCTCGTCGAAATTATAAAAAGTTACGTCGTTTGCGTAAGTCGTCCGTGAATGGGGCTGGACGTCATTTACGTTCACGTCGAAACCAATGACGTCCTTGTGACGTCATTTGGAGCAATGCACACTGTGATATTTTAAGGACTGCGCATGTTCGTTCCGCGCGGGGACGCGCTTCATTTAAATGATACACGCCCCCTACCCGCCGAATTTGAATTCCGACGGGTGATTTACGCTACGCCGCCGCAACTTTACAGGCAAGTGCTTTGTGAATAAAGCACTTGCCTGAAAAACTTGCGGCGGCATAACGTAAATCGGATACGTTACGCCGCCGCAGAGATACGCCCAGTGTACAAGAATCTGGGCCCATGTTTTTAATTCTTCCAATGTAAAAAAATCCGATGGGAAATTCCAATCGTCTGTGTGGAATTCCGTCGGAGAAAAATCCACGCATGCTCAGAATCAAGTCGACGCATGCTCGAAAGCATTGAACTTCATTTTTCTCGGCTCGTCGTAGTGTTTTACGTCGCCGCGTTTTGGACGGTCGGAATTTAGTCTGACAGTGTGTATGCAAGACAGCTTGAACGGAATTCC